>NW_005842041.1:2428282-2435328 GCF_000455745.1 Alligator sinensis | reverse complement strand
GTTCGGTAAATAGGTCCCCCGGAGTTGTTGAAGCTCCGTGGGTTCGACAGATTAAACCTCTGTTGCCCTCTTAAGGAAAAAGCTGGGTTCGTAGGGATCAGCAGCGCTTAGAAATCCTCACGCTCCTTTCCCGAACTCCACGTGCTTTCTCTCTTTCCGACTTTCCAATAGCTAGCCGCCACGTATGCCTACATTTAGAACCAGCCAATAATGTGGCACGAATCTAAATACAAATGGCAGGAACTCCTTTGCATCGTGCATCACTATAATGCAAAAGGAATGCACTATGCAAAGAAAGCTACAGAACTGGCGGGAAAAACTCCTGCACGCGGGTTCTTAATTGCAACAGAACACTCCACCGTGCAAAAGAGCTGCAATTTGGCGGGAACATGATTTAGCGATGCCGAAGCACACACAAACAAGAAAAACCACAACTTTGGGTTGTGACAGTTACCTGCTGCTGCTGAGCTGCCGGCAACAGGGCACGTGCACCACAAACCCAACACCTGCCCACAAACCCCATACATGTACCCAAATCCCTCTATACCCCTTCACAACCCTCCCACAAACCCCCACAAACTCCACAGCCCCCATACTCACCTACAAACCCCACACCCCTTTACAGCCCCCACATATCCCACACCTGCCCATAAACCCTATACACACACCCACACTCCAACACCTTCACAAGTCCCCTCCACACACACACACACACACCCCAATCATAAAAAATACCCAAACTCAAATGCCAAAATAAATAGGTACTTAGAATATATTTTATTATAGTGACTGAGGCACTGGTAGGCTTCCATATTGCTTTAAAACTGTAAATATATCAATAAAACATTGCGTTCATCTGATACCAATATATATATATATATACATATATGAGTGGCCTTTCATTTTAATCACAAATTTGGGGTTTTAATCAGAGAATTTGCGATTTTTTTTTATTATTATTATTTAATCAGAGAAAAACAGGATCCCTGGTGATCAGCCTTTCTTCCTCCAGATGTTTGCATGTGGCCTTCCTTAAAATATGCTCCAGTAACATCCAGGGTACTGAGGTGAGGCTAAGCAGTCTGTAGTTCCCCAGGTCCTCCTTTTTGCCTTCTTTAAGGTTAATAACAGTTCCCTAGCCACTTTGTCCACACCCTTCATGACTTTATAGATCTCTGTCATATTCCCTCTCAGCCTCGTTGTTTTCAGATAGTCTCCCCTAGCATGGCAGCTCCTCCATACTCTTGATCATCTGTGTTGCCCTTCTCTGAATTTTTTTTAATTCCACTACATCCTTTTTGAAATGTGGAGACCAGAACTGCACACAATATTCAAGATGTGGGCACACCACAGGTTTCTAGAATGTCACGATGAGGTTTTCTATTTTGCTTTCAGTTCCCATCTTGATACCCAACATTTTATTGTTTTTTTTGGTCGTCACTGCACATTGAGGTGGGATTTTTTTTAGGGAACTAGCTATAACTCCAAGGGGCTTTTTCTGAGTCATAACAGCTAGTTCAGAGCCCAGCACTGTATACATATAGTTTAAGTTATTTTTTTCCATATGTATTACCTTGCACTTGTCAACATTGAAGTTCACCTCCCACTTTTTTGCCTGCTCAGTTAGCTTTGTGAGCTCTTTTTGCATCTTATCACCATCAGCATAGGATTTGACCACCCAGAATTATTTAACATCACTTCAACACCATTACACTGTGTCCAATTTAGCAATATAGCACATTTGAAGGTGCTGCTGCTGGGTATGGTAAGTGTTCCATGTTGACAAAGGTAGGTTTACATCAGACTTAACCCAATGAGAATTCTGGCTTATGATGCAATCTCAGCTTGGAGGGGGAAAAGGGACAGACCAGAAAGCAAGGGAAGATCATTGATGTGCTCTTTCTTCCATTCCATTCTGCAATTTGTTTCTCAAGAGGTTTCCTTTGTTGCTGAAGCCTGAGAAGGAAGAGAAAAGGTAGAATCTGTGACTTTCAGGGTACTGCACAGCTCAGAATCCTGGGGCTATTTTCTTCTTGGACTGTGTTCTACGGTTTGCATGCTATTAGCAAAACAACTCCGGATGTCTTTCTTATAAAGAACAGATGCTTTTCATGATTTATTTTGGTCTCTTGGTTCAGAAAACCAGAAAATTCAGATGTCTGCATCCCAGACATGAATCTAATTCTCACAAAAGAAACTGGGGAAGGTTTCAGCAGACAGGATTGTTTGGAAACAATGCCGACATGTGCGTAACCATCATTAGGAAGTCACACAGGGTCAAAGGCAATACACTGTGAATCTTGGGATAATTTACTTTAAATTCTTTTTTAAATATATGTTAGTAATATTTTTAAAACTTAGTACATTTATACACATACTTTTTTTCCCTCCGCAATGTGCTGGAGATCCGCCACTTCAGGGTTGACTCTCTGCACACAAGCCAAGGCGAACTGCACTGCACTGCATGCAGTTGTATAAGCGGTAAAATGCACATCAGCGCAAAGAAAATGGAGGTGGTGCACTTTTGAACTAAAGCACCTCTGAGGTGTTTTAGTTCAAAAGGACGCCACCTCCATTTTCTTAGCCCTGACATTCATTTTGCTGTTTATACAACTGCAAGCATTGCAACGCCAGGCACTTTTGAAAGTGTCCGGCGCTGCAGCACTTACATGTATAAATATTCCCTACAAGACAAAATAATAAATATATACACAAGGTAAATACAATAATAGCTGAATCCTATATTCCCCAAATTTGTTCCCTAAATTTTCTAAGTGCAGGGCATGGAGATTCAGACCCTTAGGCCATGCCCACACAAGTGTGCATGTGCATTTTGCAATACGTCAAAGGCTTTTGATGTGCTGTGAAACACAGCCTGTGCACGTGATTTAGTTATCTGCACTTCATATTTGCAGCATGGAGCCAAATTTAGATACTGGGAAATTCTGGTATAAAAAAAAGCGCATGGAAAATAAGCAGGGCAGTGCACATGGCAGCAGCATGTGCTGTCCGAAATCTGAGCTTGGCAAGCCAGAGCCACGCTCTGTTTGCTGGCCAGGCTCTGTATGCCCAGATCACCACTGCTGGAGCCCAGGTAAGGTTGCTGGGGCCAGCCCAGGTGCTGACCCCAGCCTTCCCTACCCCACCCAGAGCATTTTTCCCCATGCTAACCCCACATGCAGGGGTACGCACTGGGGCAAAAAGCAGCAGCATGAATTTGTGCCACTAATTTTTCCACGTGGCAACCGCACACCCCTGCTCATAGGGACGCAGCCTTAGAGTCTAAACAAATGAAATATTCCAAAAATTACAGCCTCACATCACCTGGTATTAGACTTGTTCATTTTACTTTGCAAAATTGCATCGTTTTCTGCTGAGGAACTGCATAAGGTCTACTATTCTAGTCCCTAGTTTGCAGTTGCAGCTGAAGTGGGGTGCCGTAGCCCCATCATGGGTCTGGGGATAAGCACAGATCCTAAATTCCCAAATCCAGGCATGTTTCACTCAGAAAATCTGAATTAATAGGATTTATGCGGAGACCAGGAGTCAACAACCTATAGCTTAAGGATCAGATCTGGCCCAGGGAGCCACAGGATCCAGCCCATGGAACTGGTGAAGGGGTGTTGTGGCATTCCAGAGGCATGAGGCTTTGCCCACTAGCTGGGTAATGGATGGCTTTGCCCATACAGTGCCACAGTTGGGTGATGGGAGGCTTCAGTAACAACAGGCTTCACTTGCTTTGCATCACAGCCAGGCTGGAGAGAGAAGCAGTGGTGGTTGTGGTGACAGAGGCAGCAACCTAGTCCTCGTACTGGCCCACCTTGGACCCAAGCCAGCAATTCTGGTCCATTATTACAAAAAAGTTGCCAACTGCTGGCATAGAGGACTGATCTCAGGCCCTTTTCTACAAATGGTCCTGTCATGGATACACAGTCAGAAAGTCCCTGGTAGATTGTCAGGCTCCTTGGAAGGTAAGTCAGGGGAGGCTGTGTGGAAAGTTATGGAGGCAGTAACTGCGAGGGGGTGGCTGGAGAGAGGGGGCTCCCTGTGAAGAAGGGAGGGAAGGAAGGGGTTGAAGGAGCTAGCTTTAACTGAGGGGAAGTTGACCCCTGGAGATTTTCACAACAATATTCTGAGGGTTAGGTGGTAGTCTGAGCATCGCATGTGGATTTTGTCAGTTTTGTTTTACCATACTCAGTTATCAAATGCTTTGACAACACACTCTTTTTTATACCAGTTGTTCTTCCTTGCAATAAACCCGTTTGTTTTCCCTGTGGTAAATCATCCCCAGATGAGGTCCTTGGGCCTGCATTGTTCAACTTCTTCATCAGCGACTTGGACGAGGGGGTGGAAAGCACCTTGTTCAAGTTCGCGGATGATGCTAAGATGTGGGGAGAAGTGGGCATGTTAGAAGGCAGGGACAGGCTACAACTAGATCTGGACAGTTTACAGGGGTGGGCAGATGAGAATAGGATGGGTTTCAACACTGACAAGTGCAAGGTACTGTACCCGGGGAGGAAGAACCAGCAGCAGACCTACAGGCTGGGGAACTCCCTTCTCGTCAGCACAGAGACAGAAAAGGATCTTGGAGTCATTATAGGCTCCAAGATGAACATGGGCTGCCAATGTGAGGATGCAGTCAGGAAGGCTAACCATACCTTGTCATGCATCCACAGATGTATCATGCGCAGGT
The DNA here is from genome assembly GCF_000455745.1 of Alligator sinensis. Lineage (NCBI taxonomy): Eukaryota > Metazoa > Chordata > Crocodylia > Alligatoridae > Alligator > Alligator sinensis. Next base: position 2,430,635 of record NW_005842041.1, on the reverse strand, counting down.
CAAAGGAGGTAATCCTCCCCCTCTATCTGACATTGGTCAGGCTGCAGTTGGAGTACTGCATCCAGTTCTGGGTGCCGCACTTCAGGAAGGATGTCCAGAGGAGGGCCACTCACATGATCAGGAGGCAGCAGGGCAGGCCCTATGAGGGAAGGCTATGGGACCTGAATCTGTTCAGCCTCCACAAGAGAAGGCTGAGAGGGGATCTGATCGCTGTCTATAAACTTACCAAGGGGGATCAGTGGGGAATGGGAGAGACCCTGTTCCCCTGAGCACTGCCAGGAGTAACTAGGAATAACGGCCATAAGTTGACTGAGAGTAGGTTCAGGCTGGACATCAGGAAGCGCTACTTCACAGTCAGGGTGGCTAGGACCTGGAACCAACTTCCAAGGGAAGTGGTGCTTGTTCCTACCCAGGGGTCTTCAAAAGCAGGCTAGATAGTCACCTTGCCAGGGTCGTTTGACCCCAGCATTCTTTCCTGCCCATGGCACGGGGTTGGACTTGATCCCTTCCGACCCTACCAACTATGAAACTATAAATCATTGCCTGTGGTAAATCATGATTTCTGAGCAAATTAATAACCTGGGTATACCCATTCAGCAGAGTCAGAGACCAATAGAAGCCCAGGGTTTCTCTCTGGAAACAGCCTGACACCCTAGGGTTTTATCATAGATTCATAGATGTTAGGGACTGGAAGGGACCTCTCAAGATCATCAGGTCCAGCCGCCCTGCACTTGGGCAGGAAAGCCTGCTGGGGTCAGATGACCCAGCATGGTGAGCCTCCAGATGTTCTTGAAAGATATCCAGAGTAGGTGATTGTACCACCTTTGAGTGGTACCTATCACAGTCTCTCACCCACTTGAACAAAGTAAACTAGTTAAGCTATGATTAGGTAGACTGCCAAAGTTTACCCTTCCTTTTCTTATTCAGTTCTAGATGCCACACAGCTAGAATTCACTGTATTCATTTTGTGTTCCATACTACAGTTCATTAAAATGGGTGCAGCTCTTACTCCCCCTGTGCTATGCCTGCTGGCCCCATATTCTGGTATGCTCCAGTTCAGGACCAATTCCTAGGCAATAGACTATGATGGAATTACTCCAATGTGTGGCATGGGAGTTGGTTGTGTGGTCTCTTCTCACAGTACCACAGGAGACAGGCAAGGAGCATTAGGAGCAGAATAGACATGACAGCTGTGAGAGGTTGTATCCTATCACTGCTGTGCTAATTGATGCAGCCTAGAAATACTAGATATTCACATGTTGAAATCACCGTTCTTCATTAATATTTGTAAATGTCAAAGTAAATATTAGCCAAGATACAAGTGCCTAAGGAGACATTTATAGTGCAAAAATTCTCTAGGAAGGTTATACTGACACCATAACATGTGTTAGTTTACATTCTTCTAGTTTATGACTTCAGCTGAGCTCCATTAGCAGATAACTCAAACTTGGCAACTATTGGGTGGTGTTGCTCTCCAAAATATATAGAAGAAAAATACCAACCTGACCCAAGGAGACCCCAGAACAACAGTGATCTATGCATACAGAATTTAAAAACAAAGAAAATGTATAACATGAAAAAATGTAGCTACCACTTTCAAGCTGCCTATTTAAAATAATTGTTCTATAGGGACTAAATTTTCCTCTAACAATAGAGCATTCTATGCAGTTTGTCTTATATTTAGATAAATTGTTTCACTTTTCTAAGTGAAAGAAACCCACACTTCTTGAGGAAACTTACTATAATGAAGTAACACAAGGATAAAAAGGAGGAAATAAAATCATTAACCATGTCAGTGTTTCCTAGTTTGCCAAATACACCATGCAACACAAGTGCTACCCAGTGATTCATAACCTGCCACCACTGGTTCTTAAGGCACAGACAGAAGTGCAGCTTATGGTGTACCCTCGCCTATGCGCAGAGACTCAGGTCCTGACTCTTTGGGCCCTTCTACACCAGTTGCCTCACACCAACCATAGACTTGTCTCTGCCAGATGTTTCACCTGCCACAACTTGATGGAATATTCTGACAATGACAGTCTCCCCAGCAGAATAGGCTCAAGGGTATTTGGCCCTTGTCTGGACGGGGACCCGCACTGACTGCCCCTGTCCACTGTTACTCTAGCTGTGCCTTGTAGCGCTGAGCCCACTATTCAGGGCTACAGGCTTCAGGTGCAGTGTAGTCTGTCCCAGGCTTACAACTCCTAAGCCAGGCAGGGTTACTATTTACCCAGCTCAGCCGGCACTTCCTGGCTGAGCTGTCCAATTCAGGACTCTCTGTGTGTGTGTGTGTGTGTGTGTGTGTGTGTGTGTGTGTGTGTGTGTGTGTGTGTGTGTGTGTGTGTGTGTGTGT
>NW_005842041.1:2426498-2428203 GCF_000455745.1 Alligator sinensis | reverse complement strand
AGCCCCCCTAGCCCCACACAATATCCCCCACAAACCCCATACTCACCCACACCCCACAATATACATGAGTAAGACGTCATTTTAAGCTATTATATACAATCACCTCTATGTACACTACATAAATGCATGTAAACCAGGACAACAATATTTTTTTAAATCAAATTAATTAATGTTGTAGCAACTATGAAACTATGTTCGATTTTTAGAATATAATTTGGTATATTTCTGGTTCCAAGATGGCAAAACCCCTTGCTGAAAGGAGTACTTCCAGGGGAGGAACTTCTAATGGCTAAGGTCAGGGGTTAGGGGGCAGGACTTCCAGTCACCAGATGGCAACCAGGGGGTGCGACACTTGTCAAGGGGTGGGGCTACCCATGAGGCCCTCAACAGCTTGCCAAAACTTGGTAAGCGGCCCTCCCCTGCTTTACCATATGAAAAAGAAAGAAGCCAAACTCAACAGAGACATATTTTCTAAGCCTATGCAAGAAACACAACATCGCTCATAGGGGACTAAACATCTATAATCCTCTGACTACTACACACAACTCCAAATGTGCTTCACAACTATGCAGGAGAACTTCAGGAATCACAACTATGGAGGACAACTATGCAGGACAATCATTTTCTTCACCTACCTTGCTCCAAAAGAAATCAACACATGCTGCAGCAACATAAAAGAGAAAAATCCAGACATCTTCCCAACCATTATACAATGTATACAAAGAGACTACCAAAGATTTTCTACAACAACCATCCAACATAAAAAGAAGAAATGGAACTGTTGAGGGAGCTGCCAGGGGTCATCGCGGAGCCCTTGGCCCGGCTGTATGAGCATTCATGGTCATCTGGCCAGGTGCCAGGGGATTGGAAACTGGCTAATGTGGTCCCAATTTTCAAGAAAGGGAGGAAGGAGGACCCAAGGAACTATAGGCCTCTAAGCTTCACCTCAGTGCTCAGGAAGATCTTGGAAAAGATCATCAAGGAGCACATCTGTGGGGGGCCTGCAGGGGAGATCATGCTCAGGGGCAATCAGCATGAGTTCATCAAAGGCAAGTCCTGCCCGACCAACCTGATTGCTTTTTATGACCAAGTAACTAAATCCTTGGATGATAGTGTCACCGTGGACGTAGTCTTTCTAGACTTTAAGGAGGCCTTTGACACTGTCTCTCATCCCATTCTCATCAATAAATTAAGCGACTGCAGCATTGATGCCTGCACAGTTGGATTGGTAAAAAATTGGCTGATTGGGCGCACTCAGAGAGTAGTGGTGGATGGGTTGTACTCAACCTGGTGAGATGTGAGCAGTGGGGTTCCCCAGGGCTTGGTCCTCGGGCCTGCACTGTTTAACATCTTCATCAGTGACTTGGACGAGGGGGTGGAAAGCACGCTGTCCAAGTTTGCTGATGACACTATGATGTGGGGCTAGGTGGACACACTTGAAGGGAGAGAGAGGCTACAACTAGATTTAGACAGACTACAAAAGTGGGCAGATGAGAATAGGATGGGGTTCAACGTAGACAAATGCAGGGTGCTGCACCTTGGTGTCACAACCAAATTAAGTAGTGCCCATGTCACAAGCAAGTAAAACCATTCAAAGCAGTTTTGTTTTACACTAAGTTAACTAAGGGTTAACAAAAGTTTTTGCCAGTAACCGCCTTTTTGCTGCGCATGTCAAAAAGAAATTTATTGCTGCGCCACTAACAGA
>NW_005842041.1:2423796-2426221 GCF_000455745.1 Alligator sinensis | reverse complement strand
GCCCGACCCCTCCGCTGCAGTGCACGGCAGTGACACTTGGGAGAAGGAATCCACAGCATACATACAGGCTGGGGAATTACCTTCTTGAAAGCACAGAGGCAGAAAGGGATCTTGGAGTCATTATTGACTCCAAGATGAACATGAGCCGCCAATGCCAGACCGCAGCCAGCAAGGTCAGCCATACCTTGTCATGCATCCAAAGGTGCATCTTAAGCCGGTCCAGAGAGGTGATATCCCCCTCTATGCGACTTTGGTCAGGCCACAGTTGGAGTACTGCATCCAGTACTGGGCGCCACACTTCAAAAGAGATGTGGCCAGCCTGGAGAGGGTTCAGAGGAGAGCCACCCACTAGGTGAGAGGGCAGCAGGACAGGCCCTATGAGGAGAGACTGAGGGACCTGAACCTGTTCAGCCTCAGCAAGAGGAGGCTGAGGGCGGACCTGGTGGCTGCCTACAAACTCATCAGGGGGGATCAACAGCAAATAGGCAGAGCCCTATTCTCCCCAGCACCACCTGGGGTGACGAGGAACAATGGTAATAAGCTGACGGAGAATAGGTATAGGTTAGAGATCAGAGGCAATATTTTACAGTTAGGGAGGCCAAAATCTGGAACCAACTTCCCAGGGAAGTGGTCCTCGCCCCTACCTTGAGCAAATTCAAGAGGAGGTTGGATGATCACCTGTCTGGGGTCTGCCGACCCCACCTTTCATCCCTGCCTGTGGCAGGGGGTCAGGCTAGATGATCTGTTCAAGTCCCTCCTGACCCTAGCTACTATGAAACTATGAAACCAATTTCTCCAGGAACAACTTTCCCAACCACAAAACAACCATCAGAAAAACATCGCCAACACCTTACAACATTCCAACCTCAAACTCAATGAAACTGAAAATAAAAACTCCACATCAGGGAAGGCTAGTGTAGGTGTTGTGGCCCCAAACTGACCTAAGGGAGAATGTAATCCATAGAATATAGCTTTACTCCACTCCAGCTGGCTGGTTCTGCACTGGAAGGGGGGAGGGGGGAGAGCATAATTTTGTCACCAAAGCCAGCAAGCAGGATTCTGATTATTACATGTACGCTCAGATTCTGAAGCCACTAGTCACATATTACCTTTTTTCCTGGAACTGAGTATTATTAAAGTATTACTCAGAGTGATAGCGGGTTGCTGAAGTGAACCTACAGAGACAAAATGGGTTGAGGGAGAATTCACTTGAAAAGAATGCTAAGCACACCATGTTGTCCTAGGGATTCAGTGCAGAGTTTAGGAAACCAATTCAGTTTTAAGTTTTCAGGGAATTGCAAAGAGTGTTAAGGAAAAAAATATATTTTTTAAATTATGGAAAATGTTTGTGTCCGGTGAACTGCGTTTTGATTAGTTGAGCTGTCAATATTGCACTCCCCACCTTACAGGAATCATTTCAGCTTTTCATTTTCTCCTAAAGTGATCATTTGGCATAAAAGAAGCAAAGTATATGCAAAACCAGATTACAGATGCCTGCTCCTACAGTTTAAATAAATAATTTGGCATTTCTTCAGCATGTATTTTAAGCGCCAGTGCTATAGATAGAAGAAATATTTACTTATAACATTTTCCCACTCTCTTACTAAAGTAAATAAATAAACAACACCAAAAAAATGTAACTGATGGGGCTGAAATCAAAACTTGGCCCAGCATCTTTCATCATATTTAATATTCTTTTTTCAACATATTTGTGCAAAGAAATATTCAAACAAGTCTGAATAATATTCTACTCCCTAGAAAAGATTAAGATTTTGTCATCTTTACTTGAAAGGAGCAAGAGAGACCGAGTCAAATTCTTGTTTAAAAGAACCAGTATTTATTTACCTTGCCAAAACCAACATTTTCCCAACAAAAGTAAAGTTTGTGGAGGAACATGTCAATTTAAATGTTTACAGTCTAATAGCTTTTTAGTGGAAATACTTTAAGAGAATTACAACTAAAATTGTTTCTTCATTTCACTCTGAAGTGATGACAAAAACATTGGCAAACATCCAAAGTGAAAACAACAACAACAAAAACCAAATAAAACTAACAAAAAGGAGCTCTTTTTCACACAGCATGTAATTAAAGTGTGGAACTCGTTGCCACCAGATGCGGTGGAAACTGACAGTTTAGGCATTGGACAAAAGGCATTGGACAAATTCTTGGAGGAAAGGGACATCAGTAGCTATTAGGGGGAGTGTGAAGCGAGCCCTGCTCAATTCAGATTCAGCCCGAATCAGGGACAGTGATTTGATGATTCAGATCACTGTCCCTGATTCGATTCAGCTGGATTCAAATCTAAAGATTTGATGCTGGTTTGGAGAATCAGCAATTTGGACATAGACACAGCATTTAATGTTTTTTCTACATACCTTGAGGTAGCAGACACGGCTTGTGAACTTTCAGTCCACTTCTGGGTCTG
>NW_005842041.1:2422155-2423765 GCF_000455745.1 Alligator sinensis | reverse complement strand
CCGCAGGTGCCTCCCAGATCCAGGAGGCACCAGTTGCTGAGCCAGGGGGCGCCCCAGCATGCTCCCTGGCAGACCCAGAAATGAACCGGAAGTGCTTCTGGTCCACTTCCAGGTCTGCTGCCGAACACGCTGGGGATCCCCCGTGCTCCTGTGGGAAACTCCATGCACCCCAGCATCAGAGCACTCACAAGCCCCTGCTACCTAGAGGTATGTAGAAAAAAACAATTTAAAAGCTGTGTCTAATGTCAGAATCTCCGAATATTTCTGAATCTCTCTGAATCGATTCAGAGGGTTCCAATTCAATTCAGAGAGATTAAAGGGTCCTCTGATTTGATTTGGATTTGGAGATTCAGCCACTGAATTGGCCTGAATCGAATCAGGGACCGAAGCTTCGCACAGCCCTAGTAGCTATTGAGCATAGGAGTTTGGAATACAGCCTCTGAATCAGAACTTCCTAGACCTTAAATGCTGGAGGCTGCATGTGAGAGAGGAACAATGAGAAGAAAAGCCCTGGTCATACACAGTGCACTCTCCCTTTCAGCATTTACTCTGTGCCCCTATATGACACAGGAAACAGGGCTAGATGGACCTATGGTCTAATCCAGCAAATGGCAGTTCTTATGTTCAAATGAACATCTCCTCTACTTTCTCATTTTTTTTTTTTTGTTTGTTTTTCACTATCTTTTTCCAGTGGAAAAAAAATCCTGGAGGATTTACACTATGTTTTTTTTTTTACAACAGCTACGCTTCAGGAGTTGCTGAACTAGGTTTCTGGGTCTGCAATTAGTAGAGGGGTTGGAGACAATGCTGTACATAACCTAGTAAAGCAGGCAGTGCAAAATGTATTGCCCTGAACACCCATCAGAAATAATGACACATAAGGTGCAACACAAGTGCTGCCCAGTGTTTCATAACCTGCCACCACTGGAACAGAAGTAGCTCCTTCTCTTTGGATTTCCAATGCTAGAAAATAGAGCACGTGTTCCTGGAGAAGCAGTGTCTGATAGGTGAAAATGCCATGTAGCCAGAATTCATAGTTGTTAAAGGCTGGAAGGGACCTTCCAGATCATCAGGTCCATCCCCCCCTGCACGTGGGCAGAAAAGACTGCTGGGATCAGATGACCCCTGCAAGATGGGCATAAAGACGGTTTTTAAAGCTCGCCAGGGTGGATGACTGTACCACCTCTGGGGGGAGCCTGTTCCAAACCTTCAGCACACGACTTGTAAAGAAGTTTTTCCTTATGCCTAGCCTAAAGCAATTTTCAATCAGTTTGTGCCCATTATTTCTTGTCCACCCCTGGGGGGGTCTTAGTGAATAGATGCTCCCCCAAGCCCTAAAGTACACCCCTGATATACTTATAGGCTGCCACCTGTGCAGGCCGGGGGCGACCCGAGCCCTTTTCGCGCTGCACGCGGGCTGTGGCCAGCAGCCCGGGCACGCCGGGGCGGAGAGGGAAGGCCTTCGAGCTGGAATTAGGCACGGACTCGTAGCGGTAGTTTAAAAGATTATTTACTTACACCGAGATGGCAGTGGTGTAGGCTGGAAAGCTTGATTAAGTTGCAGTTAGACAAACAACACAGACGGTCTCGTGGAGGTTGCTAGGCTCCAC
>NW_005842041.1:2416885-2421875 GCF_000455745.1 Alligator sinensis | reverse complement strand
CTGCAAAAGAAGCTGCAGAAAAGGCGGGAAACTGGTCCCTGCACCGGGGTTTCCTCTTGCTACAGGAAACTCTCCCGTGCAATGCTCTGCAACTTGACGGGGATAATTCTGGTGCCGAAGCGCACACACAATCATGCCTTTTGGGTCATGACACCACCAAGTCCCCTCTGAGTCTTCTCTTCTCCAGGCCGAACAGTTCAAAATCTTCCAGCCTTTCCTTGTATGACCTGGTCTCCAGGTTTCTAATCATGTGTGTGGCTCTGCCAGCTCCAGGGAACTGCTCTGCTCCCCATACCTGATGCCATGTGCCTCCTCACTCCCCGAGGCAATGCAGAGGCACAGAGCAGTCCCCCAGAGCCAGCAGAGTCCCTGGAGCAGTTCCCCAGAGCCGGTGGAGCCTGCACCAGCCCCTACCTCACCTCACCTCAGGAAGAGCTGCTGCCTGCCCCGCATGAGGAGTGAGGAACTTACCTTCAGTAAGTGTCCCGCACTGGCCCTGGTGCTTCCGCCACACTCCACGCCCAGCTCCTCTCTGGGAAGCCACAGCCCAGCTCCTCTCCGGGTGGGTGTGTGGCACTAAAAAGTTACTGCGCAGTAAGATTTTTAATTGTGCATGGCCGCGCATGCACGCAGCTTAGAGGAAACCTTGCTTAGTAGATGCATGACAGTGTTTGATTAGCTCTGCCAGCTATGGCATCGTTTTGGTGGTTCATGTTCATTTTGTTGTCAATCATGACACCCAGTCTCATTCAGTTGAGGTGCTGGCAAGCATAGCACTGCCAACCCTGTGTGTTATGGGTTATTTCTCCCCAGATGGAGCACTTTACATTTCTCTGTATTAAATGACATCAGGTTGAGGTCTGCCCACCTCACAAGCCTATCCAGGTCAACCTGTATTGCCAACCTGCCTTCGAGCATGACCACACTCCCCCATAGTTTGGTGTCATCAGCAAACTTTGCTAGTTAGCTTTTAATACCTGAATCCAAATCATTGATGAACGTGTTGAAGAGCACTGGTCCAAGTACAGAACCCTTAGGGACACTATTGGTCATCTTGCACCATGATGACTCAGTTCCATCAATCAATACCCTTTGGGTCCTGCCACGGAGCTAGTTACCTAGTCACCAGACTGTAAAGTACTCGATGCTGCATTTTCCCAATTTAACCATGACACCATGGTAGACCAGGTCAAAGGCCTTTCTGAAGTCCAAGTATATGACATCAACCTCATTTCCCCTATCCAGGTGGTGAGTTACCTGATCGTAGAAGGAAATGAGGTTGGTTTGGTACAACCTGCCCATAATGAAGCCATGTTGGCTATCCTTCAGAATACTGCCTTCAGTTAGCCTGTGTATGATGGATTCTTTGATCATTTTCCCCAGGATTTTACCAGGGATTGAGGTCAAACTGACTGGCCTGTGATTTCCTGGGTCCTCCCTTCTCTCTTTCTTAAAGATAAGTAATGGCAGTGAGATCTATGAAAGGTCAGTGTTCCAGGGGATTCTTCCCCTGGATGCCAAAATCCAGTCTCTTGTTTGCCATTTCCCATCCTGGAATTGCTCTGCTGCTACTACCACATCCAAGAGGGAATGATTCCCAAAGCAATGTTAGCAGTGGATTTTTCTTTTCTTCCTGTGACTTCTAAATTGCAAAGGACGGATGCGTTGGTACGTGACCACACTACAGCAAGATGCGGTCTTTGAAAGCCAAGACTGTTCAAAAAAATATCAGAGCATAAGAGACAGTGGGCTCATCTACATGTGTGCTTTAACACACAGTAACCTATTTTACTGTGCATTAAAGTGTTATGTAAAAAATGTGCTATTATGCTAATGCACAGTAAAATAGGCTACTGTGCATTAAGTATTTAAAATCATGCATATTCGTTATTGTGCATTCAGGCAGCCTAATGCACATTTATTTAGTACCTCACATTGGAGGTACTAAATTTAACACACCCACTGATGAGTAAAGAGTCTGAAACAAACATTTGTTAATAGCTTTGATTTACACTCTTAAGAAAGTACAGTTATCACAGAAACAAGAAACACAGCTTAGGGAAAAACACTAAAAAATGTGGGTGAAAGCAGAATTCAAGCACTGATCTTTCCTGGAGAACACTTAATCCATACAAGGTTAAAAGGTATGAGCAGGGATTTTCTGATGCTGGACGTCAGCCACAAAGGACTGAGACTTGTAAACTGTTAAACAAGTCGTAATGGAAGAACCATCCATCCATCAATACTAATCTCCAGTGAAACATGAGAGTTACTAATTGGCCTGGCAGTGGGGGGAGGATCTGATAATTTATACATGAACAACCAAGATGTCACATTTGGTTTTCCAACAAGATAACAGGTTGTCTCAAGCTTTGGCCTATGGTTTCTATCACAAGTGAAATTAAAATGAAATAGTTTTGCTATAATCTAAAGGCATTTTCTAGTTGGGGCTCTCTGCTAGAGTTTGACATTTTCATTCTTTTTTCTAATGCATTTGACTCTATTTTAAGCTAGGACAGGACTAAATAGAAGGCTAAGTTAGATAAAATGATACTATTACTATCTATGTGAGAGAGAAACAGAATTTATGAAATTCCAGTCAAGAAAGAATCCTAAAACTTGTATTGGTGCTAGAATTTCATTGGAGTTGATGGCACTGCATCATCATTTTGGAACCATTCATGGATGCAGGGATGTGTTCTCTTCCTCTTCTTGCATTACTTGTCTTAGTAAAATTCTCTAACACAATTATCTTGAGCAGATTGTCTTTTTGTACATTGCTATAATAGGGCAATCCTTTTTTATCACTATGCCAATAGGTGTAGTCAAAGCACTGAAATCGTATTAAATGGGGTTGCTGCAGCCTGCTAAAGCTGGTATTTCTATATTCAAATGGACAGAAATATATTTGTAGCTTTGCCTCTAAAGATCTTTAAATATATATTTAAAGTTATACGTTTTCAGACATGGAGGCAAGGATTGGCTTTTCATTGATGTCTGTTCTACATATGCATTTTTTATTTTATGCAAATATGTGATTAGCTCCAAGAAAATGTGAGATTTCATTCATTAGGGTGACTAAATAAGAAATAAAAGTCCATAACATGATTTGCATTGATCTCCTTTAAGAATACCCCTAATTTAGACTACCCAATTCTGATTCAAGTTTCTTCAGTGTGTTTCAAATAGATGATGGACAGATTATAAATTTGATCAACGCAGCATGTGGATTGGTCTGATTAGAAAACCAATAAACATGGCAAGTCCTTTTTAAATAGTTTACAGCTGCTATGACATCTTTAGCAAAAGCTTGACGTGGCCATTGTCTTTGGGGTTTTAAAAAGTAAAATTTGAGATTGGCCTTCAAAATGATAGCCAGCTCTTTACAATAAAGCAAAGATCACAATAATCTCTCTTTGAGACCCTGAACAGTAATCTGAGAAATGGGGTTGATGAATGAATGAACAGCAACAGCACTGGAAGAATCTAGCTAAACTTGGCTTCCACTGCTTTCATTGTTTCTTTGTCCATATCTAGGCCTTCCTGTTTTGATACAGTTTTTCTGCCTTCAATCCCATAGCCCCTCAAGCTGTTTTTGTGCACTGTGTCCTGAACTGTCCTGAATTCCAAGTATTTTATGCCAATAAGTGGAGAAGGTTTCCTGTCCTGCACAAATCTGATTCACCTTAGCATTTGCTCATATTCAGACCCAAGTGATCCATCAACAACCACAATATTTCATCTAGCTTTCTGGTACTTTAAAATAATCCTCAGCCCTGTCCTCTCAATAGCAAAGCACAGTCAGCACTTTTGCCATGATCCCAATTCCTTGACTAGGTGGCAGCAAGAAACTCAGCACTTTTTGAGCTCCTACACAGAATATTGATAGAGACTATACTAGATGACTAACAATGTCTCCCAAGAGCTCTAACAAACCACCCTCTCTCCCACTAAAAGAGATCTTTCACTCTTTTTTTTTTTTTTAATTTAAAGCATCAGTTAGCAAAAGCCTGGGCTAAACTAACTATTTACACCGGTGTAATATCCATCCAACCATCCATCCATCCAAACTCCTCAGCTAAGAGTTGTCCAATCACGTGAAGAATGACCCCTGAAAGACTGAGGGAGTTAAAAATATATACTGGTGTAAATTATGCCTGTTTAGAATTCATCTGTCTGATCCACTCTAGAGTAGCAGTTTGCTAAATGAAAAAACCCTGATTCTGCTCCCATTCAAGTCAAAGGCACATTTCACATTGGCAAAATAAATAAAAAATTGGGTCTCTTGGTGAGATTTTCATGAGCTGCTAGTATTGGTAGAACTTTTCACCGTTATGTTGAATAAGATCTTTACCATAAGATCAGCAATAAGTGTTCTGTTAAACCTCCCTTTACAGTAAATGCCTACTGTAACAATTCACAGCTATGGAAACTCAGCCAGTTATTTTTTTGGTAAAGTGACATATCTACAGAGAACAGCATATTAAAGGTAATTACTGCTGTTTTAATAGCATTCACCAGTTTATAGCAATGGCAGGCAAAGTTTCTTTCTCAGCTGCTTTCCTAATCTTTCTATGCTAGAAGCTTGGCAACCATATTCCAGCTAAATGTCAGTGTCAGAAAAAACAGTGTCACTCTAATGCCAACTTTTGCCAGTTACCATTTGCATTAGAGATAAACAAGATTGTTAACAGTACAAGTTATATACGTCATAAATGAGAAGGTGGTAGATATAAAAATAAAGGAAGAATGGAGAGGAAAGGCTGATTGTTATAATATATGTTATAATAAAGTTAAATCAATAATATTATTTAAATAAGCTCATCCTCACTGGCCCAACTTTTCTCAAATAGTTCACATTTTATTCTCAGGCAGTAAACTTGGTCTTTGAAGGCTTTTATTCAGACCAACCACATGACTGTAAATGGCTTTTTATTTTTGTGGCCATAGCAATAAATTATATTTTTTGGCTGTAATCACAAATATGGAT
>NW_005842041.1:2412962-2416854 GCF_000455745.1 Alligator sinensis | reverse complement strand
TCTTTCCCTCCTCTATTGACTTCAGCTGCTGTTCTTACTGGATTTAAACCTATCCCACTAAAGTCTTTACCAATTTGCTGACAAATACCTCAGTATAATTAAGACCAGGTCTTACATGTGTATTTGTGACCAGGGATTGTGATGTACAATATAAATAAGTTGTAAACTCATTACATACCCTGCTTCTTTGAAAATATTCAGAAATTTGAGTGTAACTAAACTAGACATTTTATGAAAACACTCCGGAAAGCAAGTTAAGATGTTGAAAGTATAATCACATAATTATAGGGCTGGAATATATCTAAAGGTTGTCTATTACAACCCTTTGTACAAAATTAGAATTCACTGTTCCTAAACTCTCTCAGAAAGATACCCATGCAGCCCCTTGAAAACTTCTAAGCAAGAAAATTCCAGCACTTCTAAGGAGAAGTTTTTTCAGTGTCCTATTATTCCAAGAAATAGCAAATTGTTGTTTTTTCATGAGATTAGATCTAAGCCTCCTTTGCTGCAGTCCCCATTGCCACACGTGCCTTGCTTAGCAAGAAACAACAGTGTTTGCCTATTTGTTTCTGGAAGCCTTTCAAATATGTGAAAATTTGATCGGCATATTTTCTATTTCTACATACAACTTACTAACAAACATGTTAAACAGTGCTGGGCACAGAACAGATGCCTGTGAAAGCCCACTTGAGACCACTTGTCATCCTGATATTGGTTCATTTATGAGTTACTCTTTACTAGCAGTTACTCAATCAATTACCTATCTGCCTAATAATAAGTCTATCTAGCCTACTTAAGAGAATGGCATAGTGGACCATGTCAAACGTCTTAAAACTCAGGTAACAGTAGATCTACTGCATCAAACAGGTTACCCTGTCAGAGAACAAGGAAAGGCAGAAGGCAGGTTAGAGTCGCACCTTATGCACTGAATTATTTCAGATGCATAAGCTTTCACAAGCAAAAGCTCTCTTTGTCAGAGCTGTTTTCCAGCAGAAAAAGGAAAATAAAATTGTTTGACATGATTTATTCTCAATAAATCCATATTGGCTGCTAGTGATCATCTCAGCCTCCAGACAGTCACAAACAGACTTTTTAATACTTTTTTTCCAGCAACTTCCCAGATATTGAAGTCAGAGTGAACTGTTTATAATTCTCAGAGCCCTCCTTTTTCTGTTTTAAGATGAGTGCCCTGTTGGCCCTGTATTAGTACAATCTCAAGCAGAATGTGAAATAAATGCAAGTGTAACCCAACTATATATTTTATTAATATAATGTGGATTATTATTTAGAGAAAGCCCAAAATGGGGGTCAAAAAGTCCCAAACTCTGAAAAAAAATTGGTTCTGGATACAGTTTTTGGGAAGTTTTCTCAATTGTTTTATTCCTAAAGGGAAACACCCCCTACTCCCCAAGAACAAACAGCAGCCTGTAAGTAGGAGCTTATTTTTCAGTACACCCCATTGCAAATCTGTTTCAGTTATGACGTTTTGTTTTTCTGAGATTGTAATTTCAAACCCAAAGCATAAAATAGTAAAGCTGTTCATTCCCTTATCAACTTTTCAAGGTTCTCCTCTGAACACCTACATTTCTGAGTTCTTTTTATCCCTTAGTTTAGATTTGAATTAATGCCAAACCCCAAGACCTCAGAAAGGTAATCACTACAAGGTTGTTTACATTTTATATTCTGGTGTTCTGCATATCTATTTAATATAACAGACCATTCAAACACTATTATTTTTTGCCCCTGCATAAACTGCGAAAGGCATCAAAGTAAGTAAGACTGAGTGAAAATGTTTTACCTGCATGATCTTTTATGCTTATTTTTTCCTTTCAGTAACAATTTATTTTAATGATAACTCTACTGTTTTGAATTCACAGTACGCTACCTATGGAATAACCCAAGTCATTCACCAAATGAGTTCACTGGGATTAGTGCTACTCTAAGAAATCCTAAATTAATTAATGAGGAGAGGATTCAAATGAAATGTTACTCTGTTTTTGCTAGGTTCATAAACAATCAAAAGGAAATTCCTCATACACAATGCATATGTGGTGGGAATTGGATGGACAATATACAACAAGACAAATAATTATAAATCTTCTACTCAAAATACTGAGCTGATTTTGCAGAAAGCCTGGGAAAACATTATCTTAACTGAAGTTCAACATTATTTCCTTGCCATTCATAGTAAGGGATGGTGACAGTGATGGCAACTTTAGAAAAATGGAAAGCTGCTGATCAAATCTCATTTGAGTAAAAGCTAAATGTTTAAAAGCTCTGGTAATGAGGAGGCATGTCTACACAAGTCACTTACTGCACAGTAACCTAACATGGAGCAGTAGCACATCAGGCAAAACATGTGCTAATATGGTACTGTGCAGTAGTCTTAAGCTACTGCACAGTAAGCATCACTAAAAAACCATGCGGCAATGCTACTGCGCAGTAACTCAAGTTACTGCACACTGAGTTAGTACCAGGCCATCCAAGTACTAAACTTAATGCGCAATAATGACAGCGCATTAATGAACGTGTAAATGTGCCCAGAGATAATCAAATGTATTACTCTGCAGATGTTAGAGGTATATTGCTCCATGTAGGCTTGAATACAAAAATATCATAATATATACACACACACATACACACACACACATATACACATATATATACACACACACACATATACACATATACACACACACACATACACACACACACATATACACATATATATACACACACACACATATACACATATACACACACACACATACACACACACATATACACATATACACACACACACACACACACACATATACACATATACACACACACACATACACACACACATATACACATATACACACACACACATACACACATATACACACACACACATACACACACACATACACACACACACATACACACATATACACACACACACATACACACACACATATATACACATATACACACACACATACACACACACACACATACACATATACATACACACACACACATATACACATATACACACACACACATACACACACACACATATACACATATATATACACACACACACATATACACATATACACACACACACATACACACACACACATATACACATATATATACACACACACACATATACACATATACACACACACACATACACACACACACATATACACATATATATACACACACACACATATACACATATACACACACACACATACACACACACACATATACACATATATATACACACACACACATATACACATATACACACACACACATACACACACACACATATACACATATATATACACACACACACATATACACATATACACACACACACATACACACACACACATATACACATATATATACACACACACACATATACACATATACACACACACACATACACACACACACATATACACATATATATACACACACACACATATACACATATACACACACACACATACACACACACACATATACACATATATATACACACACACACATATACACATATACACACACACACATACACACACACACATATACACATATATATACACACACACACATATACACATATACACACACACACATACACACACACACATATACACATATATATACACACACACACATATACACATATACACACACACACATACACACACACATATACACATATACACACACACACATACACACACACATATACACATATACACACACACACATACACACACACATATATACACATATACACACACACATACACACATATACACACACACACATACACACACACATATATACACATATACACACACACATACACACACACACA
>NW_005842041.1:2395740-2408444 GCF_000455745.1 Alligator sinensis | reverse complement strand
TATATACACACACACACACACACACACACACACACACACACACACACATATATATATATATATACACACACACACACACATATACATATATATATATATATACACACACACACACACACACACACACACACACACACACATACATATACATATATATATATATATACACACACACACACACACACACACACACACTTTATATATATATCTATATTGTAACATAATAACCTCCAAAATAGTTTTGCATGCCCAGATAGATTAAATATTCAAAAACTGGTCTATTTTATCAATGGCAAGATTATTATTTTTTCTCTTCTTTTACAACTGAAGAAAAAACCCAACTAATCAAGAGAAATGGTAAGGTGCTTGGGTGAGAATCGCTAATAAAAATAATGGGGGAAATTGTTACATTTATTCTATTTGCTTATAGTTTTGAATCTGATAGGTCTGAATTTTTAAATATGCCTTCTTGAGCAGTCCTGAACAGTTGAGAAGTGGGAGTAAAAGGATGGTATAAGCGGGTTGTTTATCCTTCTTGCTTCTGCAATAGAATTTGCTCCCTTACAAGCTCCTTAGCCAGTTCTCCAAAGTGAAGTTCAGTAAAAAAAAAAAAAAAATACTTTGTCCTCTCCCTGGCACTAGGAGAAGAACTCTTTTCTCCTTCAGCCCAACACATCAGCTTGGTTTGTCCTTACAGCAAGCTGTTCCCTTCACAACTTGTTTCCTCCTTTTCCTTGGTTTTTCTCCTGAGAGCTTTGAAAGCTTCATGGGACATACTGTCCTTAGCCAGATGCCCCACAGCTGAGATCTATGAATAGGGCTGACTGTTCCCTTCCTTAAAGGAGCAACTCACCTTGATACAGGTGGCTTTATTGTTATATTATATTCAACTCATTTTCATTTTATCCTCTCTTTGTTTCAGAGGTTACACAGACTAATAAAAGAGAAAAGGATTCCATTAGTCTTAGGTAAAGACAGCTTTTGGATGTTATAGTGATATCTCACATAATTTAGTGAAACCCCACATACTTTTAAAAATAAATACTGTTTCCACATTTTAGACACTTTCCTAAGAGTCTAAATTACCTAAGATTGGCATCTGCCTGAAAATTAGAAAGCTAACAAACAGGTTTCTTGACAGTTTGATCAAAAAGAACAATACCATGCATTGACCAGGCCTATAGCTACCTGGGTGAGCAGGTAACAGTAGTGTATCACTGATGAGTTTTGTAAAATTGTGGACAAGCACTGTTAACTTTGACAAGAATGAAAAGATAGTCTTAGTAAGAAATCAAGTCCCAAGTGACAGCAAACAATTCAAGCCAAATCTGTATCTGTAAAGTTCCACTAACTCTAGCAAAGTTATGCCAGTTCTTACCTGTTGAAAATCTGACCAATGGTTGTATGGCATACCCTCCTAGATTCACACCTCGTATACTGCCATTTCATTTACATTCCCTTAAATATTTAACCACTGAATTAATCCCACTGAGGTTACAGGAATTTTAGATGCCTTAGATATTTATATTTTGGGCCACATTTCTCTCTTATCTGAAAGAGAGAGAGCTTTATAAAGGTAAGGTGAAAACAGAATTTGATTTCTCCAATATGGAAAGGAGGAACGTAG
Organism: Alligator sinensis; assembly: GCF_000455745.1. Classification (NCBI taxonomy): domain Eukaryota; kingdom Metazoa; phylum Chordata; order Crocodylia; family Alligatoridae; genus Alligator; species Alligator sinensis. Next base: position 2,406,817 of record NW_005842041.1, on the reverse strand, counting down.
GAGTATAACACAAAAAAGCAAGTAAAAAGGAGAGCATGAGAATATGCAGGTTAAGTCTTGCACCCAATTTTTGACTACATGTCTTGAGACTTCTCCTGGATCCTTAGTATAAATTATGTGCCACCTTAATCTCAGGCTATTTTACATTCACTTACCAAGGCCTAATGTACATCATGGCTAGGGACAGAAGTTGCACAGTTTAAGTAACCAGGTACCAGTTTAAACCTGTAACAGAACAGACATTCAGTGCACTTAAATCACTTTCAAAATGGCCAATTTGGTTTAAGTTAAACCAGGATGGATATAGTATCAGACTTCACTGATTTAGGTCAAGCCAGTTTATGGAACTTCTGTACCAGACCCCCTCCCAGTTCAACTCAACTCACAGTCCTCCAGAATCCCAGGATGCTGTGCAGCCCTGGGCTGTGCTCTCGGCTCCAACAGAGCAGGGCTGACCCCGCCCCCAGCCGTCAGCAGGGACTTTTCCATCCCAGCAGCCAGGAGCCGGGCAGATTCCCCTGGCCCTATCCCTTCCTCAGCTAGGGGAAATCGACACCCCATTAGGGGCCTGCCTCCTCCTCCTCCTCTTTCTCAGTGCCAGGAAGACCCCAGCTGGGGATCTGGTGCAAGGGGTTTCCCACCCACACCTCCTCAGCTGACTGGAGGCTAAAGAGGAGCCATGGCTGGGGAAAATCACCCATCTCCTTCTCTGCTGTAGCTGGCAGGCTGGGAGGCATATTCTAGTGCCCCCCTGGCTCCTCGTACAGGCCACTGCAGGGGTCTGGCCATTTTTCAGGTTTGAAAAGCTAACATCAGTTCACTTTCTTATCAGTTCAATCTAAGCAGTTTACAGAAACCTACAAAGATTGAATTGATTCAGCCTCAGGCTTTCTGACTGTCTGTATTTAGCCCGTCTGATATATTTTCTCTTAAGTTGGCTGTAGCAATTTAGATCAGATGGTACACAGGTGTGGGTGGGCACTGTTCTAAACTTTCCATCTGTCCGCTCAACCTTTTGCCTAAACGGTTGTGAATGTGAGAAAGTGGGGTACATTTATATTTAAGAAAAACTTTATTTCCTTAGGTGGTATTTGTTAACTTTCTTGTCATTATGAGTAGTTGTGATGAGTACTAGGGAACCATTCAGTTGCATAACTTGTTAAAGACACTTGGACATAAAATCACCCTCCATATAAGCTAAATGAGGGGACATTTATTCAAATAGCTATACTCATATAATATAATATATAATATTATAATATATATAATACTCATATCTCTCATCAATTTATTTTCCTATATGACAAGTAACCCAGAGGGATCACGTATTGGCTAACCACTCAGTCTAAAGGTGCAGGTTGAAGAGAGAACTCATTTTAAAAACCTCCTGCAGAATAAAACAGCCTATACCATTAGATAAACAGCACAATTGAAAACACTCATTTTTTTTAAATATGAACTATTCCTTGTTGATTTGTGTTGGTTGCATGGCTGAATCACACCTTTTAATAAAAAAAAATATTTTGTGCATCTAGAAGTTCACATACAGGGTGGAATTCTGAAGAAGTGGAGACACATGGAGATGTGTAAGCATATTGCTGAGAGTTAGAAACAACATGGTAGTAATCCCTGCTTATTTATGTTGGCTCTAGAAATGCAGAGGAAGGTGAGGGATAGGACAACATCCTGAGGGAGAGTTTGCCAGGATTCTATACAGTAGGTTATTTAGGAACAAATGTTTATCCAATGTAGGAATAGCGGGGAATGTAAACTGAAAAGGAAATGATCCTCCAATACTAAGAAGCAGTTCATTTTAAAGAATAATACTTAAATGCCTAATTCCCTGGCCATATTTAATGTAGAAACTCAAATGATTTCAAGAGTTTCATTCTAGGTAAAGAAAACACATCGTGATGTTTTGGTCCCTCATGCTAGCATTTCCAGTAGCATGATTATGATGACTTTAATGGCACTCATTCATGATTTATGCATTGTATTTATTTAAATTTAGGATCACGGCCAAGAGTATCGTCTAAATTATATGCTTATACAGGCACACTCAGAAGCCAGTACATATTAACCTCCTGCTCCATAGGAATTTGGTTTCCTCCAATAAGCAAAACAATCTATGGAAAGCAAATGATCTATGACTCATGACTGTGAGCTTGGAGGTTCCTAAAATGGATCAGGATTTGAAAACTTTATCTCTGTTATTCATTTCCTTTCTTCCTATCTGGCCACACTCCCAGGCTTTAATAGTAACATCCAAAGTCATGAAGAAAACAACCACACCCCAAACCAAACTTTATTTGCAGAACTCCATTGTAGCCAATTCCTGCACAGGTGGACAAGTGGTAGGAGGGTGCAAGGAGCTTCCAACTCAAGTAACCCCTATGAAGTGGCCAGCCATTGTCAAACCTCTTTCATTTTAGTGAGTACAGTGCCTCACCAGTGACCCAAAAAGGGCAGAGACGGGTAAGGCTGTCTGCTCTTTCCTACATCACCCTCTGGAATGGAATGGACTACACAGAAGTTGCATATTCAGAGTGATGGAGAAAACAACTCCACCCAAAACCAAATGTTATATCCTTGCATCACTAGGAAAAGAGAAATCTAAGCTAACAATACAAACACTATTGGAAAATATGAAATCACACCAGCCTATACTATTGCAGATTTCTAAATGGAACCTTTAGTCTAACAGACTGCTTTAAACTAGTGAAATAGGTGGGCAGACCAATTTTATTACTGAGTCTGCATATGATGATGAAGACTGAAACTGGGAAGCAAAAAGCACTAACTTAAGGTAAAACCCTGGTACCAAGGGAAAATTCATATGAACTTCTACAAGGCCATGAACTTTACTGCTAGAGAAGCATGAATTATGTCAGAATAAAAAATAAATAAATAAATAAATCAAGAAACATTTTCTACTTCATTGTTCTTGACATTTAAGAGCAATACTTTTGCAGACTATCAGAAATTATAAGACCTCATCAAAAGCTGAGGAAACAAGACAAGCCTTGGGAAAAGGAAAGAAGTGTCAGAAAAATCTTCATGTTACGCAGCAAACTGTTATCATATTAGCATCTAAGCCAGTTCCACTGAAGAAAATTGGAAGACTTCAATGGATCAGGCCATTAGAATGGAACCAACATTGAGAAACCATGAACAACACTGATGCTTGAAGCAGGGGTAGGTCTAACAGGCTCTGATAGAAAAGCTGGTTGAATCATGTGTTAATTTTGTGATACTTGTCCACATAACTTAACTGAAATACCCCATTATTTACAGAAATAAGCGAATACTTTGAAAAACTCCCTATCAAATATATTACAAAGTTTAAAGATGATTCATTTGGTTTTCTCTCTTTCATATTGACACATAACGAATTATATGTTGTTACTAGTTGAGTACATAGGAAATACTGGTAGTTTATTTTGTCCTTAATCCTGACAATTCAAACAGGAATACATGTAGTGAGTTGAGATTGTTCCATCCAAATGGTGAGACATCCATTGAACATACCCAATAAACATTTGCCAACAGTTAGCAATCCAGTTGCAAATCAAATATACCTCAAGTGAATTGACTCATGTGAAGAAAATCTGGTTCATACATTAATTAATGGTTTACATTTATCCAGAGATACAGGGTTTTCCTTGTAATCTGTGATAATTGCATGGGTCTACAAAACTCGAGGTGGCTGCCAGCCAATTTTGTAAGCAGACTGCAAGGCTGGCAGCCATTTTCATGGGCCAAACACAGCAGCCCCCGCCCCCCCCCGTCTCTTCCCAAGAGGCCCTGGTAGTCCTGCCCCTCGCTGCTGATTGGCTGCAAGGGCTGTCTCTCATGTGGCCCAGCCCCCCCAGCACAAATTGGTGAAGAGGGGCAGGGCCATATGACAGACAGCTCTCACAGCCAATCAGTGGTGGGGGCAGGGACAGGCTGTGCAGCCAGGCCACAGGAACCACAAAGACAGCTATCTCCCCAGAGGGAGCCAGCATTTTATTTTTGGTAAGTTTTTTTCTTCAGGGAACTTGCCTGCGCTTTTTCAAGGAGCCCATGCTTTTTCACGGATCCTGCCCAAAATAGCGGTTTCTGCAAAAATCATGAAAATTGCAATTTTGGTAGGTCCCTACATATGGGCAATCAGCCTCATTTATTAATTCATGCATAATCAAAGCAAACTAGTTTTTAAAGATAAAATTATTTTACTTGAAAAGGCCTCTGACTTCAATTGGTGATACCAGCAAAGAATTTGGTCCATTTTAATTAACTATTTAACGCTATATGCCAGATGGAACAGACCCAAAATACCGCAAAATACTTAAACAGAATGAAAGGGGATCCAAATATGAGGTTGCATGTGGTGCAATCTCAGTCAAAGGACACCTCACACAATACCTTTCTGATTGAAACATGTCATTATCAGCTGTGACATGCCTGTCACTTTACTGGTTTGCTTGCTGCCACTGCTCAGAATGCAGACTGCTCCAAATAGCCAACAGGGGCAAACCACAAATCACATTACTACTTCTCACTGTCAAACCAAGTCAAGAAGACATAAAAGCGACGTGCCAGAATGAAATGCAAGCATTCCAATGAGAAGCTGATATTCAAAAGTCTGTGACTGTTAACTTTGCCAATGTCAGTGATTGATACTATAACTGATAACTAGCTGTGTGTCTTGAGAATGCACAAGTTGAAAATATTGAGAAGGAAGCAATTAAGGACTTTTCAAGAATGACTACTATTCTTTTATCCAGGTTGCTTTACAAAGCTGGACATCCACAAGGAATGGTCATGTGGAACTTAGCTTTCTGCCGAATTTTGGAAGGGGGCTTGGGAATGTAAGCTGCCATTATTATTCGTGGGTCAAGATGTCCAGAAAAGCACTCAGAATGCTGGAACATTCTCCTCCTCTGTCATTTTAACTGAAAAACAACACTGAATTCTGGAGGACTGTATGATGGCATCAATAAGGTCAGTCAGCCATGCTTTCCTATACATATATAGTACTCTACATAAATGTGTGTCCTGCCCAGAGAAACAACCTGACAAGATAATGATATATAGAGAATTGAAAGAATTCCTCTGCAGAATTCACCCAAAAAATACTTCCACAACCATGGTAGAAGATTCTCTGAGCACCTTCCTACCACAACAGCTAAGGTGAACAACAAAGCAACCTCTAACTGGAGATCTCCCAACAGACAGAACCACATGCTGGCCTACAACATCGACTGTTTTAGGAAGAAAACTAATGGCAAAACTCTCAACAAAAGCCAAGACCACCACAACTTCTGTCCTTCTGAAAAAAGCCATAGAGTCCCTAAGATACAACAACAACATAGTAATCAAAGTAGAAGACAAAAGAGGAGCTATAGTTATCCTTAACTGTCAAAACTATATCAATGAGGCTAACAGAGACATGCAGGGAGTGGTTCACGGCTCTACCCCAGACCCTAGCCCCATGCTATCACCACTCCACAATCCTGGGCCCGGCCCTGTCCACCCATCCCACTCCTGGATGTCACTCCCTGACTGTCCGCATCCCCATCTCATCCAACTGGCCAAGCATGCCCTGCCCACGTGGGTCATGGGCCAGTCTCCATGGAGACCCTACCTCCCCGTCTGGTCCTTCCAGTACCCCCAGCAGAAGTTGCAAGGCAGAAAGACCCAGGGCCAAATAGGATCAATTGGCACCTCCCTGCCTCCCAAGGCCTCCCTCCCCCAGGCCTCCCAGATCCCCACCAACTCCCTACCCTGGGCTCCCCCAGCTCCCCCAGCTCCCCCCCGCAGTCTCCCCTCAGTCCTCCACCCTGCTGGGTGATGTAAATAGCCATGACAGGGAGACCAAAGCCAGGTTAGCACCCCCACGCCCCGGCCTTCCACAGCTCACCAAAACTGCTTAAGTGGCCCTCCAGCCCAAATAATTGCCCGCCCCTATTTTAGATGCTCCTGAAGATTCACAAAAAAGACAACCCTGGCAGATTCATCATATCCAACTGTGGCATCCTCAGTGAGAGCTATCAAGTTTCATAGAAACCATCCTGAAACCACTTGTCACTCAAAAAAAAAAAAAGACACAAGATTTTTTCAACAAGATCCAGAACATCAACCACCTCAGCCACAACTTCCCTTTCAACAACTGACATTTATTCCAAACCATGGGCACAACTATGGGCACAGAGGTGACTCCCCAATATGCCAACCTCTTCATAAGCCATATAGAGGAGGAATTTTTAGAGAACTGTATCACCAAAACTAAACTATACCTGCACTACATAGACAATATTTTCATCATCTGTACTGAACACCTTGCTTATTGACTTATACTGCAGGTTCAACAACTACCACCCTTCAAACAATTTCTCCCTGGAATACTACAGTAACCTTGTAGACACTACATTCTACATCAGGGATGTCACCCTACAAACCACTATATAGAAAAAGCCCATGGATTGTTATACTTACACTAGCCAACTGCCCATCAAGAATGACAGGGGGAGGGGGGGAAGGGGGCTGAGATGGAGTGCTGCAACTTAACACCCCATGCTGCTGCTGTTCTGCCTCTTGCAGGGAGTGGGGAGCTGACCCCTCACCCCTGTCTGGTCCTCGGTGCCACTTGCAGGGAGTGGGGTGGTGGAGCTGAGGCCAGCACTGCTCCTCCACCCTCTGTCCAGTTCTCAGCACAGCTTCGGAATCATGGCAGCTCTCTCCCATGCTTGAAGCATTCTGATTGGCTGTTTCCATCAGCCAATCAGAGTGCAAATAAAGCATTACAGATAGACAGACAGACAGACTTAGGGTTTTATAATATTAGAATCCACAAAACCAGCAACCTTTCCAAACATGCCAGAAAAGCTGTAATCTACGGTCACGCTCTCAGATACCACCACCTCTGCTCTGAGAAGAATACTCATGACACTCACCTTGACAAACTGACAGTGGCATTTACCCAGCAAAAACACTCCAGCAGAGAAACAGACTGTATATTTGAAAGAGCCACTCAAATACCCTGCAGCAACCTACTACAATACAAGAAAATCCCCACTGACTGCACACCCTTGGCTGTCACTTACCATGCTTGACCAGATAAGAAGGATCATTAAACAATTATAGCCTATACTGGAAAAAGACCAGACCTTGAGAGAAATATTCCTGGCCCCTCCCCACTCTTCAAAAACACTTCTAACTGCACTCAACCCATCATCAGACATCAGAAGGAAACTCCCCACTAATCAACAGGCACCAAATGGGACCCAACCCTGCCTTAACAATTAGTAACAGTAGTTCTTATTTGTTATTTTTAACAATAAAAATAAATACTGCTACAACAATTACAACCCCACAATGAAATCAACAGAAGTCATAGATCCTACACATCCAGCCCCGAATGCAGTATACCTCATCTGTATTTATTAGTGGCCTGCTAATATCTCTTATATCATATCTTTATTTACATATGGAGTTTTGCACAAGCCTTTGTTCTATCTGCTATTCAGCTCTGCTGTATCTGCTTTTTTCTCAGAAACCTGAGGAAAGGTACAGTGATACCCAAAAGCTCATCCAGTTCCCTCCCAACTATTCAGTTAGTCCAATAAGAGATATCACCCACAAAAATCCAGTGCTCAGGCACAGATTCCAACAATACATGGACCCTAAGAAAGCTGCTAGTTCTCAGCCTTTTTAGACTCAAGGCACCCCTCATTAGATTCAGGGAGACTCAGGAGACTTGAGGCATGCCTCAGCAAATGCTGGCTCTTAGTTTTCACTAGTTTTTTTTACTACAAAAAATAATAAAGCAGTTTTTCTGTTGCAAAGAATTCAGAAAGACCACAGATTAAAATGTTTTAATACTATGGATTCCTATTTGAAATCTCTGCATTTATCTTGTGAATTATGTTTGCACACCTAACAGTGTTAGTCTCGTGTGACATCCCAAGGCACCCTTGAAAGCATCTCAAGGCATCCCGTCACTGCCTTAGTGTCTTGGTCACGCTATTCTGTTCATTCTTGTGATTACACTTTTTGATATTTCTCTTCCATGTTCCTTGGTGTGGGGAGGAGGGGTGAAATCTATTCTGCACTCATACTCTCACCCACATCTTCTTTTTATTCAATATATTCTTAACTCTTTCTTTCATCTATTTCTTTAACACCATCCCTTCAGTTCATGTAAAGATGCATATAATTTATTCAATGACCAGTATCCTATAAATATTCAGTGAAATCATAAAAGGCATATTTTGTTTTTTTTAATGGTTTATGAACACTGTATAAAGCTTGAACAGGCTTCCAGCAATGTATCTGAAGAAGACCTCCTAAAAGGGAAACCTTTTCTGTAGCAAGTTGTCAAGAGTCTTTATTTTCTCTGGGGCAAACATGTCCCCACAGGAGGCAACATAAAGCACAAAACGAGCAAACACATAAACAAAAAATGACAAAACCAAACTCTGTGGTCTTTCCCAGATCCTGAGATAGCACCCTGACAGGCTGTAGCCCCTAGCCTCACAGCCCTGCCTCCCTCTCCCTCCCTTTCCTGGGAGCCTTTAACTTCCTTTGGGCCAGCCAATTATTCTCATCAGCTGACCATCCTCCTAGGCTGTGCAGCAACCCCTGAAATATGTAGCCTGCAACATGCTCCCCGCAAAAGGTAGTGCACTTTTCCACTTCTTTATCTGCCCCCAACTTTCTCAGCAGAAGAAATCCATTTTCATATTTGCTGAACCTAGGTAGTGGCATCAAAAGGTTGCAATGTAAAGACAGGTACCACCTCATCAGCCAGGGATTAGCCTCCCTCATGGCACTGAACCATGTTAACAGGGCATGGTGGCAGTGGCATACCGATGGGGGAGGGGACAGGGGGGACAACATGCTGGCCTGGGGGGTGAGGCGCTGGCCGGGATCCTAATTCTTTTATCAAGTCCGACTGCACAGTCATCTTTTTACAGTCTTAAACGCCATCTCACATTTGAGAGACCACTGGACTTTGCAGTGACAACAGACACTTTTGAAAACAAGCCATGATGTCTGCATACCATGAAATGAACCACTGATAATAACTTGCTAAGCCTAAAAAGGACTTCATTTGCTTTTTTGTCATTGGCACTGGTGACTCTACCTTGTTGACCAGAGGCCTGATTTTGCCCATGCCCAGTATATACGTTAGGTATTCAGTTTCCACGTACCTCAGGTGACATTGCCCCAGATTTGCCATGTGGAGGCCATGCACGTCTCCCAGACCCTCCAAGGTTTTAACAGATTAGCATGATACATTTATGAGCCCTGCCACTTCCTCCCTAGGTGGGCTTTGTAACCTACCTTGTCTACCCTCCATAGGACCTTAAAAGGGCCTTGCCATTTGGACAACTTGCTGTCAGAGGAGAGAAGCAATAGCAAAACTTGATCTCTAGGCCTGGCATTTTTGTTATATTGATTTTGTTGTGCCTCTTGGCCCTCTTGGAAGCAAGGGACCCTAAGACATCTAGTCTTTCCTGTAGTTTCAGGTTGTACTAGACTATGTTCTGAGTCACAGTTCCTTGGGACTTCCAGGATTCTCGTAGAAGGTCCAGCACACCCCGGGGCTGCCTTCCGTATAATAATTCAAAGAGTGAAAAGTCCACACTGGACTATGGGACCTCTAGAATAGCAAATAACAAGTAGGGCAACACCTGGTCCCAGTTTTGCAACTCCCCTGCAACAAATGTATGTAGCATTCCTTTCAGAGTTTGGTTAAATCTTTTGACCAGGTCATCTGTTTGGGGATGGTACACTGAAGTCCTGACCATTCATATTGTCAATAGGGCCCAGATTTCTTGTAAAAGCTGGGATATGAAGGTCATGCCCTAATCAGTTAAGACTTCTCTTGGAATGCCTACCCATGAAAATATCTGCAGTAGCTCAGATGCCACCATCTGCACTGATGTCAAGCAGATTACAACTGCCTCAGGATCACAGATGGCATAGTCAAGGAGGACCAGGATAAACCTGGATCTTCTAGAGCTGTGTTCTAGAGGTCCTTCAAAGTCAATTGTGATTTGTTCAAAGGGTATACCCACCACCAGGATGAGCACCAGTGAGACCTTGGACACGGGCTGGGGTGCAACTAGCTGGCACTTGGTACAGGAAGCACAGTACTTTTTAATCCCTTGATATATCCCAGGCAGACGAACCTTGCCAACATACTCCCCTGCATTTTCTCTGTCACCAGGTGGCCTCCCCAGCAGATGTCATGTTCAAGCTTCAGAACCTGTCTGCGGTACCATCTCTTGATCAGTAGTTGTGACCGCCAGGCCCCTGTGGTTTTGTCCTCAGTCACCCTCATTAAGAGGTCCCCCTGCAGCTCAAAATGGGGGGTCCTGGATACATCAAGTTAGTCCCTCTTTTGAGAACCTGCATAGGCCTTTGTTAGCTCTCTGCACCCTTTAAATATTTGGCCCTAAGAATCAGTGGTGTAATGAGCTGTTTTATCTTTTCTAGCTAGTATTTCATACAATTTCTTTCATCGATTCATAGACTTTAATGCCATAGGGGGACTGTTATGATCATCTTATCTCCTGTATAAAACAAGCCATTATCTTTTATACATTCATTCCTGCATCTAGCCTATAACTTCTGTTTGAACTAGAGGATATATTTTAGAAATTTTAATCTAGAAAACTTCAAGAGATGGAGAATCCACCATATCCCTCAGTAAGTTGTTCCAATGTTTCTCAGCATTAAAGAATTTGAACCACTAATCTAAGTTTGGATAAATTATTTTATTGTGCTTTTGCTAAAGCAGAGCCTACTGGTCTTAGGAATCTTTCTACAAAGATACTCTTAGGCAATAATCAAGTCATCCCTTAATCTTGTCTTGGATAAACTAAATACGATGATTTTCTTTCTTCCTGTAACTCAAATATAGTAGCATTCACCCAAATTCAAGACAAGGTGCCCCCTCCCTACCATTCAACCAGGTAGGGGCAGAGGAAACAGGTGGCTGCTGCAGCTCTGAATCTGGCTGAGAGTCTGAGACAAGGCCAGAGTCAGAACTGCAGCATCTGCCTGGCTCCACCTCTGCCTGCCC
>NW_005842041.1:2356523-2395709 GCF_000455745.1 Alligator sinensis | reverse complement strand
AGAGCACTGGAAGCTCCAGCCCTTGTCTGGCCACACAGCAGTGTTCTAAGGCCAGAGCTGCTGCCAGGGCTCCATGGCTGGGCAGAGACTGCCCCAGGAAGGGAATGGAGCTGCATCTGACAGTAAGCGGAGGGGGGTGGGGGGAGGCAGAGGCTGTGGGAAGCAGACCAGGGATGCAAGCAGCAAGAGTGCAGGCTCCATTGGGGGGCAGGCATGGAGGGGGCAGAGGGTGCAGATGCCACAAGGGGGATCAGGCTGCAGGGGAACAAGTGGTAGGGGAGGGTAAGAGGGCCCCCTGCACCCTCCTGTCCCCCCTGCCACTGCTTTCTCTGCTGTAGCAATGGGGGTCGGGAGTGTGAATTTAAGACAACCCTCCAATAATTAAATTATATACATGGAAAATTATAATACATTTATAATTTTTCCATATATAGTATCTAATTATTGGCAGTCATCTTAAATTCAAAATAGTCTTGGAGTCAGACAAATATGATATTTTTCTAATGTAAAAGTAAGCCAAGATGGAATATAAAGTGTATTTGCATTCTGATAATCGTATTGTGAGCCTTTGAAAGAACTGCCCTTGTGCCATACTTGAGGAAAACACCTCTAAAGCAGGGATAACCAACTACTTAGTTGCCAGGGGCCACACACATTGTGAGGGCTGCACTAGTGAGAGCCATGGCACCCCCTTGCCTCCCCAGGAATATATCCCACCCCCTCGCCTCCCCAGCTGCAGGTTACACCAGTGTTCTATGGGTAAGTGGCAGCCAGTTCTAGTCACAGTTACTTTCTCCCAACCTCCCAGCATATATTTGATGAATTTGCAGTCATATACATCCACCTCTAGAATTCTCTGTCTGAACTTTCCTTCTAATATTACTGGAAAAATGAATGAGATTTTTGTTCAAAAGGAAGATGTTTCAAGAAAAGAAAACATTTCTCAAGTGGAATTTTTTTTAATCTTCAGAGATAATCCTGCTCCTTGTTGGATCCATGGTTATAGCACAAACAAAAATGACCTGGTGGACGTAATCTCACAGCTGTATGCACAAAGTCTGGAGGTTGAAATAAATTATACCTTATACATTGGCTGGGGAACTGGCTCCAGGGCCAGACCCAAAGACTATTAGTTGATGGGAGCAAATCAACATGGCACAAGGCAAACAGTGGTGTCCCTCAGGGCTTAGTACTCGGGCCAGTACTCTTCAGCATCTTCATTAATGATCTGGATTCGGGTGTCAGGTACAGACTGGCAAAGTTCATGGACGACACTAAACTATGGGGCAAGACGGTAACACTGGAGGGCAGGCTCGCAAAGTGGGTGGACCAAAAGCTGATGGCATTCAGCATAGAGAAGTGCAGGTTGCTCCACCTTGGGAGGAAAAACCAGCATCATATTTGCAGGCTTGGCAGTGCTATGCTTGCTAGCACCATGACTGAAAGAGATTTGGGGGTCTTGATTGACCACAAGATGAACATGAGCCACCAGTGCAAGGCTCTAGTCAGCAAAGCCAACCAAACTCTGGCATGCACCCACCAATGCATCTCAAGCAAAACGAGGGATGTCATCCTCCCGCTTTACTCGACCTTCGTGAGGCCGCAGCTGGACTACTGTGTCCAGTTTTGGGCCCCCCACTTCAGGAGAGACATGGATAAGCTTGAGAGAGTCCAAAGGAGAGCCACGCACATGATCAAAGGCCAAGAGAGCAAGTCTTACAAAGAGAGGCTGAGGAACATGGGACTCTTCAGCCTGGAGAAGAAGACTCATAGGAAAATTGGTGGCAGTCTATAAGTATATAAGGGGTGTGCACCAAAATCTGGGAGAACAGTTGTTCATCAGGGCTCCTCAAAGGATAACAGATCTAACAGCCTCAAACTCCTGGAAGGCTGATTTAGACTTTGGACATAAGGAAAAACTTCTTTACAGTCTGAGTGTCCAGGGTCTGGAACAGACTCCCGCCAGGGGTGGTGCAACCAACTACTCTGGACTCATTCAAAAGGCATCTGGATGCTTATCTTCCTGGGATCATTTGACCCCAGCAGACTTTCTGTCTATGGCAGGGGGCTGGACTCAATGATCTCACAAGGTCCCTTCCAGCCCCTAATGTCTATGACATCTATGAAATTATACTTTATGACAGTTCATTCTGTCATGTACTGTCATGAACAAGCAACATACAATTTGAGCCCTGAACAGGATTCCTGCTTAAGTATTCCTTTATTGACTCTGAACTCAGCCCAGTCCTTTAATTCTTATGACTCCCTTGTAAAGTCCTCAGTTTCCTAATCACTATGCATTATCTACAACTATGCATGACACCCTTTTCTTCAAAATAGCAGTTTCATCACCCAATGACATTTGGAGTTTCTGTCTTCTTCAGTAATCCCTCACAGTCAAGAATGATTATCTTCCATGATTGTTTTTTCTGTGGGTCTGAAGATGGTTGACAAGGCCAATCCAGGATTGACAAACTCTGCTGCAACTCTGCATGTGTTTTCATGCAGGGTGAGTGGCTCCAGATTCTTAATTCGGTCCTTGACACACTGTTTCTGCTGCTCCCACTTTTGTCTCCTGTTGTTGTCATAAGATTTTTAAGTACTGAGATCCTTGCAGCAGACTTTTCCTCCATTTGGGGTGGTCCTGGGCAACAGTCTCTCATGAGTTGATGCTGCATTTTTTCAAATTGGCCTTGAGGACATTCTTTGAAGCACTTTCTCTGCCCTCCTCTTGAGTGTATGCCTTGACTGAGCTGGGAGTTAAAACTTGCTTCAGGAGTCAGAATGATGTGGCCAATCCAGCAAAGTTGATGTTGAATGATCCTCTTTGATGCTCATGGTGTTTGCTTGCAAAAGGATGCCAATATTGGTAGATGCTATCTTCCCACTGGATTCAAAGAATCTTCTGCAGGTAGCATTTATGGTACTTCTCCAATGACTTGATGTGTATCCTGTACATTGGCCACATCTCTGCTCCATACAGTATGGTGGAGATCACAACAGTTTGATAAGCCATGAGCTTGGTTTCAGATCTGATGTCATGATCTTTGAACATCTGTTTCCTAGGGGGGGCCAAAGGCTGCACCTGCACATTTGAGGTGATGTTGTATTTCTTTGTCAATGTCAGCCTTCAGTGAGAGATGGCTTTTGAAGTACAGGCAATACTCAGTGTTCTCCAGAGTCTCACCGTGAATCAACATTATTGAATCTGGGGGCTGCTCATTAAGAGCTTGTTGATGGATGAACTTAGCCTTCTGAATGTTAACCATCAGTCCAATTTTCTTGTATGCCTCAATAAAGATGTTGATGATTGCCTGAAGGTGATTGCTGCTTCCAAGTGAGCACAGACTACAGCATCATCAGTGTACTGGAGCTTGCTGATTGAGGTAGGAGTGGCCTTGATTTTGACTTGGAGTTGGCTGAGATTAAACAGCTTACCATCCATTTAGTAATTTAGCTGCACTCCAGCTGGAAGCTTGTTGGTAGTCAGATATAACATCACGGTAAGGAATATCAAGAAGAGTACTGGGCAATGACACAGCCTTGCTTAACTCCCTTCTTAACCTCAACAGGATCTGTGATAGATCCATTATTGAGAACCACCACTTGCATGCTGTCATGGAACAGGCAGAGGATAGTGGTGAATTTTGGTGGACATCCATGCTACAGAAGGATCCTCCACAGTGCTTCTCGGTCAAAGGCTGTCATAAGGTCAAAGGTGACCATGTAGACAGGTTTATGTTATCCCAGCATTTTTCCTGCAGCTAGTGAGCTGTGAAGATCATGTCAGTTGTGCCTCTGGATGTGCTAAACCCACATTAAGATTCGAGGAGGAGCTCCTCAGCAAGTGGAAGGTGATGGCTCAGGAGAGCTCTCACAGTAATCTTTTCTGTGGTGGACAGCAAGGATATCCCTCTGTAATTTTCACAGTCGGGCCCGTCTCCTTTTTTGAAGAATGTCACAATCATGGCCTCCCTGTGATCATCTGGAGTTTTGTCATCATTCCAAATCCTGAAGATGAGGGCATAGAGCTATGATGTGAGCTCCTCTCCCCTGTGCTTGAAGATTTTGGTGGGGATTCTATCAGCTTCAGATGCTGTGTTGTTTGTCATCTGCTTGATGGCTTTCCTCACCTTGTCAAGGGTTAGGGGGATTCTGAGATCATCTCTGACCGGTTGTCATGGGGTAGAGTTGAGCACAGTCTCGTCAACAGCAATCTCAACTGAGAAAGTCTTCAAAATGCTCCTTCCAATGGGCATCGATGGCACCCCTTTCCTTGATCAGGTCTCCCCAATCCTTAGGTCTCAAGCGGGCTGGTCCCTGAGAGCTCAGACCATAAACAGCTGTGGTAGGATTGAAAAACTGTGCACATCATAGATGTCAGCAAGATGTTGAATCTCCTTCACCTTGTCTTCCCACCATCTGTTCATCATATTGTAGGTCCTCCTTTGGATCTCTGCTGTGCCTTGTTAGAGATTAAATTTGTTTTGCTTGGAATTGATGTCATTCCCCTAAGCACGAAAGGCCTTGCACTTGCAGTCAGTCAACTCTTGGATCTCCCGGTCATTCTCATCAAACCAGGCTTTATGTTTCCTGGTAGATGTTAGCAAATAAAACACCTCGGATTCCGGACTAGCCTAGGGATTGACACGACACCTCATTCGGTGAGTAACAGAAAGGCTTTATTTACTACAAGTATTCAAAGTCAAATGAGCCCAAACCAAAGCAAAGTCCAGTAATTAGCTATAAGGTGATGATTTCCCACCAAACAGGTGACAAGAGAGAAGGTCTGTTTCTTCCAGCTTCTCGAGATAGCTGGGGCACAGCAGCAGTTGGTGTCAGAGAGATTTCTCACTCTTGACATGTGCGCTGTTAGCTGTTTTCTCTCCTTTCTTATACCCTTAGTCCAGCATCTTCAAAGCATTCTTTTAGTTGTATAAATAAAGAAAGGAGTCCAAGCAGTAATTGACAGTAAATTCCTGTTAATCAAACTACTTGTTATTGGTTATCAGTTCCAATTTGAATTAATTATCTTCCTCAGTGACAAGACGTTAGCCATTTCTACTAAATTTGGAACATATCAAGAAATTGATTAACAACCAGGAAAAACACAAGGTTTTTGGGAGTGTCTCTGGAAAATCAAGGGAACCTCTAGCCAAAACAGAAGTAAATCAGGACGAGACATCTATCACATATGGAGAATGACTCTTCCTGTATATAACATGGGTTAATTGCAAGAGAAATATCTACCATACTAATTAATCAAGGATGTACCTTTCACATGGTTACATACCAGACAACGAGGGCATTTGTGTGCGCCATGAGATTTCCTGTTTACGTTGCCACAACTGCGTTTGTGTTTGCACGAGCGGGATTTCCTGCTGCTTTAAAAGTCTTTTCAGCACATTAAACTAAAGCTGCTCAGACATGTTTTATTTTGCGTCGCCACAGATTACATCACCATATCTATGATTCATGGTGTGTAAACACTTAGATTTGTAAGTACTTTCTTTTGCCACCAGGTGGCACTGTGCTATTTCTGTAGTTTGGGCCTTTGGCGCTGTTATTTTATTTTTATTTTTTTAGCTCCTAGTCATCCCACCCCCTGCTCCCACAGCTGACTGCCTGTAGCCAGGGCACGGTGCAGGAGGCATCTCTACTAAACTTATCCTAGGTAGCAGAGAATATTTTATATATAGAGAAACAAAGAAATGGAGGACCAACCATTGCCAAGTAGTTTTTTTACTACCCTCAGCTAGTTGTCATGTCCATACCACCAGCAGCAGTCCTGTATATGCTGCCCCTGCCTGCTGTGCCCACCATGTTGTTCACCACAGTGTTCTGAGCTGCTGATGAGCACAGTGGCATCACTGCTGCCAGCGACATGGTAAATGTGCAACTTGGACTTTGGAGAGTGGCACCTCTTCTTAACACTTCAATATTTGTTATAATTGACAGTGCTATTCATTCCAGAAACACTAGGAATAGCGCAGGTGGATGTTGCATGCCAGACCCACCCCCCAAGATATGCAGCATCCCAGGTGATATATATATCAGAAATGTCCCATCGACCTTGTGCAGGGCAGGGGCAGAGAAGGGAGGGTTGGGGAGTAAGAGAACAGCATTTGGACTGTGTTCCAAAATCCTGTCCTCTTCTTCTTTCTTCCCCTCCCTGCAGAAGACTTTTTGAGGTCAGAAATTGCAAAGGATCAATAAGGAAAAAGAATCAAGAATCCACCCACCATTAAAGTTATTTAGTAATAGTGTCATTGTTAATGGTAAGAGTATTTTAATAAACAATGCTGTCTAGGTGCTGGGGAGGAAAATCCTGCCTTTTTTCCCCCTATTATTTGTCTATTTTCCTATCTTTTTTAATTTTCTTTATTTATTATTTCAATCCTTTTTTAATTATGCCTTCCTTTTTTTATTTAAAAAAATCATGTAAGTGCACCATATTTTTTAAATAAAGATTTTAAATTGTGTCTCTGTGTGGCATGTTTTCTTTCATAGGAAGATTTGCATGCATGGCAGTCTGTACGGTTTCAGAGTGGGTGGGTTGGGAGACATGATGACTATGCCCACCCACCTCAGCGTGGGGATCCTTTGCTTGGGGGCATTTATGAAGTGATGGATGGCATTACTGGAAATATATGCAGGGTGGTGGACCATTATGGGAGGTCCAATGCTGTTTGCAAGAAAGACTCCCCCTCAGAACCCAACAAACAAGAAAAAGCAGCAAGCAGCAATACTGGGCCAGGAATGGGAGAGCCTTCCTTAACATTTGAATGAGCACAATTAGCAACTCTTCCATGTAATGCTTGGCTTTTGTTTTTTGCATCACCTCCAAAACACCCTCCCCCGCCCCACATGGAGTATAGGTTGAGCAGTGTCCTCTGTGTCCGCATCTGGTGGGATCCCCATTACCCAAGGAATATTAATATTGATCTACCTGTACACCACAAAGGCAACACCCACCTGCCCAATGCAGCTGCTTGCTCTGCTTCTTGGTGCTGCTTTGTAAACAGCTCCTCAGTTGGTGCTCAGGCTTTGCAAATAGTTTCACAAAAGACAGAAGTCAGATTCTCTTTTACATAACAATCCTTTTAATGTTTTATTTACCTTTTTGGCTGCCTTAGCAAAATGCTTGTGTGCAAGCCACACTTGTGAGGGGTGACATAGCCAGCCCCCTGTGCACAAGAGACTCCCTGCCCTTCCCCCTGCACCTCATGCAGCAAGCTCCCAGGAGAGGGGTTTTCAACTTTTTTTTAATCAGTGTACCCCCAGCAAGTGGGGGTGGGGGTGGGGAAAGCATTCCCCTGGCAGCCAGACAGTGGGTGGGGTGAGGGGGGGTAGCGGTGGGGGCACAGGGAGCAACTGCCATGGTGGGGTTATACAGAGCAGCAGCTGCCGTGTTTAAGCTTCTGGCCAGCCAGGCCCTAGCCCTGCCCCAACAACCCACCATTTCTACAACATTTCACAACACCCATCCAAGAGCTATATGCAGCATTAACCAAACAGTAAAGGCAGCAGGTATTCATGGTGGAACATGGGCAGGGAAGGGCAGCGGGGGAAGCAGCTCCATTGATGCGTCCCCATGAAAACTGTTCCAAGCCCCGGCAGCTTGGGAATGCTGGGAAATGTAGTCTTAAAAAGCCAGAAAACTAAGCCACCACCCCCTTCACCCCATACTATACTATTAGTATACTCACATTAATTTTCACTGAGCGTTCGTATGGCACACATCTGCTTCAGCAACACAACATGAAACACCCACACACCAGTCCATCTCGCCACCACTATCAGCCGCAGTCACCAACCACCTGGGGCAACACCACCCACCCACTAATCTCAACCCCATACATTTCTGATATCATATCAGTTATATAGTAAAAATAAATTTAAAAAAACAAACAAACAACATATATATAAATTCTCATTGTTTTGTAACATGGGGGAAGGGAAAGGGAAGGGAGGGGATGAATCACATGGCTTATCATCAGGATCACCATAGGCTCACCTACCGGGAGACTGGCCTGAGCCTAGGTGGGTGCAACTGGCTAGCAGGGTTTTGGGGTGACCATGGCCTGGAGCGGGGTGGGGGGTACTTAGCGTGAAACTACCGGCAGGGAGTAGGGAGTGGGGACTGGGCATGAAGGTCAGTTTACCAGTGAATAGGCACCTCCTGCTGTAACTTATTAGAAAAGACATTACTGAGGGTAGATTGGTATTTGGCTCCCCCTGGTGAAATCTGCAGGAATTACACATAGGACTTAAGTCATTCAAAAGCCCGTGACATGCAAACACAAACATGATGCACCAAAATAACCCAGATTGAAAATTTTAAGGTGTGGTAAATTCATAGTTGGTAGGGTCGGAAGGGACCCGAGCAGATCATCAAGTCCAACCCCCTGCCATGGCAGGAAAAAGTACCGGGGTCAAACGACCCCAGCAAGGTGTTCGTCTAGCCTCCTCTTAAAGACCCCCAGGGTAGCAGCCAGCACCACTTTGCCTGGAAGTTGGTTCCAGATCCTAGCTGCCCTGACTGTGAAGTAGCGCCTCCTGATGTCTAGTCTGAATCTACCCTCTGCTGGCTTGTGACCGTTATTTCTAGTCACTCCTGGTAGTGCTCGGGGGAACAGGGACTCCCCCAATACCTGCTGGTCCCCTCTGACTAGTTTGAAACAGGTCACCAGATCCCCCCTCAGCCTTCTCTTGTGGAGGCTGAACACATTCAGGTCCCTTAGTCTCTCCTCGTAGGGCCTGCCCTGCTGACCCCTGATCATGCAGGTGGCCCTCCTCGGAACCCTCTCAATGCTGTCCACATCTCTCCTGAAGTGCGGCGCCCAGAACTGGATGCAGTACTCCAACTGCAGCCTGACCAGTGCCGTATAGAGGGGAAGGATCACTTCCTTGGACCTGCTCAAGATGCATCTGTGGATGCATGACAAGGCGTGGTTGGCCTTCCTGACCGTGTCCCCACACTGTCGGCCCATGTTCATTTTGGCATCAATAATGATTCCAAGATCCTTTTCTGCCTCTGCACTGACAAGAAGGGAGCCCCCCAGCCTGTAGGTGTGCTGCTGGTTCTTCCTCCCCAGGTGCAGCACCTTGCACTTGTCAGTTTCATAGACATTAGGGCTGGAAGGTACCTCGGAAGACCATCGAGTCCAGCCCCCTGCCCAAAGGACAGGAAGTCAGCCGGGTTCATAGGATCCCAGCAAGATGAGCATCCAGTTTGCTCTTGAAGGTGTTCAATGTGGGCGCTTGAACCACCTCCGGTGGCAGGCTGTTCCAGACCTTGGGGGCTCGGACAGTAAAGAAATTCTTCCTTATGTCCAGCCTGAAACGGTCTTGTAGTAGTTTATGACCATTTGACCTAGTCGTCATCCCTTGGGTCGCTCTGGTGAACAAACGTTCCCCCAGATGCTGGTGGTCACCCCTGATAAACTTATAGGTGGCCATCAGATCACCCCTGAGCCTGCGCTTTTCCAGGCTAAAGAGCCCCAGGGCTCTCAGCCTGTCATCGTAGGGTCTGCTTCCCTGACCTCTGATCGTGTGCGTGGCTCTTCTCTGGACTCTCTCAAGCTTCTCCACATCCTTTTTGAATTGTGGAGCCCAAAACTGGATGCAGTACTCCGGCTGCAGCCTCACTAAGGCCGAGTCAGTGTTGAAACCCATCCTGTTCTCATCTGCCCACCCCTGTAACCTGTCTAGGTCCAATTGCAGTCTATTCCTCCCTTCTAGCATGCCCACATCCCCCCACATCTTAGTGTCATCAGCAAATTTGAATAGGGTACTTTTTACCCCCTCATCCAAGTCACTGATGAAAACGTTGAACAGCGCAGGTCCGAGGACCGAGCCCTGGGGGACCCCACCGCCCACATCCCTCCAGGTCGAAAATGACCTATCCACCACTCTCTGGGTGTGGCCCTCCAGCCAGTTAGCAACCCATTTGACTGTGTAGGTGTCGATGCCACAGTCCCCTAGTTTTTTAATGAGAATGGGGTGAGAGACAGTGTCAAAGGCCTTCCTGAAGTCCAGAAAGGCTACGTCCACTGCTACCCCTGCGTTTAAGGATTTTGTGACCTGGTCGTAGAAGGCCACCAGGTTGGTCTGACAGGAATTGCCTCTAATGAACCCATGTTGGTTGCCCCTAAGCATAACCTCCCCTGCTGGCCCCTTGTGGACATGTGCCAGGATAATTCTCTCAAAAGAATTAACAAGGATCAAACGCCGTGGTGTGTACAAATCCCCTTAGGACCCTGCTTGAAATCATCATGAATATAGTAAGAAAAACTGGAAGGGATACCTCATTATTTCTTCTCAGATGGCTTAGCTATGAATTCGCATCCTCTTGCACTATGCAGTTAGCATCAGTATTTTGTATTTTAACTTTTGTGAGTAGGCTCCAGCTTAGCATGAGTTTCAGTCATCGTAGGGAATCCAACTTTCACTTCACAGGTGCTGATAATGGTAGACTTGCAGGCACCCCAGCACTGCTGACATTCTCTCAGTGTTGTTGATTGGAATTTGCTAGTTTTTCACTGAGGCAGTAGTAGAAGAGGTCTTGCTTGATTGGGTCCTTCAATGTTGATCTTCCATCAGCATTGCTTCTGCTGTAGCCCTCGTTTTGGAGCAAGTTTGAGTGCATAACCAAGCAGATGAATTGGTGATTGGTCCAGAAATCCTTAGCTCCTCCTTGGTTTCATTGACAGCATCAAAAGTCAGGGCATACACACTGATGACAGTGGTGTATTGGCTCCAAACCAGTATAAGACAGAGATTCAGGCGGCACTCAATAATTCCAATAGGGAACAAATTGAGTTGGTTTTTTAGTTCATTCTTGATGGCAAACCCAACTCCATGAAGTTGGCATTTTCCTTCCTGTTTACCCTTCCAGGAGAAAGTATAGCCACCTCCATGGTCTTTGAGCGGCCCATCTCCCACTTGCTGGGTCTCACTCAGTGCATCAAAATTGATGTTGTATCGCCTCAGTTCTTGAGCCACAATTTTGGTGTGGCACTCCAGGCATTCATTATTAGGATTCACGGCAGAGCTATACTGCTACTTAAAGCATCCACAGGTGGTGGATACAAGGATGACCTTCAGGGAAGGTTAGCTGTGAAACAGGTAGAGGTAACTCTGATAAATAAGTAGTGGTGGACCAAGCAGCGGCAGCACCACCATGAAGTGTTGGGGACAGCACATGGCAACATTTTCCCTCCTGGAAAGTCATATATATATCCTTTGCCATGACATGGCAAGTACAGGTCACCACTATTATAAGCTTGCCCAGCCCCTAGCCTTATGTCTATAAGTCCTCAACAGTGGAACAGGCAGAAAAAGATATTAAAATCTCAATGGTTTTGAAGGCAGATAAAGGATGCAGAGGAATGAGACCTCCAATTATTTTAGCCTCCTTGCCATTGGATTAAGGTCTCATTCTGTCAAGAACCATCTGGAAGCTGATGTGCAGTAGTTTCTCTGTGATGAAAGAAATTACATACAGCAGTCTTCCACAAAAGTGGTTTTTCCAGCACATTTTTTTTTTTTAAGGCCTTTGTCAACTGCCTAGTGATGACAGGAGTAGGATTGTGAAGCTCCTAGTCATGAACTGGCACAAAAGCAGCAGTTACAAGATCATTTAGCACTTGGATGAGGCAGGAGTACAATTTGGCAGCTGTAACTGTTACTGAGCAGCCCTCTTCAGGATCCACTCTGCTCACCCCAAATGAAAAGCAGGCAGAAAAGGTGCCCTGAACATAGCCTGTCTACCTTCTTCCTGACTGGATAACCATATCCAATGGGATCACCTTTACTGTGTTTGAAATCAACAAAGACACACAATCAATTTTGGGACCTGGAACATCAAGAGCTTCATGGAGTTTCTATAACATTGATGGAAATGTCATTAGAACAGTGAGAAGTGACCATTTCCACACATTATAAAATCACATTAAAATATAATATGTTACTAACCTTGTTCTGAAGTGGGGAGAATGAAGTGGTCATTCTATATTGATGCTTATATGTGAAGGGATGTAAAAAAAAAAAACAGATTAATAAAAATAGCTTATTGATTACAAATCTATGGACCTGCCACAAATATTACATATCTTTCCTAGTGTGAGGTTACTATAACCATCATCTAACTGCCTTATAGCAGGGTAGAAGCAATCTTTGTTCTTCTGCTAGACACATCACATAGTTTGAATCAATTTGACAGTCACAGAGCAGCTCCTGTTAGAACACCACTCCTCCTTTTCAATTAGCAGAGTCTCACAACAGAATTACAGAACTCTCCTGTGGCATTATCAATACTGAAGAGAACTGTAATATTATAAAGGAGGGACTGGATAACATCTGGCAGAATTGTGATTTAATTTAATAACAAAAAAAAACAGGCATCCATTTACAAGAATCTCTGCTATAATTTGAGGGTGTATCACTTAGAAATAATAGGGGAGGCAAAAGACCTGAATACATTAGTCAAAGACAGGCTCTGAGCCACCAATAGAATACAATAATGAAAAAAGAAAATGAAATCCTAGGATGTATTAGATGAGGTATATCTGCAAAGATCAGAAAGTATAAATACCATTGTGTAAGGTTGTGGTAAGACTACATCCAGAACTCTGGTACAATTCTGGGCACCTACCATACTTTCTCACATAGAACACATAACTTTTTTCCAAAAATCAGCTGCTAAAATTGGGATGCATACATACATGAGGAAATATGGTAATGGCATTTAGTTGCTTGCCAAGACAAAGGGTGGCAAATGGACCACTAGCCCTGGGTGCCAATTCAGAGGGGCACTATATTGGGACCCCAGGGAGTCCATACCACAGGGCTACTACAGCTGGTGTCCCAGGAGCCTATCTTCTGACTGGAGTGACAGCCCACTTACAGCAACTGGCATCAAGACTGCAGGGTCTCCTGGTCAGGGAAGGTAAGCCTCAGATCCCCTCTCTGGCCCCAGCCCTCCCAAGAGTCACAGAATATTCTACTTTCTCTTCTCTGCCCTCCCACTCTGTCCAGAGCAACCAAGAAGCTTGTTAATCTGATTCTCATCCCCTGCCCTCCTCTGTTTCACTTAAACTGATACTCTCCAGCTGGTCTCTGATGTGTGACCAGCAGCAGCTGGGGGGATTGCTCTCCCATCCCCTTGCAGCTTTCAGTGTTTCATTGCTAGCTATATTAGAGGCACATGAAAGAGCAGCTACATTGTTAAACCTACAAACACAAGAGGGACAAGGCAGTTACATTCTTTCACTGTCAGTGAAAAAATTAAAAATACCAAAAGTAGGAGAACTTGAAACCAATGCTGCTGAAAGTGCAGCATCAGTGAAGTATGTACAAGAGACTAGGGGAAGGAGAAACTAGCAGTACTGATAGATAAGCATTTTGTGACCCAGGGGCAAAATACCTGGAACTTGAAGAATAACTTGTGGTATGCGTGTGAGAGAGAAAGCAGGTTGTATATGCAGTGTCAACAAAAAAGTCCCAGATAAAAAACACAGAAATCACTAGAGAACTAGGATTAGGTCTTCAATTCAGGGCAAGCAGAGGGTGGATACAGAGATTTTATAGAAGACATGGGCTTTCAATAAGGTGCACAATGGTTTTGCAGTGCCTGAGGCATATGAGAAAAAATTGACAAGTTTTCAATAATATGTGATCAGCCTGCAGGGTTGCAGCTTTTGTACTTATGGGGCATGTCTATGTGCCATTAACACACAGCAATAAACTGCAGAGTTTATTGCTCCACAGTGTATTGCTCCTGGGAAGCTCCCGGGCAGATGGTTTACACATGTGCCCAAACCGCAGCACACTGAACCAGGTTGCAGCAGCCCCAGCTAGCAGAGTTTCAGGGAGCCAGCCTGTGGCAACTCAAACTGGGCTGAATGTGCTGTGGAGGGCCTGGCTAGGGCGCAAGGGTGCTTCAGTGTCAGGCTAGCCAGCAGGCAGCCCCTGCACTGAAGCGCACCCTCGTGCCCCAGGCAGCTGGGTCTGTCTACACATACACTGCTGTGCATGAAAAAACTCCGCAGCAGAGTATATTAGTATTATGAGACCTAATAGGGGTGCACATGTAGATACTGAAAGATTTACTGTAGAGTTAATCAACTGTGCTGTAAATGTCTCGTGCAGATGCGCCCACTGTCACAAGCAGGGAATATAGATCAGATGCTGGCATATCTTGAAATGCCATCTGATGCCACAGTAAATGAGAGTTGAGCAAAAGCTGTCTGCATAAGAACAGATGTGTATAAAAAGAAGCACTGCACTGTTATGCTGGCCATACTTGTTGACAGAATGAAGTTGCCAGTCCATATGATTCTTAAAAGGAAAACCCTCCCTAAAAAGAACTTTAGGGCTCAAGAAAAAGGGTAAAGCAATGCCTGAATAATGAAAACACAAGCCAAGTCACAATACCAAGAGGCATGACATTTATGCTTTAACCCCTATATGTCAACATAAATTGTCCTTTCATAGCAAATATGAAACATCTATATGCCAAATGGATGGTGAGTAATAACCATGCTTTGACCCAAACCAAGAAGATGAAACACCCAGGAATAGGGTATGTGAGTGGATCAAGGCTGCATGAAAGTGCCTGGTGAACTTTATAGTAAAAAGTTTTTAAAAGTGCTGCATTTTGTAACAATCTGGATGATAATAAGGGTTGTGCTGTGATGGACAACAATGTAAATGATGCAAGTTCCATAGGAGGCAGCTGTGATGAAGAGTAAAGGTGAATATCAAAAAAAGTTCACCCTAACTGGTTTTTCCTCTCATTTCTTGTTAGAATTTTTTTTTTACTTTATCAACTTCTAATGTGAGACTATTAAATGTGAGCTTTTTAGAGACATGCCACAACATGACAAAGAGAGACATGGTATCTGCATAAATTTAAGCTAGAAATTAGAAGAGGTTCTAATCAGAAGAGCGAGATTCTAGAATAACTTTCCAGGTGAGGGCAAACCTGCCTAATTTTAACATGAAGCTCAAAAAGTTTATTAACAAGATTATATGAGATAGTTGCCTACAATAAGCAAAGACTGGATATGATGATGACCTAGAAAGGTCCCTTTAAGTCCTATATCCAGTTCAGGTCAAGTCTGTAGAAGCAAGATGGCAATAACAAAGAGAAAAAAATGTGGAAGTTAGAGGGATTGCTGGCTTTTTGTCCATTACTGAAAACTGCCTGTCAGTTAATGTGAATTTTGTGGGCAGCAGTGCCATTGTCTGTAGTCTTAATCTAAGTGATGGTCATTTTTCATATTGGAAAAAAAGGGTTTCAGCTAAACCTTTGATCTCCAGTGTATACATCTAGAAACGTACCATAAAATTATTAATCATAAAAATACTCAATATATACAAATGATTCATACAAACATATGCCATATATTTCCTTACTGTAGATGGGTCACTCCTGTAAAGCAAACAAAAGCAAGTATTTCAAATATATTTTTATATATTTATATATATATATATATATATAAAATTTGGTAAATATAGTCAATGTGTGAAATGCAGAATTTCTTTTTCAGATTCAGTTACTTGGGTTTGTTAGGAATCAAGTACATTTGAAGGTATAGGATTAGTTACTGGGAAGAACTTCTGCTTTATAGCTGCATTGGCATAAATCCCACTCTCATTTTGCCAAGTGTTGATGCCATGTCTTCTGTAATCTGCTGTGTCAGTAAACTGAGAATGACATTTTCTATGAACTACAGAATAACCATCTGGTTGGACTCCAACCTATGGAAGCAAGAAAGACAAAAGTTATTTTCCAGTAAACAGAGATTCAAAACATGGTGCTTTGATAATGTGCATGTTATGGTCAAACTAATTTATAAGAAATAAACCATTTCACAGATTAAAAATCTATCTCCTAATAAAATGTCTGGTCCGAATATCAGATTACTGAATTCTAACATTCTACCTTGGACCAGTAGATAAGATACTTAGTAGTAGTAGCCAAAACTAGTGAACCTAGGAGTTTGATCTCCTTCCTGGTTCTGAAGATTATTTCTGTAAATTAACTCAAATAAATGTATTTGGTTAAATCAAATTATTCTTCCTGTGCAATCTTGGCTAATTTTGCGCTTCAGATTTACAGTGTGTTGAAGAGCACACAATGGTAATTATTGCTGTAAGCCATTTTTATTACTGTATGAAATGGGTGCAATTTTTCAGGGGGGCTCTGTTCCTGGGGGGCACTCTTCCCCCTCCTCCCCTTTTTCCCCCCACCCCCATGAGGCTGGGAGCAGGGGCTGTGCGAGACTGCACAGTGTGGGGGGTGCGGGGAAGCACCTGGCACCAGCACTGGAGCTGCAAGCTCAGGCTCAGAGCCCCAGTGGGAGATAAGGCAGGCTCTGCTCTGTCCCCCAGCACAGCACTGGTTGGAGCCGTGCCTGCACCAGACACTAGCACCCTGACTTCCTTGCCTGCTACTGCTGCCAGGCAGCAAGGGCTGCAGCTGTGGGGGAGTGTGCACAGCCGTGGGGGAGTCCCCTAGACCCTCCCACCCCCCACCCTGCCCAGCTGAGCTGTGTGCTTCCACTGCCCCTCTGGGGGAAGGAGGAGGGGGAAGAGTTTCCCCCAGCATGGAACAGAGCCTCCTCCTGCCATGGAGGGGGAGGAGTGGGGAGAAGACTCCCCTCTGGGGCTGGGCAGCCTCACAGAGCCCCACTCCCCACCCCTTGGTGCCAGAAGGGGAGGAGGAGGGAGAAGAGCCCCCCCAGCACTGAACAGGGCCCCCCGGCAGTGGGGGAGAGGGAGGAAGGGGAAAAATTCCCCTTTAGAGCTGAGCAGTAGGGGTGTGCAAAATGGGCTGTATTCAATTTGGATTCTGATTCGGCCCGAATCGGGGACAGTGATTCTATTCGTTGATTCGAATCACTGTCCCTGATTCGATTCAGCCAAATCCAAATCTGAAGATCTGATGCTGATTCAGAGAATCAGCAATTAGGCCATAGACAAAGCTTTAAATGTTTATTCTGTGTACCTTGAGGTACCAGGCGTGATTCATGAATGCTGCGATGCTGGGGCAGATGGAATGTCCCACAGGAGTGCAGGGCCCCCCCACCCCAAGTGCTCGGCAGTGAACCCAGAAGTGGATTGAAAGTACTTCTGGTCCACTTCCAGGTCCGCCACCGAGCAGGCAGGGGCCCCCCCCCATGTCCCCCTGGCTTGACAATCAGTCGCAGGGGGACCCTGGGTACCCCCTCAGACCCAGGAGGCACCAGTCACTCAGCTGGGGGGCACAGCGGGGCCCCCCCACACTCTCCCCGGTGAACCCAAAAGTGGACGAGAAGTGCTTCTGGTCTACTTTTGGGTCTGCTGCCAAACGCGCTGGGGAGCCCCCCACACTCCTGTGGGATGCTTCATCCACCCCTCCATCACAGCATTCACAAGCCACCTTGTACCTTGAGGTATGTAGAAAAAACATTTAAAGCTATTAAAGTTTATATCTGAATCACCAAATCTTTCTGAATTGATTCAGAGGGTTCCGATTCGACTTGGATTTGGAGAGATTAAAGGGTCTCCCGATTCGATTCAGATTCAGAAATCAGTCACAGAATCAAATCAGGGACCGAAGCTTTGAACAGCCCTACTGGACATCTGTGTGTGCCTGGATTGCTTCTGGATGCCAGGCCATGCCCCCCTCCTCAACTCAGCTTCCCTATGGAAGGAAGGGAGGGCTGCTCTAATGCCCCCAGGCTTCTCGCTTGAGCCACTGCAGGCATATACTGAATGTCTATCCACTTGTAAACTGGTTCACTCTCTGTAAGTTAGAGTAACCTGCAAAGACTAAATCAATTCAGGCTCAGGCTTTTTGACTGTCTGTCCCTAGCCCTAGCAAGAAAGTTTTTCCTAATATCTAATTTCCCTTGCTGTGACTTAAGACTATTGCTCCTTGTTATGCCATTAGCCACCACTGAGAAAAGTTTAGTTCTATCCTCTTTTTAACACCCCTTCAAGTAGTTGAAGGCTGTTATTAGACCCCCCTCAGACTTCTCTTCTCCCAACTAAAACCCAGTTCCCTCACTCTCCTCATAAGTCATGTTAGCCAGCCCCCTAATCATTTTTGTTGCACCCCACTGGACACTCTCCAATTTGCTGACATACTTTTTGTAGTGAGAGGCCCAAAACTGGACACAGTATTCCAGATGTAGTCTCACCAGTGCAGAAGAGAGAGGAAGAACCAATTCCTTCAATCTGCTAGCAACACTCCTACTAATGCAGCCCAGTATGCCATTAGCCTTCTTGGCAACAAGGGCACACTGTTGGCTTATATTCAGCTTATTGTCCACTGTAACCTCCAGGTCCTTTTCTGCAGAGCTGCTGCTTAGTCAATCAGTCCCCAGCCTGTAACGATGCATGGGATTGTTCGTAAGTGCAGAACTTTGCACTCATCCTTACTGAACCTCATAAGATTTCTTTTGGCTCAAACAAGAAATGTTATGGTTTTTTATTTGAATAGTAGGCAGAGTAGTTATGCTCCTCTTCAGTATGAGAAAAATGAGGCACTAATTCACCTAAAGGAAAGGAACCACCACTGGGGGAGGGGTAGGCCAAGGCCACAAGGACTAAGGCCATAGTAGTGAAGCAGAAGCCATAGCAGTCTTTAGGCCATAAGAGCTAAAGCTTGTTGGAAGGGGCAGGCTGACAGAAACTAGGGTGAAGGGCCCAGGGAAAGGGGAAAGCTTTGCCAAGGCTAAGGGCATGGCAGGCTGACAGGAGAGTGTAAGGGCCAGGGACTCAGAGAAGAGAGCTTTGCCAGGGTCAGGGACTTGTGAAACCAACCAGAGCTTGATGGACAGGCCAGAGGGCCCAGTGGACAAGTTAAGATAACATCTTGAGGCATGGCTATGCCTACAGGGGTGGAAGGAGGCCATGCATAGCCCATAAAGCCCACATCTTTCCTCTTAATCTAACTCGAACCTTTCAGTTTGAGAAGTAATCCCTCTATGTCCATTTAAAGGCATATTGCCTGGAGACTACAGGAGCTTGTATATGTACTATGTACATATGTACTATGTACTGCTATGAGAACACAGGATTACAGTCTCTGTAGCTTTCAAGATAGCCTTTTTCATGGACATTAATTTCACAGTAAAAAAAGTTTATTTTAAAATATGGAGGAGATCAAAAGGGCACAGCCATTGCCCCTTTAACTCCAAAACATCTTTAGTAAAATGTTACCTTTTTCCCCCTCAAAGAAAAACAAAATGTCCAAAACCTCAAACTTTTAAAAAAATCTTTTAAGTTTTTGATTACTATTCAATTCCAGATATGTATTTTGTTTTAATGTTCACAGTAGTGTAATTCTTCTACTACCTATATAAATAGAGCAATAACATTCATACACACAGCAGGGGGAAAAAGATAGAAAAGAAGCTGTTAAATTTTTATTTGGCTGAAGCACCATTAAATGCAACCAAAGATAGTAAGAAACATATAAATAATACATTTTTCCCCCAAACCCTGTGCTCTTGTGGTAGTAAACCAAGAAAGGACAGAATAAATAGCTGTAGTGAGGAATCTTTAAACAGTTTGCTAGTAAGTTATACGCAGATGGAAAACTGTATCTCTATAAATGTATAAACTCTAAAATAAATTATAACTGTCTCATTTGTCTACTGGCTCCTGTAGCTATATTGCTAATAGCTCTATGCAAATACAAACAAATCATCATTTCAGAAGCAGCTTTTTCTTGTTTCCTCAAAGTTAATTATGCACTCTACAGATGAAACTGCATTTAAAACAAACTGTAAAGTATCATTTTAGTGTTCCTATTTACTTACATATGGTGTATAGTCATATGGAGGAATGTATTCTATATGGTATGTTGTATCTAGATCCCTATAAGGTAAATGAAATGCATGATATGAGAAATAACCTAAGGCAGTCTATTTATTTTATATGTTATACAAAATAAATAATAGATAGCAGCCATTTTCAGAAAGACTATTAACTGTTTGAATTATTGCAATATCTAGGCCAGAGCATTAGTTTGCAAAATAAAATCATTTACTTTCTGAAATTTACTTGCTTAGGTTTTTTTCCTAAGGAGTAACAAATTTCAGAGCAGAATATAGGGGAATCTAATTTTCATATGAATTTAACTGAGAGCATGTGCTCCAACTACATGAGCATGCACTGAGATGTACTGTACAGGTGTATATACACTGATATTCATAAGCATTAGGGATGGAAGGGATCTCGGAGGATCATTGAGTCCAGCCCCCTGCCCCAGGAGTCTGTTCCAGGCCCTACGGGCTCGGACAGTAAAGTTCTTCCTTATATCCAGTCTGAAATGGTCTTGGAGGAGTTTGTGACTGTTTGACCTTGTCATCCCATGGGGTGCTCTGGTGAACAGACGATCCCCCAGATGCTGATGTACACCCCTTATATACTTATAGACAGCCACCAGGTTCATGTGCATGGCTCTCCTCTGAACTCTTTCAAGCTTCTCCACATCCTTTTTAAATTGTGGACCCAGAATTGGATGCAGTACTCCAGCCTCACGAAGGCCAAGTACAGAGGGAGGACGACATCCTGGAATTTGCTAGAGAAGCATCTGTGGATGCAAGCTAGAGTTTTGCTTGCTTTGCCAGCTGCAACATCACATCGGTGGCGCATATTCATCTCGTGGTCAATCATGACCTCCAAGTCCCTTTCGGCCATGGTGCTAGCAAGTGTAGCACTGCCAAGCCTATAAGCATGCTGCGGGTTTTTCTTCCCAAGGTGGAGTACCTTGCATTTTTCAGTGTTGAAGGCCATCAGGTTTTCATCCACTTATTTTCCAAGCCTGTCAAAGTCGGCCTGGATCACCGTTCTGTCCTTGGGTGTGGACGCTTTACCCCAAAGTTTGGTGTCATCAGTGAACTTGGCCAGTCTGCTTCTGATACCAATGTCCAATGATAAGTATGTAGAGATCCCTTGCACACCCTGTACTTCCATACTTAAACTGGGCATGCTGATTCTTGGATACATGGTATCATTTATAAGAAATTGTAAACCTGATACAATGTCTTCTTTCTGGCTGGAATGATCTAGTTGGGGATGGTCCTGCTTTGAGCAAGGGGTCAGACTAGAGGTCTCTTCCAAACCTCATTTTCTATTATTATGACTCTTTCTTTCTTTTTTAAATCACTGCTTAAATTAACACCTTTCACTTCTTTAGTGACCAGTTTTCAGGGACTGTATCTGGGATACAGTCCCACACATACAGAACCATAAATAGTTGGCATCAGTTGCAGATCTGTTACAATACTGTGCATAGGCTAATTAGCCTATCCAGCTTTTGTATGACAGGCTTTAATATATACACACACACACACACACACACACACACACACACACACACACATATATACATATATATATATAGTGTGTGTATATATGTATATAGTGTGTATGTATACACACACACACAAATTCAAATGAAGCCCTTTAGACACCTTGGGGTGATGAATATATGTGTACCTGCAAAATCCCACCAATGAAACTATGCTTTTCAATATCTGCTTATGTAGATCGAGTATATACATATGTATGTGAAATTCTGCATATCTGAAATGCCAACAATTTATGGCATTATGGCAAGAAAATGAGAGGTTTTTAGGAGTAAAATGCCTAAAAGGAGCAGGAACACCATCTTCTATGTGCCAGTCCTTAACCAAGGAGACAGGCACAATTTAATCTATATAGCAGGAAGTGATTAAAAAGGGATACAGAAAACATAGTTTAGTGCATGGAGTAAACTGTAGACATGTAAGAGCGAATCATGACATTTAAAAAGGCACAATACCTGATGCAACTACAGTAGCGAGAAATAAGCCTTAAGTGACAGAGCAGGGAAGGCATAACTATGGCTGGGTAGAAAATTATAGAGTATTTTTTTCAGTTTGTAAATGATCATTTTCTCTAAAACATTTGGATTAATTGGCTTAATGAAAATATTAGCTCACCCTATGCTAAACAGTGGTTTGTATTTCAAAATATAAGAATGCAGCAGTTACTGAACTAAAACCTCCAAAAAAAGCATTCTGTGCACTATAAATAAACTAAAGACAACAACAAATTGTTTAATCTTCCTCACCAAACATTATATGTTTGTCTTAAAACATCCTCCACAAACTGCCTAGTCTAAAGCAGTGACTAACCTTTTGAAATGGGTTCAAAGCTATCATCAAAAGCAGATGATCCAGTTAAAACAAACTCCTTAGAAAATGAAGCTTTTTAAAAGGAATCTGTGAGGTAAATATCAAGTTTGAGGGTTTGACTAACTTGCCCACCATTACATAAAACAGGACTACCATTGCCTTGATTTTATTTCCCTTTCTTCTATTTAATACTTATATATACAGCCACAAGTTGTGCAGCTACATTTTTAGTTCTGCACTTAAAAGACAATGGTGCCAGTTGTGCTTAAAATAACTATGCAAGTATGCTGAGAGACAAACTGTGACATTTTAAAAATCTGCAAAGAGGCAAAGAAAAATATTAATGAAATTCAACAAGGTGTAATTCAATGTTCCAAAGAGTTAAGGAGTCCACAGAAGGGACATGGCCCAACTACCATGAAAGTTTAGAGATCAGAGAGGAAACACTGCATTTCAAGGTGTCTGTGGATAGCAGCTCTTTCTCCGTTTCTGCCACAGTTGCAATCAGACTGTGCAGCTCCTTCAGATTATTGCTCAGACCAATTTAAAAGTTTCTTTAACTTTTAAAGAATTACAGGAAAAGGTTGCTCTAGAATCAGGTTCAGGTCTTTTATGCCAGTTCATTTGAAATAGAAGAAGAGCCTTGGACTTTATTTTATTCGCTGTTTTAAACCAGTGTTGATCAACCTCTGACCTGCAGGTTGAAACTGGGCTCTGGAAACCACAGCAATTAATTCTGCCACCATTCCCCCACCATTATATTTCTGGACCTGTGGGAAGCCCTGTGGTTCAGATGACACTGTCACATGGGTTCATGCAGGTCTAGATCTGGTGAGCAAAGAACCACCCTGCAGCCAAAACCAGCACACCACCCTCATGCTGGATCTGCCCCATGGACCAACCCTGCCCGTGCAGTCCAGAACTCGAGGCTAAAAGGTTGACCACCACTGTTTTAAGCTACTGCCATATATCAGGTAGATCACATATATATGGAAACAAAATATACCTTAAAAACATACTGTAAAGATTGACAAATTAAGTTTTGAGAAAACAAATTTTCAGTGGGTGCATCTACACATGTTATTAATACGATGCAATAAACTCCGGCCCAAGGAGTCAGCCTGCCACCCCAGAGCTGCTCCACCATGGCACAACGTGCTGCAGACGAGCTGGCTGGGGTACAGGGGTGCTACAGTGCAGGGGCTGCCTGCCAGCAGGATAATACTTACATCAAGCGTTAATACCCTTTGGTGGAGTTCATTAGTTTACCTTTGTCACAACCCAGTTAATCAGTGCCCGTGACACTAGCAAGAGATACCATTCAAGTAGTCAACTAAGAGTTAAAAGAAATCCTTGCCAAAAACTCCTGAAACAAAATCCTGGCGGAGAGCTGTATATAATTTATGCCCACGTCACAAACAAGAAACGAAACTTAAGACTGGTCAGGGTGAAAGGGGATACCCCTGCCATAAATCCCTGCAATAAAAAGCGAGGGAAAACTGTATATAATTGGTCAAGAAACAAGCGTAAGCCCCTCATCATAACCTCATACGTAACAGGCAAGAAACCTGACCCACTACCTTGTAACCTGATAGCAACCTGAGAGCACAAAGAACTGCTGCTTGCCAGAAAATTAAAGATTCCACATAACGGTTCATCATTGGGTATCTCCATCAGACACCTCTGTCTATAAATAGTTTAGCAACTTCCGCCCAAGCCGGGGAAAACTGGGGAATCTCTGAGGAGAAACCTGAGCTCATCACCAGAGTGACTTGGCAGTCTGATCAGCTGTCAATTACCCCCTGTCATCGTAAATCTTGATGTATCAAAGCCCTGCAGGCACGATAGCACGTTTTCGGCACCACGTCCATCATTGCTTGGGTGTAACCCATACGTTTGACTATAATCGATGCAACTGTAACAGAAACAAAGGCTCAGCCTGCGTCACACGTCACTATCTGGGCAATGTAAGTAAACAATCTCCTGTAACCAACACACATCTGTGCCTGGTTAATTTCACCCCATCCATCACTACCCACCTGTCAGGTGAAAGTTTTACTGCTCCGGTGGTAGGATTCAGAAAGCAGCTGCCGGCCGGCTGCTCTGAGTCCCGACAACCTTGGGCTAATAGTGCCCTATTTGTAGATGGTGACACTTTACTGCAGTGCTAATTAGGCAACTCTGCAGTAAAGGGCACATGTAGATGCCCCCAGATTCTCATTTGTAAAATGTGCGTCCAACTTACCAGTTATTGTTTGATTTTTCCCTACCCTCACTCTCCCCCAAATTGCTAGCTTGAGCATCTCAGCTGATCTCAGCTGTCAAGAGAGAGAAGAGAGAAAGAGAGAGAGAGAGACATGGCTTCCCAGGTAGCCAGGATTTAAAAAGTTTTATAGGTCAAACTCATAAACTGACACCTGTCAACCCAAGTGTTCAGTATACTTAGGCACTGCAGAGCAAAAAATTTAACACCATCCCTGTACAGGGCCTCCTCAGTTTCATACAAAAAGTACCATTGGAGCAGGAGAGTAAATAACCAACACTACAACCTGTAAGGTCTTAGACAGAACCCTTCAAGTACCCTTCTGAGACACTGCAGCCTTTGCCAGACATGCAGGTAAAGGCACAATACAATCTGGTGCACAAATCACATAATTGTGCTTTCTACCATGCCATTCAGGCATGGCAGAAGGCATGACTGTAGGATCAAGCATCAGGTACCATCATACCTTATTGCTGGTGCAGGGGGAGCCATGGCTTGTGATCCTGGGCTCCCCCCGCGCAGGAAAGTAGCAAGCTCCCAGGGCTGGAAGCCCCCTCCACTGACAGCTGGGAGCCAGGATCAGCTGATGTGACTCCCAGCTGTAGGAACACATAGTGCACCCTTATGCTGGAAGCCCCACCAGCTCTGGGCTCCCAGCTTCTGGGAGCCTGTGCATCCCATGGGGGTACACCTGGCCACACCTTCAATTAATAGTATGATAGGAATCAGTCAAAGTTATTACACATTTTTTGTGCAATAACTTTGTGGCTTATTCCTTGTTTAGGACACCATTAACTGCTTTAATGTATGGCCAGGATACAGCTTAAGACATGAGTAACTGGTTAATAATGTCCCAAGTGTAATGTGGGACACAAGCATCACTGTATCTGCATCTATTACGGTAAAAATACTATTGTCCCATAAGGGTTAATGTGACATTAACATTAATATTATGATTAGATTCCTTCTTACATAACTTGAAGCACTCCTTTTCATGTCGTTGAACAAACTCATTCTTATGTATTGCCTTTTTTAATTTGGGATTTAGTTTCAGCAGCTGCATGGCTGATGAGAAGGGAAAAAAATATTTTTCCATTCACTTTATTCAAAATCAGCAAACTATTGGCTTTACCATCCCAGCCATTCAATCTGTATTCAGCTACACAGTAAATGGAAAAACATCTTAAGAACAATAAGGTAATAATTATATGGAGAACTGCTATCTGACGTCATTAAAACATAGCAGTACCCTCCCTTTATTACAGTGTGTCTATTTTTATGCTATAATAAATGGAAACCCATAAAACTCCTTTCCTCTTCTCCAGACCTCACCCTTTCCTGCTTTGTCTCCACATATAACCCAATAGATCTTTTAATGAGTTGCTTTGGACCCAAAGGGCTCCTATACACATGCAGTGAGCCTGCTCTGCTGTACTGGAAATCCAGCACATCAGAGCAGACTCAATTAATCAAGTCTGCTGGAACACAGAAATTGACACACTCCGGCAGCCTTCCACATCACGTGTATCAGCAACCTCGTGCATCTCCATGCTGAAAAAATGGTGGTGGGGCGCTTTGAAAGAAAAGACATTCAATGAGCTTTAGTTCAAAGAGCCCTGCCGCCATCTTTTCAGTGTAGGGATGCTGATACATGTGATGCACCGGTGCTTTTAATTAGCATGGCTCGCTAATTAAAGCACCTGGTGCTGCATCCGGCAGCATGTGTAAAAATGCCCAAAGATCTGGTTTGCTACACACATTTTTATTTTGCTTTTCAAAACCATCCCCTTGCATTTACACTAAAACCTCTCTTATTCCAGTAATCAAAGTTATACTGATGCTAATCCAATTTCTGCAATGCTTAACTGAAGCTGGTGGCAGCAGCAACAATCCCTTGAATTGAGAATGATCTCTACCATGGCTCATTTATGGGTCTTGAGGTGATTTAGGAGTCCAGCCCTTGAGACTGATCCATGCACCGAAGCTACAGGTCTTTCCACAGCAGAGAGAAGCTTGTAGACTGGGGTTTCTCTCCTTTTCATTCCACTGCTCTCTCTTCTCTGCTTTGAGGGTTGAAGTTACAGTGCCACTGGAATCAGTCAACAGCCAGCTCCTCCCAGCTCTTGATGTTGGTGTCTGTTTTCTTGAGATGGGCCTTCAATATGTCTTTGTAGAGTTTCCTCTGGCCGCTGAGATCTCAGGCCACAGCTAAGCTGGGAGCAGAGCACTTGTTTTCAGAGCTGAGAGTTGGGCATTCGCACACAATGGCTGGTCCAGAGGAGGACACAAACATTCCAGTTCTGATGTGAGGATTGTAGGACCAATGACTTTGGAAGAACCATCAGAGACTTAAATTTACAGGAAAAAATTTCCAAGCAGCTGGCAGAGATGGGAACTGGTATACAGTGCAGGGAACAAATTAAGCACTTCAACTCCACATACTGCAGGTGAAATGTCAAGTCTAGCAGCTCTAAATCTACCTGCCCAAAATAAACAGAATTCAACCAGGTGCTCACTGCTAGCCCCCATACAAAATCTACATGTCACTGTGCATGATGATATGCTTTTCAGATTGGAAAATCTGGCCAATCTGCAAGAAGCAAAGCCCATGGCAGAACATGTTGCTGGAACCAGCCCCAGATCAAGTCACGTAGCAAGCTGGCTACAGGACTTCCTGGTTCAATAAATACCCTGAATGCCCTCTTTGTAATCTTTGGATGAGAGCCCTCTTTGTAACTTGGTCACATGGATAAACTGAACTGGATCACTGTATAACTTCAGCATTGTCCGACAATCAGGATTATAATTCCCTAAGAGTGTAGCAGGTGGGAAAGTGAAGTGCGGATAGTAGTCACCTCCCATCCATTCTTGGCAGGGAGAAGGGAAGTCACACTGCTAGCAACTTTCTGCACCTATTTCAACATCTTGCTTAAGTTCTTTCATATTTTGTCCTAATTCTGGCTGGTGCTGCTTGAAAGGTCTTCGTTCAGGAGAAAGCCACGTTGGTCAGTGAAATTCTTGGGGACAGCAAGCTTATAAAATATACTTTGCAAGATGGAATTTGTGAACAGATCAACAAATAGATAAATGTACTCCAAGATGATAATCTGCCATTTTAAGCATCACCCTGAAGCCTTGCCATGATACAGAATATAAGAAGTGTAGATTATTTTCTTTTTGTTTATGGGACAAAAATACTACACTACTTTCTTAAAAGACCCTTCCACCACTGTTGGTCTGAGTTCTACCCTGAAGTTTTGACAGGAGGACTCTGAATCAGCAGGGGCAAAAGTAGTGATTCAAGAATGAAATACTGCAAGATGTTTTGGGAAAAACATAAGCCACTAAAGGACCAAAGAGGGAAGAAATAGAACGGGGAGATGGACAACAGATAACTAGAAAGACAGATTTGTCATTTGGTTCTTCAACAATGACTGGAGCTCAAGGGAGGAAAACAGATTGCAGTCAAAGGACCTGTTCAAAAGATTCCATTAGATTCGATTTAGATTTAGAGGTACTGAAACATGAGACATGACAGACAGTACTGAGGTTCTGTTTTAAACAACAGTGGGCTCTATTCCCCCAGTTCTACTTCTCCTTCCTCTCTCCTCTTGCAATAACCATGTCTTCTGGCAGAAATAAGGACCTGCTTATCTGGTAAACACCATGTACCCTCAAAAACTAAATATCACAAACTTCCCCATGTGTTCTACATTAATGCTCAAGAACCTACTTCTGTGGTTAACAGAGGCCTATATAACAATCAAGTAGTATCCACTGTGGCTAACATTCAAGTGCTTCTTGAGGTGGGGAAAACTATGGGCCTGAGTGCCATCACTGGCCTCAGGACAGTTCAGAAAGCCCATTATCTGAAGGCTAGCTATTAATTAAAGAATATTAGTTATGTCCACCATGTATAGGTAAACTCTACTTCCACCGGCCCTTCTACAGGCAGAAATGCTAGAGGTAGTATTCGCTGGTGGGCCAGAATACTTCTTCACAAGAGTCCAGGGAAGAGAGAGAAACTCTCTGCAATACATAGTGAAACAAATGCAACAGTCAATCCAAAAAGTAATACAGCAGGAACCATGGAATAACCTCCAGAAACCCTACTTATTTTCTATTCTGTTAAGGCCACTTTATAAGGAATACGCAGCTGAAAGAAGCAGGAGATAACATGTTAAGAGTAATGCCTGCACAAAAGAACTTCCATGACAAAGCTGAACAAATGTAAATGCAATGCCAGCCTACATGCAACTACATGAGTCCATTGTACTGAGCTCTGCAATGTGGTTGCTAGCAGACACTCTTAGCCAGCATGGATACATGGACATGTGCCAACCTTGCAGTTTAGACACGTAGATGTGGCTGTTACAGTCTTTGTATATAGCATACTATTTGCATACTCAGAAAGTGCTTTCTATAAAAAAGAAAATTAAAAAAAATAAATCTATTTAAAGAAGCCCACAATCTACCTTGTCTTGTATGATTTAAAGTATAGTATTAATATTTTGGTAGTCATGACATTGGATGAATCTGTCTGATGAATCTACAAAGATACAGCCATGATCTGCTTATTCTCATGATGACACTACAGGAGCAGAATTACATCTGCACAGAAGGAGGGCAAACTGTGACAGTAGTAAAATAAGCCAATACTTTCTTGCATACATTTTTGTGCTCTAGTATCTAAGTTTTCATTAAAAAAAGAACAATTCTCCTGTCTGGTAAGGCCATTTTATGCTCCACAAACAGCTGAAGGAAGTGAGATGACCAGCTAAGCGCTTTTCCTACACAAGAGAACTCTCTCACCTATTATGTGCCACCTTTGTTATTTTCAGCTTGAACCCTCTGGAGTAACAGTGGCCAACCTGTGGCATGTATGCCACAAGTAACACAGGAAGCTTCTCTGCATGGCACACAGCAGGTTGGGGAGGGTACAGGCAGCACAGCAACAAACAGAGTAGGAAATAGAAAACAAAGTAGCAGATCAGGCAGGGAGCACAGGGGAGGAAACAGAAAGTGGAACAGCAGATTGGACAGAGGAAGGGAAACCTTAAACTGGAAATTCCCAACTAATGTGTGCGTCTTGGATCCCAATATTTGTAAGATAAAATTCAAGCTTGGGAAAAGTCTAAAAAAATATTTTGGCTTCAACTAAGAATTGGTGTGTAAACATACACGATATTAGTTTGGTTTTAGTTCAGTTTGAGAGATGACGGATCAAAATAAAGCATCAAGCTTATAACAGAAAGCTAGCTTTAAGCTCAATTAACTACTGAAAATTTGGAAGCTCTCCACATTTGTTCACAATTATTATGCAGTGTTTGAATTACAACTATTTATAACCATTACTATATCATAACTAATGATTTCCATACATCAGAGACTGCTTTTTACCTTATACCCCAGACTAGCCAACTGAAAGAGATGTTTCGAGATGTTTCCTACATATTTCAGACACAAATTTATTTACTCCTACTTATATCCACCATCACAGTATTAATTTTGTGTATTATTTATGTAGTAAGTCAGGGCTGTCCAACTTCTGAGCAGCTGGGAGCCATATGACGGGCAGGCCGCAGGCCCTCCAGGCCTCATGTTGCACGAGTCCCGCAACCACATGGGATGTACACTGCATGGGTTCCCGAGCCTTGCAGGCCACATCACTCCACCCCCTGATTTGGAGAGTGGCAGCTGGGCAGTGAACAGGAGTGAGCCAACAAGCCAAGAGTTGGACAACCCTGTGTTAACTCTTGAAACATAAACTGCTCTTACATGCAATAGTTGTAATCATACACATTTAAGCTTTTCTACATTATTAAACTTTCAATGCCTTTTCAATGCCCTTAACTAGCTTTGTTTCTTGGCACAGAATTAGAGGTATTTTACCTCCCCAATAAAGAAGCAGCACAGCCCAAGCAAAGGACCACCAGGATTCCCACGTTCACACTTCTCTTCAGACACTATAAACATTTTGAGCTATAATTAACTTACTTAAATGAAGACTTTTCTTCTTAAGAATGATGGAGTATCATTTTGTTATTTTAGTAAGTAAAAGGGGATCAAAGGTTTATGAATCATTTTAGCATGAAGGGCCTTCACAATAACCCATGCCAGCCTTAATCTTCTCTGGGACTTAACTGGTACATAAGGCTTTGTACAAGTCCCTGCACTGATGCGGTTTTACTCCCATATAAATACTGTATGCATTTCTCTTTTCTTAAGTTAATATTAAGAGTCATTATTTTGCCGATATACTATTTTCTCTATATATAAAGGGCTTAGTCTGTCTGTCTGTGCGTCTGTCTGTAATGCTCTTGGGCAGCGTGGCTACAAGCCAGTGCTGCGCACAGGGAAAATTGCCCATCAAGAATGATGGCGCGGACAGAGCACTGCCATGACCGGGGAGGGGTGGGGGAAAATGACAGAGGGGATGGAGCACCACCATGACAGTGGGGACAGAGTGGGACAGCTGAGTGCCGCCATGATAGCAAGGACAGAGCGGGGGGAGGAGAGGGGGGAGGCCAGCACCACTGGCATCACCCTGCCCCAAGCCCTGCTCCTTGGAGGCAGTGGCAGCACAGGGAGGTGGTAGCACAGCATTGGCCTCGCCCCGCCCCTCTGTCCCCACTGTCATGGTGGCGCTCCGTCCCCTCCGTTATTCTTGATGGGGAATTCGCTAGTTACAGAATAAAGTGCTGGTGACCATTCTGCGGTCACAAGCAATTAGAGGTGCACCAATACACTCAATTTTCTTTATATCGAAAATCAGCCTGATGTGGCCAATAATTTGGTCAATAAATGCCTGTGCATGCTCGGCAGCTTAGAATGCTGTGTCCAACTGGTAAGTCTGTTGTGGTGCAAGGGGAAGGGGGAGGGAAGGGGCATGGGGGGGGAGATAAATGCCCCCCGGAGTGAGGGTGGGAGTGGAGCTGGGGCAGGTGCTGCCCAGCCGGGGTAGGGCACGGAATGAAGCCATGGCTTGTTCAGGAGTCTTCGGGGGGGACCGGCACACACCCCGGGAAGGCATGGGGGGTGCCCTCAGATTTGTGCAGGGCATGGGCAGGGTGGGCTGCAGCTGCAGCCGGTGCTGGGCTCTTCCCAGCATGTCGGGAGGAGGGAAGGGGGTTGGGATGGGGCTGCACTCGGGGCGGACAGTGGCAGCAAGGGTTGTTAGAGGGAGGTTATGGCTAAATTTGGGCACTGCCGCCACCCTGAGCACAGCATGGTCCAGCTCCCATCGGGAAGAGTCTGGCACAGCAGCAGCCTGCCCTGCCTCACCCTGCACAAATCCAGACCCCCCCCCCGCCCGGGGTTGGGACTGGGCCGCCCCCAGCCCCAGCTCCACTCCCACTCTGTCCCTCACCACGGGGGGCATTGATCTGCCCCCATCATGCCCCTTCCCTCCCCCCTCCCCTTCCACCACAACAAACTTACCAGTTACATGCAGCTGTATCGGAAATCAGATTGGTATCAGTCAATATGCCTCCTTAAAAATCGGATATCGGTATCAGCCCCCAAAATCTCTATTGGTGCACCGCTACCAGAAATGTTGGAAGTGAAATCCATGCACACTTATAGCTATGAAAAATAATACAGATAATCCAAGAGCAACAATTCAAAAGGCAGTTTTGTTGTTTCACCTTATGTAAAACAACATTACCGAGACCTTACCAATCCTTTTCCACACTCCACAAAGCACTAGTATAATCTGTCATCAAAAAGCATGT
Organism: Alligator sinensis; assembly: GCF_000455745.1. Taxonomy (NCBI): domain Eukaryota; kingdom Metazoa; phylum Chordata; order Crocodylia; family Alligatoridae; genus Alligator; species Alligator sinensis. Next base: position 2,363,529 of record NW_005842041.1, on the reverse strand, counting down.
TGTAATTTGCTGTTTTTAAACATTACTAACATTTTAAAGTGGTCTGGAGAGTGTCTTGGTAATACGGCTCCCATGCCTGTTTGGGGTAGTCCAGTCTCCCTGCAAATTAGACGAAAATTTTCAGAGAAACAGCAGAATCATCAGCAGTTATTCTTTTCAGACTTAACCCTATATGAACTGATTTAAACCAAGTTTTCAATTATTAATATTTAAAAAGAGAAAGTGTCTCTCAGATCTGTATGAAGAAAACTTGCAGAAGTTATTAAACTAGCAAATGGCACATTTCTCCCATATTCATTAAGACAGAAACCGGATTCACATTAATTATATTTCTCAACTAAAGTAAAATGTAATTCTTTCTACCAGAACCGAAATTAGTGCACAAGTTAGCAGATTATCATTTCTATATGTGCTTACTATTGCTGTCTGAAGGATGGAAAGTATTATGCCACCTCAAATACTTAATAATATATGTAGCTCTTGCTTTCTGATAGCTGGATATGACCAGCGTGGCAACTGAGGATCACTCCTGGAGCTCAAACCTAGAGAGGATCCACATCAGGGAGAATGTTCAACTCAGAAGTTATAAAAACTTTCACTTTAAAGTGGGATCCCTCTGATTTGGTGGATGGATGTCCCTGTACCATTCTTCTTATTTACAGATCATTATATCTACATATGGGATCAAAGGAGAGGTGGTCCTAGGTCCAGTTTATGATGCTAGCATGAATAAAAGGAAAATCTGGTGAGGGGACCTGGTATGTTCCATCAATAATTGGATCCAAGGGAAGAAAGTAGAAGTGATATATTTTTATCATTCTTTTTTTATGCATCTGCCATTTGAATGCAAATTCTGTAGTGCATATGATATTCAATATAATATACCTGTCAATAACACCGTCTTCAAAGTTATCTTCATTTAGCATGGATTTATAAATCTTCATTTCCTTATATTCTTTATTTGTAAAGGGTTGAGACAAATGATCCTGATATGTAGTGACCCACACCTGGAGAATAAAGGTCACATGTAAAAAGATAACTGTTCTGAGAAGAAAAAAAAAGAAACACCTTTCTGTAGATGGTGTAAAATTTTACTTGAGATGGTATAAAATTACTTGTTGTTTGTTATTTGATTATGTGGACACTACACCTCATAGCCCTGATTTACCTTGTACGTGTTGGGCAAAAACACCTATGGCCAGATAACAGCTATGTTTGAACACCTGGGCTGATCCCTAAGGCTTTGTTTTCACTGGGAAAACTTTTTCAGCAATGGTGAAGCCCCACCATTTCTACCAATGGTAACAGCTCCAGTACAGAGATGACACAGGTAGTTTTTACCCTGTATAACAGTTATGTTCACAGCAAGGATCTACAGCTCAAAACTGGTGCTGAAGCCGACCCAGAAAATGAATCAGTGAAAAAAACACAATTGGCACAGGTACTGGAAATATTTAAGTTATAAGAATTTGTTTTATTTCATGATTCCAACATTGTAATCAGTTTGCAAAGCTATAAACAGTAAACCAAAAGAAAATATAAACTGATTATGCAGTATTGTTAAAGCAATCAATGAACTTATTGAACAAGGGACAAAAACACTCATCTTATTTGATTTCCATTCTTATTTTTCTTTAGAATGGCATTACATTGTTTTGCATACTTTGAGAAACCTCCTTTTACTTTTTGGCCAATGAAATTCCAGTAAAGAAGCAACTAGCTGATAAGGTGACCAATAATTTAATAAGGAAACAACACATTTTTCAAGGAAGTGCAGAAAAATCTAATGTCCTTTAATCGACTCTTAGTACTTCCAAGTAATATAGAAAATTATAATATTGGCTAAAACATAAGACTACATTATAACCAAACATTTTTCCTTACTTAATGCTTCAACTATCCTTCTACTGTACCAGCATCTACTAAGCACACTGACAGCATCTCAATTGAAATGAACATTTTTTAAAGGCTGATTTAATCAATAAAGTAATATTTTACAGTGGAACTTATTACCTGGTTGTTATCTAAATGCTAAACATATCTGTCCTTGAAACTTATTACCTAACAACATTAAAACTACAGATAACAATAAGATTGTTAATAGAAGTTTAGGCCCTGATAAAGGCTTACTGCTTCTAAAATAAACATCTTGGCTTACTTAATCTCAGTATCTATTTTTAAGCATCACATTGCACTAACATTATCAATAGAATAAATATACATCACATGCCTATTAGAAAATGGAAGATGTTATCATCATATGGAAGCAAAGAAGAAACAAGTTTTAATATGCAATACATAAAAGTACTCAACATGTTGTATTATCTTCTCCCAAGCAGCCTCCCCTCAGTGGAGTCTCTCTGAGTGCTGTCTTTGGAAGCAAAGTGCTGTCTTTGGAAGCAAAGATTTTGAATACCATATTTCCTCACATACAACACATCCCAGAATAGGGATGTGTTGAAGTCAATAGGCATTCTGTTAACAATTTCTGGATTTGGCTTGGAATATCTGGAGAGAGAACCTGCCTGAGGCTTTAGCATCATGATTCTAGCTAACTGAGACACTACCTGAGTGAAAAGATCAATATGGTCACTGTGAGCTCCTCTGTCCTGTGTGATTCTTCACAGAGGCAGGACCACAAGATGCTAATCTGCCTAAGAGCCCGAAATCCAAATCATCTTCTCCTGCTCCTATATCTGGGCTCCAGTTGCTCCATCAGGCTTTGTGTAGCTTTATCACACAAAAACACCAGGGTGAGTCAAAGAGATTCAGGCCAGTCAGATTCAAGATTCTTCATAGTCAGCTACAATTTAACATTTGCATTCACCTGGTGGGAAAAGGGGATACCATAATGGCCAGATAATTATGGGAAGAGACTGTTCTAAAAATCTAAAGGTTTTATCTCCATTTCTTAAACAATGAGTGTAATCCAGCATCTATATTGGTATCAACATATTGACACAAAACATGTGTGGTTCCAACAGTGGTCATTATAACATGATTTTGTTTACCTGGGTCAGCTGTTTTGTAAATCAAAGGAAATCCTCGTTAAAAAGTGTGAGATGTGTTTAACTTGCTATAACACACTCTTGGCAGAAAATACAGAGAAAATACCAAGCTAAATGTTAAAATAAATCTCCTAACCCATTGGCTTAAAAGTATTAGTGCACCCCCTTGTGTTATAAATGATCACTCTAAATCTTTCACGCTTGTCTAGCCTACAGTTCTACTGATTCAAATTGTACCTTTAAGGATGCAAGAGGTCCATCAAACCAACTCTCACTTCTAACCACAGTGAAATTCATAGATGTCATACAAAGGTATATAAAGTGTTAAGCGTTTACCATAAGATACAGCTGAAGAAAGAAGAGTGTTGTGCTCTCTTCACTACTAAATTAAAGCCTTGTATAGCTAGCCACAAATCTAATTAATTATAGAAGAAAAAGATGCCTACTTGAGGAAAACATTGTATAAAACAGTTAGCTTTCATAATTAAAAAATAATATTAAACCATAGCATATACACTCTACACAGGGAACTAGTTTGTACCATACGCTTACAGTCACAACTATTTTCTACAGTGCTAGAAAAGCTGAAAAAATATGCTTGATTCTGGTGGAAAGTAGCCGTATGGATCTCCCCTACTGCCTATTCTTTTTTAAATTACAGCAGATTTAGGGGAATTTGACAAAACTAGAAATGCGTGATGCACAGAAAACCTATTTTCAATTAATACAATGTATCATTTATGTACGTCTATGACTTTCAATAGCACTGGAAGTTAAATAATTCTGTTACAAGTCACAGAATTACAAAGATCTCAGAGGTGTCACAGGGCCCAATTCCAATGTAATCTAAGATTTTTACATGACTTTATTTTCCTAGAGACCTGAATAATAAGAAAGCTAGACACAAAGAGATTTAGTTGACATATTTTACTGTAGTTACTGTTCCCTTGGAACATGTTCTTTATTAATTGGCAGGAGTGGCAAAATGTTTCATTTAGTAACGGTTCACCGTAAAGGATAATATTCCCCTATTGTTTTAAGCAGATGTGTATTTTGTATTGAATGTGCTTAAGTAGAATTGAGATAAAAACACAATACTAAGACTTAACACAAGGGTGTCAATGTCAGCCTACCCCCTGGGCAAGATCCAGACCATAGGCTTTTCACAGGCCAGATGTTGATGCAGCAGCAGAGCAACAATTGCTTGCCCCTGCATCACAAATGCATTTTGATCGCAGCCCCCGCCCTATTTATCAGCCCCAATTTACTGGATTCCTCAGCAGAGTCTACAGCTGCAGTGGGGGAGCAGAGGGTAGAGTGGGGAAAACAATAGGCACAGGGGTGGGGTCAGGAGGTGGGAAAGCAAACTGCAGGTGCCCGCACAACACACACACACACGCCATGGTCTCTCCTGCACTCCTCCTGCCCATGTGCACCCTCCCCAACCTAATGAACCATTCCAGCCCAGTGCAGGCAGCAGCTCTAATCAGGCTTCAGCCCCAAGAACCAGGACAAAAGAGCTGAACCCCTACCTGCCCCAGGCCAGTACTTGAATCCAAGACAAGTTTTTTTTTCCCATGCAGACTGGGGGGAAAACCTCATCTTGGATTCATGTAAATATGGTATTCCCCCTCCATCTCAAACACCTACACCAATTATAGACTTAGTGCTACCTTTGATACATCTATGCTATATTGGTTTTTTTAGATACTATACCCATATTAAAATTACAATCTGTTGCTTTTTTAATGTAACCATATAATTCAGTGCATCAAACTCTGTTGCTCTAACAAAGGCAGAATTGAGACTCTGTTCCTGCTCTCACTGAAGTAAAGATTTACTTCAATAGGAGCAGGACTGGGTTCTTAAATCAACAAGAAATGGAAAAGAAAAAAGTTAAAACTCCTTAAGTAACAATAATTTATTTCTCTTGGGCATGTCCCAAAACCAAAAAACTTTTTTTGTAAAAAATACATGGAACATTAATTGAAACCAGTATACTAATCCACCACTTCATCTGTAAAACCTCTTAATGTAAAAGCAATATTTAAGGCTATCCTAAATGTCATCTTTTTTACAAACATTCTTATCAAGTACAAAGAACACATGCATTATGACAGTACAACCACCTTGAAGGTGATCATTATGCAAGATGCACAGTAAAGAATAGTAAGAACTCCAAGAAGGATGGAACTTGTAATGGGAGCATCTACATGTGAAATTAACGCATATGAATAAACTCTGGAGTTCATTACTCTGAAGTTTTTAGCTCTCGGACACACTGTTTGAACATGTGTCTGGGAGCAAAAAACTCTGGAGCAATGAGCTCTGGAGTTTGTTCATGCACAGCACATGGGGCCCAGTGAGAGCAGCCTAGGGGGCTGGTTGAGACATGAGGATGCTTCAGTGCAGGGGCTACTCGTGCCTCAGCCAACCACTCCACAGCATGTGGAGCCCCATCAGAGCAGCCAGCTCCAAGTTGAAGCACCCTCATGCCTCAGCTAGCATGAGGGCTGCCTGCCAGCTAGCATCCTCGTGCCCCAGCCAGCCTGGTCGCTGTCTACACTTGCATTTAAGCACAGTAATTGACTGCACCATCAGACAGTACTTGTGGCTGACAGGACTATCCAATGGCACAGTAAATTACTCTACTGCACAGTAAAGTGCACGTGTAGATATGCCCACTGATTATATATCATCTTCATAAATAACGTAGATTCAAAAACCATGTTTCAAAAAGACTTTGATCCATTAAAGTAATCTAGAGTTAATCAGAGTGAGAAAAAGGAGGAAGATGCCAACTTTCCACATTAATAGCCAAGAGAGACAGATTTAAGCATGGAATATTTGGTATTTGTGAGTCAGATAAGTGAAAAATGCTCGAGTGTCACAACCCAATTAATCAGTGCCCATGCCACTAGCAAGACCATCCTCATTTCGCACACTATAGTCAACCAAGGGTTAAAAAGAAAGAAGTCCTTGCCAGAGACTTAAATTTATGCCCACGTCACATCCAAGAAACGAAACTTAAGCATAATTTATGATTGGTTAGAGTAAAAGGGGATAGCCCTGCCATAAATCCCTGCGATTGGTCAAGAAACAAGCGTAAGCCCCTCTCACGTAACGGACAGAAAGCCTGACCCACTACCTTGTAACCTGATAGTAACCTGAGAGCACAAAGAACTGCTGCTTGTCAGATAATTAAAGATTCCACATAGCAGTTCATCATTGGACACCTTCGTTAGACACCTCTGTCTATAAATAGTTTAGCAACTTCTGCCCAAGTCGGAGAAACTCTAGGAGAACTCTGGGTAATTCAAAGAGGAGACACCTAGACACCTAAGCTCGTCACTAGAGTGATTGACGGTTTGATCACCCGTCAATACTCCCCGTCAGTGCTAATTTTGATGTAGTAAAAGCCCTGCAGGCTCGATAGCATGCTTTCAGCGCTCCATCCGTCATTAATTGATTGTGTAACCTGAACCCGCGCAGTCAACTATATAACTGAAGCAACTGTAACGGGACCAAGGCTCAGCCTGCGTCGTACGTCACTATCTGGGCGACGTAAGTAAACAATCTCCTGTAACCAACACGCGTCTGTGTCTGGTTAATTTCACTCATCCATCACCTACCCGCCTGTCAGGTGAAAGTTTTATTACCCCAGCTCCGGGATTCAGAAAGCAGCAGCGGCCGGCTGCTCTATTCCCGACATTGAGAAGAGGATATTCTAGTTTGCTGACACTTTTATCCTAGAAATGACAGTGTTATTGACTACAACTTTCTGTAGTAAATTGCTATAATACAATTTTATCTTACTATAAGGTTTCATTAGAGAAAATGTCTCTGCTTACTGTTGGCAAATTCATTTTTGTTTCTCTGTGCTAGATCCTCAAGTGGTGTAGATGAGCATACATTTATTTCTGTGGAGCTAAACCCCTTTCCACTAGCAGGATACATGGCCTGGACATTTCCTAGCATTGTAGGTTGTATTATATTAT
>NW_005842041.1:2354788-2356513 GCF_000455745.1 Alligator sinensis | reverse complement strand
TGGGGTGGGGGGGGGGGGGGGGGGGTTTTTTTGCTTCCATAATATCAGAACATTTTCCCATGTTTCTTACCTCTTTGTTGTTGTCATCATTACATTAAAAATAAGCATAAAATCAGTCTCATATTCATAACTCTAACAATAAACCACACTAAAACACCTTCAAGGAATTTGGGGAAGTAGTCTTTATATAACTAAAAAAAGTCTTAATTTGCTGGCAGTGAATTCAAATTTGAATTATACTCTCTAGAATGAAAGTCTCCTATTATGCTTATGTAACTGGTCCATATCTGAGGCCCTAACAGTAGATTCTCCAAAATCAAAACCAGACTTAATCTTGAAGAATGATTTTATTAAATATCTTGAATTTAAAAAGAGAAAGTGAAATTACTTACTTCATCGATATTTCCAAGTCTCCAGTAAGTAGATCGACATAAATTCTTTGAACCCAAAGGAACTTGGTTTATATTATAATCCTTAGGTTCAGCCTCTTTGTCTTGAAGGCTTAAAAAAATGCACATTTGTATGTTTATTTGTAAAAAGACAAAAGAATTATTAACTCTTGCTTTGAATGCAAATTGAAATTTCACTAGACATACATAAATATGAACATATATCTTACACTCAACACTACTTTCTCTCTTATGCTACTGCTATTATTATTAGTAGTAGTATTAATATTATTAATTATTATTAATAACTAACCAATCATTCAGTCCTCCTCCACTTTCAAAACTGTCATAACTCAAAATGGACCAAAAAAACCCAACAACAAAAAAACAAGCATAATCCAATTTTAGAACAAAGCATCTTTTGATAAGTGAACATACAGCATTTACTGAAAAAGCACTACATAAATTTCATTACAAAAACACTACAAATATATTACTGCATTATGTAGTAAGCCAGAAGCAAAGTACAGCTATGCATTTTTCAGTCAAGAACTAGCATTCAGAAATGTGACATGTCCAGTAGACATTGATTCACAATTAAATATGATGCACAAACCCTAGAAGTTTTTCTAATTAGAGCAGTATCTAATATTCAATTCAAAGGGGTCCATATCTCCATTTGAAATTTTTTAGGAGTCCGCAAATGAAAAGAGGTTAAAAAGGGCTGGAGATAAATGTTCATTTTCCCCTCATTTTAGAATTAAAAAAAGCAACACCCACTTTTTGAAAGTATGGAACTACTGTATTTTCTGACATAAAATACGCTCCTGAAAAAGATAAGGACCTTAGTTTTTAACGGCACAATGAAGTAAAAAAAAAAAAGTTTCCTTGAAAATACTGGGAAAGCACAGGCAACTGGGTAGGGGACTGAAGAACAGTGTGGCTGCTGTTGACCCCCAAACTGCAGGATACTGCAGGTGCTTCTAGCTGAGCCAAAATGCCCAATAACTCTTTTCTTCTCCAGCTGAGCTGGGTGGGGGAGCCAGCAGCACCTACTGGGCCAGCTGAAGGCCCATCTGATCCAGCAGGAGCTCTGCCACAGCACCCAGGGCTTGGCTCCACTTAAAAAAAAAAAAAAAACAACTTCTATACTAGAAGCCTCTGCCACAGAGAAAGAGAAAGTCTCCACATCCAGCAGCTAGGTATCCCTGCGTGCTCACTAGGCTGCCCCCTGTGCAACACATGTAGCATTACTTTCATAGGTTCATAGGTTCATAGATGTTAGGGTCGGAAGGGACCTCAATAGATCATCGAGTCCGACCCCCTGCATAGGCAG
>NW_005842041.1:2336749-2354537 GCF_000455745.1 Alligator sinensis | reverse complement strand
TGGACCCTCTCCAGGTTATCCGCAGCCCTCTTGAAAGGCAGTGCCCAGTATTGCACGCAGTACTCCAACTGCAGTCTAACCAGCACCCGATAGAGGGGAAGTATCACCTCCTTGGCCCTATTCGTCATGCATCTGCTGATGCACGATAAAGTGCCATTGGCTTTTCTGATGGCTTCGTCACACTGCCGATTCATGTTCATCTTGGAGTCCACTAGGACTCCAAGATCCCTTTCCGCTTCTGTGCCACCCAGCAGGTCATTCCCTAGGCTGTAGGTGTGCTGGACATTTTTCCTCCCTAGGTGCAGCACTTTGCATTTCTCCTTGTTGAATTGCATTCTGTTGTTTTCTGCCCATTTGTCCAACCTGTCCAGGTCTGCTTGCAGCTGTTCCCTGCCCTCCGGCGTGTCCATTTCTCCCCATAGCTTTGTGTCATCTGCAAACTTGGACAGAGTACACTTCACTCCCTCGTCCAAGTCGCTGATGAAGACATTGAAGAGTACCGGTCCAAGGACCGAGCCCTGTTTTTTTCCCCGGGCAGAAGCTTGAGCAGCAGGAGCTGTTATTACCACATTTCCTTGCTTAAAATATGCATCCTGATTTTTTTAGAAAGAAAAGGTGCATTGTATGCAAGAAAATATGGTAACAGAAAAACAAAAGGATAACTGAACAAAAAAACCCATATTTGGACACCAGTTACAGAATCCAAGAATAAGTTTTTCATTTCCTTCTTGCTTGTAGGAGGAGCACATCAGTCAGTGTGGGTGAAATCTGGGTCTTACCGAATTCAATTGGTGTTCTGACACTGAATTCAATAAAGTCAGGATTTCATCTCACGTGCACGTGGGTGGGCAGAGAAAAAATGAGCAGCTGAAGCAGAGAAAGTATAAATCGGACTGCCATCTTCATGTTGGAGATAAGGTTAGTTCTGAGTCCATGGCACTGTCAATTAGTCTCACCTGCTTGGCTGTTTTGGGAAGCAGCCGATATGCACAGATAAATAGCCTAAGTAGGTCATTTGTTGAACTTCGGATGACCTTCCTACTTGGGAGCATGCTTAGTTAAGCTCAGAAGATGCTGGGAGAGAGTGCCTAGTACACAAAACTGTGTCGTGTGCACAACCCAGTGGAGCTATGTGCACTTTTAGTATATAAAGCCAGGTGTGTGCGTCTGCTGGTCTGGCTCGGCCCATGTCGGTCTGCGTACTGAGAGGGTCCTGTGAGCAAGAGAGAGACTGTCATTGTCTGAGTCTGTTGATTTGGTGTGTGTGAGAAAGTGATAGAAATGTGCTGAATGAACGAAGTGGAAGTGGTTTGGTGGAGTATTGGTGCGTTGGGTGGGTGACCGTTGTGTGGTGTTGTGCCTTGGGCTATGCCGCGACTGTGGATGTCCAACGAACTGAGGACACCATTGGCAGTGAGGCCGCCATAGAGCTGGCCGTCATCCCCACCAGCTCCTACTCCTGAGATTCCACCTGTCCTCAACGCTGCTGGTCTCCTGGTTGTGATCTCCCAATGAGAGTGGTTAGGGTTGGCTCCCTGGATTTTCTCCCTGGATGCTCAAAGAGCTTAAGTAGCAGCCCTCTGCCCTCCAGTGTAAGTATCACCAGCTCTTGCTCTCCCCTTCATTCCCTTCTCCTCCCTTCCCTATAGCAGAACGTAAGAAGCCATCAGATAATCACCCTTGGTGTTATCTACACTCACTGTGACCCTGAGCAGCAGAAATCCAGTATTTAATAAAGTTTTCCCCTCATATAATAAAGTTCATCCCCATACCTGAGTCAATATTGCCTCCAAGGTTATAGTGTTTTATTGTGCCCCTATAAAAATTGAATTGCAAGATAGGTATTAGATTAGTTAGGTATAGATTTTAGGAGTTATAGGAATAGTTTTATTGGGTGTGTACTTGGTTTCTAGTCAGTGCTGTTATTTGATGTATCTGTTGTCCAAGTTATTTATATTTACCTGTTATTAATAAACTGATTAATTTATTTCAATTACACATCAGTGTGTGAGTTTCCTTATTTAGTCATAGTACAAGCGGATGCCGGATTGATAGGGTGGTGATAGATATGCGTAGTCAATATGTTAACCAGTGCAGGGCCAAAGATCACCCCACTTGGAACCAGACTACTGGGTCAGCCATTAATTGGGGAGTGCTAATTAGGTCCAGGTCCAACATTCATATTACTGGCTTGTCAACCTGTGTTGTCACATTAGCCCTCTCAACAGTTCCATGCAGATGAATAATATGAGGAATATGGCTGAGTGTTGTTGGATTTGAGGGCTTTATAAGGTGGGGGGAAAAAACAATGCGTTTCCCTTAACAACCTTGGTCTATTTATTGCACATGCCAAGATGGGGCTCTGAACTGAACTGAAGCCTGTAATGTAAAATGCCTAATTATCATGTAAATCAGGGCAAGAGATTTTGAAAAGAAATCAATTTTAAAACATTAGGAAAAACCTCAATATTTTGCAAAATAATCTTAAACTGTTGGCACAGTATTCCTGAAATTTAAATTATTAATAAAATACCAAAAACAATGCTCATGGGTCTACCTTAAACCAAAAAGGCTACAGCTGGCATTGTGTGCCTAACCTTCACCTTTGTGGCTTAGTATTTTTTTAGTTTCTAGAACTGCTGGTTGGTCATTGAAATTCTTCAGGAAAGGGACTTTGTCTTGAATAGAGAAGCAGATCAAAATCTGAAATCCTCCCTATATATTTATATCTTAGCCAGTCAATGTGTATCAACTTTGCTTGACACTACAACCCTGTTATTAGTTGGGTCCTGGTAGGTTGAAGGTAGACGGCCAGTTGTGATCTCCAAACAGAGAAAAGGCCTGGGACCTCTGGGAAACTGTTTCCAACAATATGGAACCCAGCTGCAACAAAAGTTTCCTTCTGCAGCAGTTTTCAGGGAACAATGTTGCTAGTGGGTACTTCCCACAACAGGGACAATACGCCACTTTTCTAGCTACTGACAGGATCAGATTTAGTACTATCCTACTTGGAATAACATTAATTTTTATTCAGCTATCAAGTCCAGAGGGGAGAATACCATGGCATAGAGTTACCATCTTGTACTCAGACATAGTCTCATGACTGTAAAGACCTAACCTGTGGAGTAGGAGCAGATGGGTTTCCAAGAATAGAGGGGGGACTGTTCCCCTCTTCCATGCTCATCAAAACTATGTTTTCACTGTTTCGATGAGGAGATCCACCATCTCCAACATAAAGGTATGCTGGCGATAAAAGGGAGACACCATTGCCATCTCTGAAAAAGCCAATCATGCATAAACCTCAAGGTGGACAATATAGTGGCCTTCAATGGACACACCACTACATTCGTCCCCAACACTTCTCAAACGGAGCAACACTATGAGTACTTTTTAGAGGAATGCAGAATGGAAGAATATATTACTAGGACAATAAATAGGAATAGTTGATCTTTACATAAACCACCCTCTGTACAAATCAAAAGAAGAATTAAGTGTGTGTATGGGGGTGTTGTTTAGTTTTAATATTGGCTCTTTTCTTATATCTGTCAGAACCAAGTAGTTGTATGCCTATGGCACAGTGGAACATTCCTTTGGTTTGATCCTTAGTGGAATCTCCTGCCATAGTGGAAGATCCCGCTGTCAATCATTCTGCTGTCAATCATTCTAAATGTTATGGCGCAGTGGAAAATTCCGCTATGTCAGAACCCAGTAACTATATGCCACAGTAATGGAAAGTTACAGCTTAGAAAAAGTTCCCACCAACTTTATGCAAACACGCACACCACCATTGGCCAGTTCCAAATTATTCATATTTGGTGACTAGCAATTGGCTTGTTAGTCATATAAAAATTAGAGCAGTTTCCACCCACATTAGAGAACTCAGAGAACTCAGAGAACTTGGAGAACTCCGCACATTTCTCGGAGTTTGGAGAACTCCGCATACACCTTGGAGTTGGAGAACTCAGTGCTTTTCTCAGAGTGAACCTGGCAGACTGATCACCCACCAGCGACTCCCCGTCACATGACCCTCCTGACGTACCCCGACCCCAGTACCACAGTAAGCCGATTACGGGAACTTCGTCCCAGTTCTCTCGCGTGTTTAAGAGAGTCTTTGTAACTCATTTGCAACTGCAACTAAGTCTGTCAACTCTGCCTGCGCCCATACATCAATGGCGTAAGTAAACAATCTATTTGTTACCAATACGCATCCGTGCCTAATTCCACTCCATCGGTCAAAAGTACCCGCCTGCCGTTTCGGGGCTACTGGCCACAGCCCGGCCTACCACTCGACCGCCACAATATCTTTGTGCTTTCTAGTTGGACTCAAAATGCTTACAGCTTTATTGACTTTATTGAAACAAGGAAATGTTGAAAATATTGTCATAAAGACTACATTTGCAATATCCTCACCCTCTCTGTGTGTAAGTGATCAGACTAATGAAACAGAATTCTGCAAACATGAATTCAGCATAACTCCCAATGAAGTTATAGCAGTCTTTTCAGTTAAGGAGCTGGGCTTGTTAGCAGCAGGGCTCCCTAGGCTACTTTAAAAGCATTCATGCATTAAAATAAAAATAGAAGAGAATATAAAAGCACGGAAGAAAAAATAGGGTTTTATGCCAAACAAATCAGGATAATTCTCTATATATGTCATACTTTGCCTTTCAACAAGTTTTAAAACTGAAGTTCCAGATCACTCCTACAGCTCCAATGGCCCTATTTTCAAAAGTAAATATGTTAAACCTGGCTTTATTGATAAATTAAAAAGCTGAACTACTTATATTCTGCCTATTTGAAATCTCCCATTCTAGTGGGAACCAAACCACTAAGAGAAACCACGCTTATAACATTTTCTAGACTTGACTGAAATAGGGAAATGTTTAAGGCTGACAAGTTATTCTTCATTTCAGAAATGTAGCTTTTTGGAACTCAGCAGTTATTCTGAGAAGCCACACAACTGATGAGGCCAGACCCTGATGGCACAACAGAGTCTTCAAGAGGCCACTCTCCAGTCAAGTATGCACTATGCCCTTACTTATAGTGTATCCCAGTGATTCTTAACTGGGATTTCACAAAATCGTTTTAAGGGTGTGCAAGGTGGGAGGAAGCAAGTACATGCTCAGCCCTGCCCAGCCACTGTATGAGGAGGTAAGTGCTCACCCTTCCCCACTCCCCAACTACCTGGCTCCTGTGCAAGAAGATAAGCACTGTAATAAGCAAACTAGTTTTTGAGAAGGGGTTCTGCTCAATTCACAGAATTATGGAGCCTAAAAGGACTAAAGACCACTGCCACATCCACAAACACAGCCAAAGATCTAAAAGGTCTTGCACTTTGAAATGCATATTTTCTTTGAGAAGGATACAGGCTAAACAGGAAATCTGCACTGCGTTTCAAAGTCTCATGCCCAAACAGTTTAAAAAAGGTATTTAAAAGAGAAGGAATCCCGCACCCTATCCAGGTAAACATACTTCTGATTAGGAAGCAACAGTAGCTGAATAGCTTCTGGGAGAACACAGCTCTTCATTCTGCTTCATTAAATTTAAAACTCCTTATAATTGAGATCCATATACTGATTGATTTGGTAGCAAACAGTGTAAACGGATAGGAATATAAGAAAGTAAGTGGAAGATAGCTAAGTACAGCCGCAGCGAACTATAGAATAAAAATCTGAAAAAGTTATTACTCAGAGTAATTCATACAATAATTGCTCACACTAAAAAATAGATGTATAGCTAGGGTGAATATACATCCCAGTTTGGCCGGGATAGTCCTGGATTTTATAGGTCATGGTGGTGTCCCAATCAATTGGTAAGAATTGAATCGGAAGTCCTGGAATCACAGGGGTGCAGTCTGGCAGAGAGGTGAAGGAGTATGGGGCACCAGGCAGGCAAGCACCACTGCTGCTGCACATGAGAGGCAGAAGGACTGGAGCAATGCCTAGCCCAGCCTGCCTCCTACCTCCACCCGCTACTGAAGAGGAACCGGGCTGGGCACGTGCAGGCAGGGTAGCACCTGTTCGTCCATCCATCTGGCACACCACGACACTCTGCCTCCCCGCCCGACTGCACCCTGACTGCTGCCTGGCTGCCTCTGCCACCAACAGCACCGCTGATTTGAGTGGGGGCATCCCAGATTTCCTTAAACATAATATAGCCACCCTATGTATAGCTCAACTTCACTATAACAAATGCCCACAGAACTAAAAGAAGAGAGGTATTTGCTACAAAAAGCATTAGTCAATGATAGGATGGACATATGTCCTGGTTTGATTGGGATACTCCTAGATTTCATAGGCTGTCCCAGCCAGTTGGTGAGCTTTTAAGTAAAAGTTCCACCTTGGGGCCACCCTGCCCACACACGCCTGGCCTGGCTCCTCCTGAGCAGCCTGGAGGCAGGGGGCAGGCTGGGCTAAGCACTCCTCCTCCTACCTGGTGTGGTAGGAGCCAGGGTGGGGAAGGGGAGGGAGCCAGGACCACAGCCTGGGTACCTGCACAGGGTGAACCAGGATGGCAGAATGGGATGGGCAGGACAACATGGAGACTCACAGCCAGACTTCATTCCCCATATTCAGAGGCTGGACCCAGCTGGAAGTGACCCCTGTGTGGTGCACCCCAGGCTCTGCCAGCCCATGCTGCATGGCCACATGGCACCTACCCCCCACTACCAGCAGCCTTATGCCCTGCCACTGCAGCCACTGCTGAGACTCAGGCAGCTGCCAGCAGCAGGGAAGAGGTGCTATGTGGCTGCACAGTGTGGGCTGGTAGGTGCCACACAGAGGCTGCTCCTAGTGCAGTCCAGCCTCTGTGCACAGGGAATAGATCCTCTGTGCACAGGGAATAGATCCTAGCTACAGGTCTCTGCACTGTCCCCACTGCCCCACTCCACCAGCAAGGCTCCTAGGAGCCAAGGGGGTCAGGGCTGTGTGTGTGCACATCTGTGCGGGAAGAGGGTACAGAAGCACAAGGTGCACATGTGTGTGTATGCACATCCAGAGGGTGGTAGTGGATGGGTCCTTCTCAGCCTGGCAGGACGTGGGCAGTGGGGTCCCGCAGGGCTCGGTCCTCAGGCCCGCCCTGTTCAACATCTTCATCAGTGATTTGGATGAGGGGGTGCAAAGCACCCTGTTCAAATTTGCTGATGATACCAAGATGTGGGGGGATGTGGGCACAATAGAAGGGAGCAACAAGCTACAGTCGGACCTTGACAGGTTACAAGGATGGGCGGAGGAGAACAGGATGGGGTTCAACACAGACAAGTGCAAGGTGATGCACCTGGGGAGGAACAACCGGCACCATACCTACAGGCTGGGGAACTCCCCTCTTGTCAGCATGGAGGTGGAAAAGGATCTTGGAGTCATTATTGATTCCAAGATGAACATGGCTCGGCAGTGTGGGGAGGCGGCTAGGAAGGCCAACTGTACCTTGTCGTGCATCCACAGATGCATTTCAAGCAGGACCAAGGAGGTGATCCTCCCCCTCTATGCGGCACTGGTCAGGCCGCAGCTGGAGTACTGCGTCCAGTTCTGGGAGCCGCGCTTTAAGAGGGATGTGGACAGCATCGAGAGGGTCCAGAGGAGGGCCACTCGCATGATCAAGGGACAGCAGGGCAGGTCCTATGAGGAAAGGTTACGGGACCTGAACCTGTTCAGCCTCCAGAAGAGAAGGCTGAGGGGGGGATCTTGTGGCCTGCTATAAACTAGTCTGGGGGGATCAACAGGCACTGGGGGAGTCCCTGTTCCCCCGAGCGCCGCCAGGAGTGACCAGGAATAACAGTCACAAGCTGGCGGAGGGAAGGTTTAAGTTGGACATCAGGAGGCGCTACTTCATGGTCAGGGCAGCTAGGGTCTGGAACCAGCTTCCAAGTGAGGTGGTGCAGGCTCCCACCCTGGGGGGTTTTAAGAGGAGGTTAGATGACCATCTTGCTAGGGTTGTTTGACCCCCAGTACTCTTTCCTGCCATGGTAGGGGGTCGGACTAGATGATCTGCCCAGGTCCCTTCCGACCCTAGAAACTATGAAACTATGAAGCAGTGAACGCTGATAAATCTGGCACCTGGAATGGCTTGAGGGACTGGGAGTGATGGGGGGACTGGCTGGTCTACGGCGGGGATGGCAAGAGGCCAGGGGGGCTAAAAATTGCCCAGTGCTATGGGGGCAGATACAAAAAGTGCAGCCCCAGGGCCAGAGCCAGCAGCTGGGTTTTCCCAGCCCCGGGGCTGTGGAGGTAACTGTACAGAAGTTACATGCACCAGTCTAATCTAGATCGATTAAGTCTGAGTGTACATCAATCCAGGTCTATCTAAGACTGGGTTCTGCCATTTTTAGACTGGTCTGTATGCGTGGAACTTCTGTACTGTTATGCGTTTAGATTGATTTCCGATCACTGAGACCAGGTCTAAGTGTAAGGTCCATACCTTGGCAAACAAAGTAGATCGGGTGGCCATTTTTAACCTGATCTAACCCCCCAGCCCTCCCAAATGTTTGCATTTAGCCTCTATGCAAGAACTGATCAGAGCATGTATTAACAGTAAGCTTTAAAAAAAAAAATCAATAACTTCTGGAAAATGTCAGAAGTACTCATGAAAGGTAGACAAGAATAATTACAAGTAATGAGATTTGGAGCCTAGACTGAGAAAGATTAAACATAAACATGCTTAGGAGTCAACTTGACTCCTTACAGCAACCTGAAGTTACTGAGTGTGCGGGCCGGGAGCGACCCGGGCCCTTTTCTGTGCTGCACGCGGGCTGTGGCCAGCAGCCCGGGCACGCTGGATCGGAGAGGGAGGGCGACGAGCTGGAATTAGGCACAGACGCTTAACGGTAGATTTAAAGATTGTTTACTTACACCAGAGATGGTAGTGGTGTAGGCTGGAACGCTTTCTTGAGTGGCGGTTACAGACACAGACAACACGGACGGTCGCGTGGAGTTTGCTAGGCTCCACGGAACAGAGCTCCGGATGCTGTGGGTGAGCGCGCCACCAAAATCGGACTCGTAGATACGTCTTATAAATTCTTTCCGCTCGAAGATGGGAAGAGGTGGGCGATGGATCAGGTCGCCAAGCTCCTCTGAATCTCACACAGGGTCTCTATTACCCTGCCGTGTATCCAGAGTCCCCACGAGATGGATGTGGAGTCCTCTTCAGCTTGGGCAGAAACTGCTCAAGCCTCTTATACGGCTAACAGGCCAATCGCTAGCCGCCACGTGGGAATAATTTAGAACTAGCCAATAGCGGGGAACGAATTTGCATACGGGTGGCGGGAACTCTTTTGCACCGTGCATTTCTCTTGCAACTTGAGCAATGCACCCTGCAAAAGAAGCTGCAAAGAGGCGGGAAACTCGTCCCTGCACCAGGGTTCTCCTCTGCAATAGGAAACTCTCCCTTGCAATGAAGTTGTAACCTGGCGGGGATAATTCTGGTGCCGAAGCACACACAAAATCATGCCTTTGGGTCATGACACTGAGGTCCCTACCAATATAGCCCTTCAAAACCTTCATTAGCCCATCCTTATTGCCATTTAATCTAATCTTTTTTATCCCCTTCATTTTCAGTCTGCTTTTCCATTACCCACACAAGTCCACATGACCCTCTGATTCTCCTCCTTTCTTTAACAATCTCATGAACCCCATCCTGTTATACTGCACATTCAGTTGCTTCCACATGGACTCTAATCTTTAATTTTTTGTTCCCCCATGTACTCAGGAACAGCGAGGTCTGATAGAACAGGAACATCAAAGGACTAGAAAGGCAGAACTGCAGGAGAATCCATATAAGCTGGCATTTAGCCAGAGGTCTAAAGAGTTGACAGTCAGCCAACAATAGATAGGCAATCAAAAAAGCTGGTAATAGTTATGTTCCACAAGATATCAAACATACAGCCCACAGGGCTCCTTCAGGGGCTGGAAATTAATGGGTGGGGGCCCACTACCAAATTTTGGACTATGGGAACTCATTTAAGTGATGGCACAGTGAACAATGATTGCATTAACTCCTATGGCTCCCTGAGCTTGACAAGTTATCGCTGCTGCTGCTAAGCCCACTAACAGAGTCCAAATTTGGCCCACAAAGAGACCCGTGGTCCAAATCAGGCTTGTCCAACTTATGGCTCGCAGGCCACCATGCCGTTTTCTGAGGCCCAAGGTGCTGCGATGGGAAACAAAAGTAAACACTGTTTACTTTCATTCCCACCACTTGTCCCTCCCCCAGTCCCACAGCAGCTTCCTAATGGCTGGGGAAGGGACAAAGTTCCCACATGCACCGCGTCAGCTTCACATTGCTGATGCGGTGCGGCTCCTCCCCTCCCCCCTCATTTCACAGTGTCGCTCCCTAGCCCCGCCCTCCCTTCCTCATTTGCATGCTGGCCCCGCCCTGAGCCGGTCCCTGCCAGCTGCACAGGCTGGAGCAGGTTGTGGTGCAGTGGGCAGGTGGGCGCAGATGCCAGTTCGGAGGGATGCTGCAGCCGACCCCGCAGGAGATGCTGCTGCTGTGGCTGTCAGGGTGGGAAGCTGGCACCGCTCCCACCTCCCCGCATCCCCCCACACCCGTGGACATTGCGCTGAGGGTGGTGAGTCGCAGGCCCCAGGGAGGGAGGGAGCCCTGCTGCTCAGGCTCGGGCTGCCCCAGGGGAGAGGGAGCAGGGGGGTGTCCCTGCACGTCCCACACCCCCCTGTAGGGTCCCCACTTGTCCTCCTGGCTGCTGAGCCCAGGCACGCAGGTGTGGGAGCATCCTCGAGGCCGCCCAGGTGGCAGGGAGGACATGGTGGGGTCAGGCGGCACCCTTTGACCCCTGTGCGCCATGGCCAGACTGGACAGGCTGCGTGAGCGCCCGCTCCTGCCGGCCCACTGGGTGATAAAAAGTTCATGATCCGGCCCCACATTCAAAAAGGTTGCACACCCCTAGTCCAGATTCAGCCCAGGGAGCCGAACTGCTTGAGATCCCTGCACTACGATAAAGATGTTTTAATGTGAGAGGAGACACTTAGGACCTCAAGAAATGGTATAAATTCAAAGGCTACTGAGCCACACTACAAAATTCAAGGCCAAATACCAACTGCCCCATCAGAACTAAATAAAACCTCCATCTGTACTGCAGCCCTCCCACAATAAGAGTCTCACTCTCGTGCAATTAACACTTCACCCACCCCATTTAACCCCCTTATGCCAGCGTTTTAGTGGCAAGGGAGAACAACAGACACACAATAACTTTTATTTTTATCTTTGTGAAAGAACAGCTCAGATGCTAAAGCAGTGCAGTCTCAACCTTTTTAGAGTCAAGGCACTCCCCAGAAAATGCTAGCTCTTAATTTCCACTTGTATTTTGACTGCAGAAAAAATACTAGAGCCATTCTTCTGTTGCAAAGAATGCAACAAGACCTCAGCAGGTCAGGATGTTTGTGGCACTGTGGATTCCTACTTGAAATCTATGGGCTTATTTTGTGAACGATGTGTAGGTGTTTGCACACCTAATTGTGCTGTTTTTGCATGGCACCTCATCACCCTTAAAACACTTATGGAACATTAGTTGAGAATCACAGTGCTAGAGTTAAAGATGTCATATAAGAATGCAGCAATAAGCGGGAAAATTGAAGAGGGTATGGTAAATGCAGTAAATACAACAGCTGCTATTAGAACCCTTAAAAATGAGGGGTGCTAGCAGCTCCAAAACTGGCAAGTTCCTTTAATGTTCAGGGCAACACCAGCCTGAAACTGTCAGAAGTTTAAAAATGAAATTGCTACTCAGTATCAGGACTGCAAATTCTACAGCACAGACAGCAGCTCAGCTGGATTATTCTTAATGAGTATTAATTACATTAACTTTGGGTAACTGCATAGCCTTGTTTCAGTCACAAGTCTATGCAATTAAATTGAACATACTGTAATCAAGATATAGCAATCACTAAAGAGAAACCTAATGCAAAACACAAATCATGAGAGAGAATGAGGCAGAAAGTTTTCTTACCCACACTTATTCTTATCTATCTGCAATATAGCTTGTGTCAATTATGAGACAGACTCTAATTGTTAGGGTAGAAGTTGGCAAAATGCTGGTAGGCAACACCTCAGTAGGAAATAGTGAAGAGACCCATCGCTACTTGAGGACAGACACTGAGGAGAGTTAAAACTGCCGAACCACTTTAAAGAGCAGGTTGGCAATCTATGGTCCAGGGGCCAAATGAGGCTCATGAAGAGGTCTGATCCAGCCCATGAAGGTCTGATCCACCACAGGGGAATTAGAGGCACAGACCTGTGCCATACCACCCATTCTTTCTACACTAATTCCCTCCACCATGGAGCTTGCTACTCTGCCATGTCTGATCTTCCCTTGCTGCAAACAGGTCAGGATAATCTGCAGCAGGAGTGACAGCAGATGGCAAATCACAAAGTCTGGCACATGCCAGCCAAGATTGCTAACCCCTGCTTTAAAGGCCCATATCTGCCATATTTGTTTTTATGCCACACATGCCCTTCCTCCAAAAATTAGCCTTCCAAAACTGGAGTGCATGTCTTAAACTGGGAAGTTGATTTTTCTTTCCAGAACAGAAACACAGAGACATTGTAAAATGGGTCCTATTTCTATTCCTTCTCTCCCTCCCAGGAACCACAGAGGGAGAAGCAGCAGCCACAGTTTTAACTTTTTCACAGCTGAACTGAAGCAGAGTCTAATCTTCAGCTCACTCACCCCTCCCTTTCCTGCACAGGCAAAAGCAGCCAGTTCAACTGTGAAAGGGTTAAAACTGTAGCTTTTGCCATAGCAAGAAAGGGATGTAAGGAGAGCTGAATATTAGGCTCTGTCTGTGCTCTGGCAGCTGTAACTGTGGAAAAATAGGTTTTTCTTCATTCTGCCTTTCCCCAAACAAGATGCATATCACATTTGAGGTGGGTGATATGCAAGAAAAATACAGTATTTGGGCTCTGTTGAGATCATAATAGGTGTTTACACCACCATTCATCCTCAAAATATCATCTCAGCACTTTCCAACACATTAGTAGGGTGATGCCTTTTGAAGTTTCGCTCCCCATTTTTGCTTGGGGATGTCACAACCCAGTGATTTTGGTGCCTCGGCACTATGGAATTTCCTGGCCACATGAGAGCTCCTTTGCACGGCAGAGTGTTCTGCAGCAATTGAGAGCCCGCGTGCAGGAGAGAGTTCCCGCCAATTTACAGTTTCCTTTGCAGGATGCATTTCTTCTTTGCAGCACAGAAATGCACGGTGCAAAGAGTTCCCGCTATTCGGATGTAAATTTGTGCCCCGCTATTGGCCAGTGCTAAATTATTCACACATGGCGGCTAGTAATTGGCTCGCTGGCCGTTTAAAATTCCGCGCGACTTCCGCCCAAGTCGAAGAGCTTTGAGCACGCTGTGGAGTGCCTCTGAAGTTATCTGACTTGCGGCTGCCGATCGATAGACTGATCACCTATCGATCATTCTTCCCGTCACCGAGCGCAACCCCGACGTACCCCTTTCCCCGCCGGCTTGGAATTGCGGACGGATTAACTGGCTTGGGCCCCGCCAGCTGGAGCAACTTGTGTGGTTGTTCCGACGACCGGACCACCTGTGTCGTGATTGTAAGTGGCATGAGTAAAGTTTTTTACAACCAGTAAGTTGTGTCTGCCTCTCCATTCACCAGCCTGCCCTGACGTACGAGCGTAACTTGAGTCGGCCCTGGCCGTCCGAGACAGGGGATAGATTTCTCCCATTCTTGTCATGCTCCCGCTACCATTATGAGTACATTACTTACCCTAGTAATTATTGTGAGAAAACAAGGAGAAAGAAAATAATCTTATGCAAGCAAGGGAACTTACAGTACACACAACTTACCATATTCCTTGCCTCCCCCTGCTCCCACAACTACAGAGCCAACCCTATCATAATTTACTGGGTGCACAAATAGACCCTTAAATTACCCCTATACTCACTGACTGCTCATCCTTGGGAAACCACTAGCTTCTAAACATAGGAATATGTCATAGACTGTTCCAGAAGAGTAGGTTAACTAGGGCTGTAATCCTCCAGCACTGACTTTGGCAGGAGGTAGAAAAATAACAGCCACCACCACCGTACCACTCATGGAGCCAGCCACCAGTGCCCCCAGGCATCCATGCAGGATAAAACGACCAACTAACCACAAAAGGCACATTTATGGTGGATCATCTTTGTGGCTAGTCCCTAAAGTGCCATAAATGGCACGTATCAGGGACGAAGCATAGAGGGTGCATGTGAGTGCATGTGCACCCCCTGAGCATGGCGGTGCACCCCCTGCAAAAAGGCAGTCACTGCTCACCACCCCACCAGCAGCGTCTGCGGGTGGTCAGCAATCCCCGCTGGCTGCCACCGACACAGCTGGCAGTGTCTGAGGGAGCTTCCTGCTCACTGCCGCCATGCTCCCATCGCTGCTGCCAGCACAGCCATGCCCCCCCAGCTGCCGGGGGCATGCACCGTTCATGGCACATATGCCAGGCGCACCCCTCCCCACCAGAAAGACCTAAGGCTGGCGGAATGAAAGGACCAACCAGCCCCAAACAGTGCTACATTTATGGCAGACCAGCTTTCTGGCTGGTGTCAAAGCGCCATACATGGCATCTGTGCCAGGCCCCCTTACCTGGGCAGCAGGAGGGTGGCGTTGCTGTACCGCGTGCAGCCTGAGCACAGGCTCAGCGCCCCCTTGCGCTCCATCAGGTCCATCCCGCTCCCTGTCGCAGCACCCACCCTCCAGTGGGAGCTCTCGATGTAACCCTGCGCCTGGCTTCCCCCCACCAGAGAAAACAAATAGTCCCTCAAACTGGCTGCACCGAGAGTCCCTTGACGTCAGAGGATTCTCCCCCGCAGGCGGCGCTGCTGTATCTCCCAGGCAACGGGAGACGCTGAACTAACAATAGGAAACGCTCCGCGCTTGGCGCCGGAACTACTTCCCCGCGAGCCTCTTCACACGGGGCCGCAGAGGACAGTCCACCCACACCCGGGAACGGACTACATTTCCCGGCGTGCACCGCAACGGCCGGGTTCTCGTAGCTAGGCAATAGGGATCACAATAGGCGGAAGCGGTTCTTCCCTAGGCGCCCCGCTGCCTCCTGGGGGCCGGCGTTGGAATCTCCGCTCCGTCACGTGGTAGCGGCGCGCGGGTGGCCGCGGCCGCCTCACGAGGGTGACGGTGGGTCGCAGTACTAACCGTTGAGTCTTTGATTGACCCGGGTGTCCCGCCCCTGCGGCGCTCGGGCCAATCGCTAGGCAGCAGGCAGCTCTGTAGAGCGTGTAGGAGAACCCGAGCCGGCCGGAGCTGCAGTCAAGCTGTCTGATGACGTAGATTCCGACGAAACCAGCTCTTGCTCACGGTAGCTTGTGCAGCTGACTCAGTTAGTCTCTGAGGGGCAGCAGAGCCCTGCCCCTCCCCCTCTCATGCCGTGACTTGCAAGACTGTGGCTTTTCTTGGGGGGAGGATTTACAGCTGTAAGACATTAATAATATTTCCTGTGGCTGACTGCATCATTCCCTTTGAGCAAATTAGGTCTCAGCAGGGGAATTCATACACCAAAAGGACTCAGGAAGGGTTAACATGTTAACCCATAAATGTTTCACATATGAAAAGGGGTCTAGGTTGTAGCCATTTTGGTCTAAGGACAAAGGCAGACAAGGTTCTTTGGGTAAATCTTTTCTTAGACCAATGCAAATAGCTGGAAAATTTCTTTACAAGCTTTCAGGTATAAATACCCTTTGTCAGGCTGAGGAAACATCTGCAGTTGGTTTTTGCCCTTCCTAGATGTAATAGTAAATGCCCGTATGCATGTGATAAAGCCAGACAATGAAAACATAAATTGGTAGATAGTATAGAGGTTACCTGGGGAGTCAGATGTTAGGCAGGTTGTGTGTCATAAATCCAATGTCTATATTTAGTCCATGATTTTTTGTATCCAGTAGGTTAGAAATAAATGTTTCAGTTACTCTAAACGCCAGAAGATGCTTTTGTTGCCTGCAGACCTCTCCAGCCTTACCAGAGCCCTACCGATGCCACACTTCTGGCACACCCAGGGGCACCAGTTAAAATCAAGAAACAGACGCACAGGCAGCCCACAGGATCCACCTGGAATAGATCTACAGGACAGAAAATACCATCTTTACTGGAATCCAAGACAACTTTGAAATTAAGGCTACCCGCACAATAATTAGATCCTCTACAGGAAAAATGTATAATTTTTGTTATAATTTTCCATGTATAAGAGCTAATTATTGGAGGGTTGTATCTGAATGTGCCCCACCTATACAGAGGGGTAAGCAGTGGTAGGGAGGCAGGTAGTGGGGGAGTCAGAGTGGCTTGACCTGGGAAGTGGCATAAGCAGGAGGCGGCAACAGGGGAGGTCTTCTCATTATCACTGAGACAGTAGGATAATCAGCTAGTTACCTTGGGTGTCTGTACACACGTGCACAGAGCCTGGGAAACAAGCAGGAAGAATTTTAAGTCCTTGAACAGTCATGGAGCTGATGTGATTGGAATAACAGGGACTTGGTGGGATAGCTTGTGTGACCATAGCACTGTCATGGATGGGTACACATTCTTCACAAAGGACAGACAGGAGAGAAGAGGAGGAGGAATTGTGCTTTATGTAAAAGAGCCATATGATTGCTCAGAGCTCCAGTATGAAACTGGAGATAGGCCTGTTGAAAGTCTTAGGGTCAGGGTCAGCAGTGAGAGCAACAAAGGTGATGACATGGTGGAGGTCTGCTATAGACCACCAGACCACGAGGATGAGGCTTTCTTCAGACAGTTGGCAGAAGTTTCCACATCACAGGCCCTGGTTCTCATGGGGGACTTCAGTCCCCCTGACATCTGCTGGGAAGGCAACACAGCACTGCACAGGCAATCCAGGAAGTTTTTGAAGTGCTGGGATAACTTCCTGGTTAAAGTGTTGGAGAGGCCAACTAGGGGCTGCGCTTCTCTTAACTGCTAGCTCACAAACGGAAGAATTGGTAGGGAATGGAAGTGGATGTCAACTTGGGCAGCAGCGACCACGAGATGACCGAGTACAGGATCCTGAAGAAAGGAGGGAAGGAGAACAGCAGAATACGAACCCTGGATTTCAGAAAAGCAGACTTTGACTCACTCAGGGAATGGATAGGCTGGATCTCCTGGGAGGCCAGTCTGAGTCCAGGAGAACTGGCTGTACTTTAAAGAAACCTTACTGAGGTCACAGGCACAAACCATCCTGATGCACAGGACGACTAGCAAGTATGGCGGAAGACCAGCTTGGCTTAGTAGGGAACTCCTCAGTGAGCTAAAACACAAAAAGGAAGCTTACAAGAAGTGGAAACTTGGACAACTAGGGAGGAGTATAAGAGTCTTGCTTGGGCATGCAGGTATGAAATCAGGAAGGCCAATGTGCAATTGGAGTTGTAGCTAGCAAGGAATCTGAAGGGTAATTAGAAGGGTTTCTACAAGTATTTCAGCAAAAAGAGGAAGATCAGGGAAAGTGTGGGTCCCCTACTGAATGCCAGAGGCAACAGAGGATGTGAAAAGTACTCTGTACCTTTTCTACCTCAGTCTTCACAGGCAAGATAAACATGAGCCTGCAATGCGATGCGGCGGCTAGTAAAGCGACCAAAACACTGGCTTGCATCCATAGATGCTTCTCAAGCAAATCCCGGGACGTCATTCTCCCCCTGTACTCGGCCTTAGTGAGGCCGCAGCTGGAGTACTGTGTCCAGTTTTGGGCTCCACAGTTCAAAAAGGATGTGGAGAAACTTGAGAGAGTCCAGAGAAGAGCCACGCGCATGATCAGAGGTCAGGGAAGCAGACCCTAC
>NW_005842041.1:2321872-2336477 GCF_000455745.1 Alligator sinensis | reverse complement strand
CTTCAAGATGAAACTGGATGCTTATCTTGCTGGGATCCTATGACCCCAGCTGACTTCCTGCCCTTTGGGCGGGGGGCTGGACTCGATGATCTTCCGAGGTCCCTTCCAGCACTGATGTCTATGAAATCTATGAAAGATCAACTCCCAGGTTACTGTACCTGGCAGCACAGTTTGAGGGGGAGGTGAGCAACTGATAATGACAAAAGAACAGGTTAGGGGTTGTTTAGAAAGGAGTTGTCCAATGTGATTGCAGAGCTGCTAGCCATTATCTTTGAATACTTTTGGCTTTTGGGAGCGGTCCTGGATGATGGAAAAGGGCAAACATAGTGCCCATCTTTAAGAAGGGGAAGATGGAAAATCCAAGGGGACTACAGATCAGTCAGCCTCACCTCAGTCCCTGGAAAAATCATGAAGCAGTTCCTCTAGGATTCCAATTCTACACACTTGGAGGAGGAGAAGGTGATTAGGAACAGTCAGCATGGATTCACCAAAGGTAAGTCTTGCCTTACCAACCTGATTGTCTTCTGTGACAAGATGACTGGCTCTGTGGATACGGGGAGAGCAATGGATGTGATATATCTTGACTTTAGCAAGGCTTTTGCTATATTTCCCACAACGTTCTTGCAAGGAAATTTAGGAAGCATGGGTTGGATGAATGGAGCGTAAGGTGGATAGAAAACTGGATGGATCACCAGGCTCAGAGGGTAGTAACCAATGTCTTGATGTTTAATTAGCAGTTGGTATCAAGTACAGTCCCCAAGTGCAGGTTGGTCCTGGGGCTGGTTTTCTTCAATATCTTCATCAACGACCTGGAAGATTGGATGGAGTGCAGCCTCAGCAAGTCTGCAGATGACACCGAGCTGGGGGAGTAGTAGATATGCCGGAGGGTAGGGTTAGGATGCAGAGAGACCTAAACATTGGAGGCTTGGACAATCCCATGCACCAGTACCGGCTGCAGAAAAGGAGTTAGGGTATTTTACTGGTCTACTGGGCTGACTTCCTCCTGGGGAATGTGAACCCTCTAAAAAGATCATAGGATTGTAGAAAATAGAGCTGGAACGGACCTCACACGGTCAAGGCAGGAGCATTCATTCTTGACTAAACTATCTCAGCTAAGTGGCTGTGTAGCCTGTTTTGGAAAAATTCCAAGGATGGACATTCTACAGGTTCTCTAAATAGGCTATTCCAATTTTTCACCACCTTCACAACCAGCAAGATAGAAACAGGTTCAGAAGAAAATGGGCAACTTGAATTACATAACTTT
The DNA here is from genome assembly GCF_000455745.1 of Alligator sinensis. Classification (NCBI taxonomy): domain Eukaryota; kingdom Metazoa; phylum Chordata; order Crocodylia; family Alligatoridae; genus Alligator; species Alligator sinensis. The sequence continues at coordinate 2,335,213 of NW_005842041.1, read as the reverse complement.
AAAGAAAAGATAACTACTCAATTTCAGAACTTTTTCATCCATGGAATGAAACACTAGGTGGTGAGCACTACTGTGTCCCTTCATTCTACAACTTAACTTGAAGGAAATTTTTAAAAAGAGGCTGTTTGAAAATAAAAGTAGATGCTGAGAAATTAACTTTCACAATGGTGAATGCTTGTTACTTTCTGGGGAGAAGCATTTATTTTAAAAGTATTGCAAATGGGGGTTACATTGGACTAGAAGCTGAATATGAGCCAACAGTGTGTCTTATAGGGCTGTGCAAGGCTTTGGACAGAGCTTTGGATCCGGAGAAGCTTCGGACGCTTCGGCGTCCAAAGCATCATGTCCAGATCGAAGCGCTGGCTTTGTTAGGCTTGCCGTAATGGTTCGGCGCTTCCGAAGTGCTTTGGAAGTGTCAGAGCCGCTTTGGAGATCTGGCCATAGGGTACAATGGGGAAACAATGAAATATCTATAACTTTGTTGTTTTTTCGTCTGATTTGGATGAAATTTGCAGGGATTGTAGTTTCTGCTGAGAGCATGAAGCCTGCCAAGTTTCAAGAAGATCAGTGCGGGGGTTCGGGAGGAATTGCACCCCAATTTTTTTAAAGCAAAACTCATGTCACGTCTACGTATTACAACACAGGGGAGTGAAAACTGCAGGTGTAGTAGCCCCTGGTGAGGCCACAAAGCCTGCCAAGTTTCAAGAAGATTAGTGCAGGGGTTTGGGGGAAACTGCATCTCAAGCTGCAGACAAGCAAAACTAGTGACATGGGTGACACTGTGTGTTAACACGCAGTAGAGTGAAGGCTGCAGGCCTGCTAGCCCTTGCTGTGGCCACAAAGCTTGCCAGCTGTCACAGAGATTGGTGCAGGGCTTCTGGGGCCCTGCACCTCTAGCTGCTGACAGGCAAAACTCATGGCATCGGTGCTTGTGCAACTGACTCTCTCCATCTTGGGGCATGGGAGACACTACTGCAGGCCTGGCTGCTAAGCTACTGTGTTACCAGTTACCAATCAATTTCACTTAGGGACACTTAGGAATTCACTTAGGGACCAGCTCAATACACAGGACCTAGCTAATGTAGCCAGTTAATTACCATCAATTAACACCTACAAAAGCAGAGGCTAAGGAGAGGAAATAATCAATACAGACAATCAACTGCCCCAAGACAGAGACAGTCAGTTGCACAAGCACCCATGTCACGAGTTTTGTCTGTCAGCAGCTAGGGGTGCAGAGCCCCAGAACGCCCCTGCACCAATCTCCTTGACAGCTGGCAGGCGTCATGGCCGCAGCAGGGGCCACCATCCCTGCAGCTTTCAGCCTGCTGCACCTTAACGCACACAGTGTCACCCATATCACTAGTTTTGCTTGTCCGCAGCTTGAGGTGCAGTTCCCCACAAGCGCCTGCATTGATCTTCTTGAAACTTAGCAGGCTTTTTGGCCTCACCAGGAACTACCACTCCTGCAGTTTTGACCCCCCTATGTTATAATACATAGACGTGACATGAGTTTGCTTTCAAGAATTTGGGGTAGTTCCCCCCAAGCCCCCATACCGATCTCCTTGAAACTTGGCAGACTTCATGCTCTCAGCAGGGGCTACCACCTCTGCAAGTTTCATCCAAATCAAACAAAAAACAACAAAGTTATAGATATTTAATTGATTCCCCATTATACCTTATGGCCAGATCTCTGAGGTGGCTCCAAAGCTTCGGAGCCACTTCGGCCGGATCGAAGCAGAAACCCAGTCCAGAACTCCAGATTGGATCGCTAGCATCTGAAGCGGCCAGATCCAAAGCCAGATTGGATCGCTGCCGACTCACACAGGCCTAGTGTCTTGTTGTCAAGGCTAACAGCATACTAGGCTGCATTAGTAGGGACATTGCCAAGAAATAGAGGGAAGTTATTCTATTCCTCTATTCACCACTGGCGAGGCCATATCTGGAGTACCGTGTCCAGTTTTGGCCCCGCCACCACAGAAAGGATGTGGACAATTTGGAGAGTCCAGTGGGACAATAAAATGGCTAGAGGGCTACAGAACATGACTTACGAGAGACCAAGGGAACTAGATTTATTTGGTATGGAGAAGAGAAGACTGAGCGGGGGTTCAATAACAGCGTTCAACTACCATGGTGACAGATGACAACAAGGAGCAATGGTCTCAAGTTGCAGCAAGGGAAGTTTAGGTTGCCTATTAGGAAAAAACTTTCCCATGAAGAGAGTAGTATAAGCACTGGAACAAGCTACCCAGAGGCGTTGTGGAATCTCCATCCTCGGAGGATTTTAGGACCCAGGTAGACAAAGCCTTCGCTGGGATGATCTAACTGGGGATAGTCCTGCTTTGAGCAGAGGGTTGGATTAGATGACTTCCTGAGGTCCCTTGCAACCTTCATTTTCTATAGGCACTTTTACACGTACTCTGGGGGTGGGGGCGCCTTAATTAGAGTGGTTCTGAGAGCCGGTCTAATTAAAGCTCCGCAGCATCTCATGTATCAGAGTCCCTGCACTTCAAAATGGCAGCAGGGGTGTTTGAACTGAAGCTCATTGTTCGAATTTTAGTTCAAGAGCCCCCACCACCATTTTGAAGTGTGGGGATGCTGGTACAGAAGACGCAGACAGTAATTACCACACTCCAGCAGACTCAATGAAATTGAGTCTGCTCCAACCTGCTTTCCCCTCCCCATTGTCTGCCCCTCCCCCACAGTGCCTGCACCCCTTGACACCTGCTTCCTCCTGCAGTACCTGTATCCCCTGGCATCTGCCCCTGCCCTTTTGCGCCCCCCTCAACCCTGGATCAGAATCAGAGTTTGAGCTGCAAGCAGCTGTCTGTCCTTTTTGCTGGTAGTCAAATGCAAGACAAGAGGCTTTTCCCCCCACATCTTAAATGGAGAAAACACCTTGTCTAGTATTTCAGTAAATACAGTATGTTACCTGTTAAAAATATACATTGTTTTTGTAGCAACATTTATTAAGTGAGTCCCTTTCACTGAATTAGTGAACTATTATCTTGTAGAAAACCAGGATAAGAAACATGTTACCCAAGTATTTCCATAGATACAACCGTATAAACAAACAGAGGATCTGTCTTCAAGTGGATATATTTTCAGAGAAGATGCAGATAACATATCATCACCTGCAGATTTACCTCATAATTTTAGAAGAATGTACAACATGGAGATGTATCAAGTAGAAAACTTCAAATCTTGAGAAACTGCCACATTAGAGACGAGGCACAAATTCAGGATTGTTAGTCACAAATTCTTGACAGACTGTCACAGCCCTTAGACCACATCCCTCTGCAGCCACGGACAAGTCACTTATCTACCTCTCAGTTTCCCACCCATAGAGTATTGTTTAGTTGCACTGGATAGGAGTCATAAAGCTATTTGTATAATAATGTGAAAATGAAAACTGCTAAGGAAATTCAAAGCATAGTTATCAAATATAATAATGTTAAAGTAGATTAAATGATTGGCCCAGTGAGCATAAAAGAGCATCCTTTTATTTAAAAGACATTTTGATAGTTTGAAATAAATACAAAAGTTTATAATCTATGAGATTGTGTCATACTGAAAACAAATAAATTACCATACATAATATGCATATCACTTTGTATCAAAAAGTAGTTTTAATCTTTGAGAATTCTCTCAAAATTTTAGTGTACATACATGTTGTAGACAAATATAAAATTAAGAATAGGCCAGCAAGTTATTAGTTAAAACCTGATTATCCATTTCTTGCAATTTTATCAGTACAGAAAGATTCCTGCTCACAACCATTCGAGACTAAATGTTAAATAATTATATCTTCCTACAGAGCCAAGCAATGGAGTTAGTAATTGTGGTAAGTATAAGTCTGGATTTTTGTTTTTAAATTGTGACAGCAGCTAATTAGTATAAATCATATTGAAATAAATCGTGAAACATTTTGTTCCAGGTGTTTCTCCTTCAGGACATCTTTTTATGTCTCCAGGCAGCGTTGGAATATTTCCTCCATCATGTTATCAATATATACATAGGGTTTATTTTCTTTCTTGGGTACCAAAGTCCACCTTCCAGATTTTCTATGGTATATTCTACGGTATCTATTATAAAAGGAAGTGAAAATTATTTTTCTTACGAGAAAAAATATTAATCTAATTTTAAAATATCACATATCAAATAACCATAGCAATAAATTTTGCTCCAGCTTCTGAAGACTTGAGTCATACACTGACTTGCAAAGGATCATAGAAAGTAGGACTGGAAGGGACCTCACAAAATCATCTAGTCCAATCCCCTGTTCAAGGCAAGATCATCCTTGACTAAACCATCCCAGCCAAGTGTCTGTATAACCTGCTCTTGAAAATTTCCAGGAATGGAATTTCCACAACCTAAGTAGCTCATTCAATGCTTGACAAACTTCATAGTCTGAAAGTTCCTCCTAATCTTTAACCTAAATTTCCCCTGCTGAAACTTAAGGCCATTGCTCCTAGTCCTGTCCCCTACAGCCAGAGAGAAAAGCCCCTCTCCTCCTCCTTAAAATCATCCTTCAGGTATTTGAAGATAGTTAACAAATATCCCCTCAGTCTTCTCCCCTCCAGACTAAATAACCCTAGTTCTTTCAGTCTCCTTATAAATCTTGCCCCTCAGGTCTCTAATCATTTTTGTTGCTCTGCACTAGACTCCTTCCAGATTGCCCACACCACTGCTCTTTGGTGCCTGAACTTGCATAATTAAGGGCTATGACATCAGACCCTACAATCTGCCCAAAAGTAATTCATTCCTTATTCCTTTTGTTCGTTAGGTGAAATCAGTGAAGTTATACTAATTTAAAACTACTGAGGATCTGGTTCAATGTGCTTTGTCCTCCTGATACTTGAAATGGGAATACTACTAATCTACCAAAAAGGGGTGCTCTAAGGCTTACCATGAAAGTAATACATAGTTATCCAAAATTCTTAATGAAGAGACAGATACCAAACAACACAATAAGATGGAATATACTCACCCAGTCATTTCTCCTATCACTCATATTGTAAAAGCCAATTCATGCATGCACCCGGTCTCACACAGGTCTACATACAGCAAATTTTCTAGGATTTTGTAGGTCATTCTTTCATTTGAAACTTAGCTGACCTTCTCTGTGCCAGAAGCTAGTAATTATTGCCAGTATAACAATAGAGGTGGAAAGGGATCCATATAGAGCAGGGGTAGACAAAATATGGCCCACGGGCCAGATCCAGCCCACAGAGGGACTTTGTCTGGCCTGCAGCAAGTCCCTCAGTCCCACCTGGTGCAGGCTCCTTCCGGCCCATGGGTACACAGTGGGGCTGGGGCAGTTCCAGAGCTAGACTGCCTTTCTAGGCAGCCCAGATGATGGCGGCTCCTTCTGACTGCCACCACTGGCTCCAACCCTGTGGTACTGGCAGGAACCCACATGCACAGCCTCAACCAAGCCTGCCCCACACCCACTCCAGACCATCTGGAACCCACACGCACAGCTCCAACCCCAGCCCACCCTACATCTGCTCCCCACTCTCTTGCTTACACTGAGCAGTGGCAGCAGCAAAGGCAGCTGGCCAGAAGCTGCTGCTTGGCATGGGGGAAAAGCAGCCCCTGCCCTTTGCCGTTGCTGGGCCCTTCTTGCTGCAGCCACCTGGAGCCTGCACCTAGGCTGCCCTATGGCGCCTCTGCACTGTCACCGCTGTCCTGCTGGATGACCTGGAGGTGGTGGTTACCATGGCAGAGAGGAGCTGAAGAGCAGCCCAGGCGCAGGCTCTGGGCAGCTGCAGTAAGAAGGGCCCAAAAGTGGCAAAGGGGAGGGGTTGCTTTTCCCTTGCATTGAGCAGCAGCTTCTTCCCAGCTGCTGCCACTGCTCAATATAGGTGGGTGAGCCAGAGCAGGTGCGGGTGGGCTGGGGTCGGGCCTGTGCACAGCTGGTCTGCTCTGGCCGCAGGTGCGGAGCAAGCCAGAGTCAGGGCTGGACATTGGTGGTGGCAGGGAGAAGCTGCAGGGTGCAGTCTCTGGGCTGTTTTTAAGAGAAGGGTGCCGACTGGCCTGCAGCAGCTCCCCAGAACTGCCTCTATGGCCCATGGGTCCAAATAATTGCCCATCCCTGATATACAGCATTAAATGGACTAAAAAAACCCTATGTGAGATGGAAAAGTCATGAATACCATCATGTTTTTTTCCATGGCTCTCCTTCATGACTGGAACTAGGATCATTCTAGCTGCTGGAGATTGGGAATTGGGCTAGGGCATGTGTTTTCTGAGCATATCTGAGTACAGAAATATCTGTAACCTTGTGTGCTCTTCCACAGAAATTACAAAGAAACCTGAACTTAGGTTAAATATAAAGAAAGAGTGCTAAATTTTCCACTGGCAAAACTATATTGAGAATTTGTCCAATAATATATATATAATAATACAGGCAGAGATAATTGTTTATGCACTTATTTTTCAGAAAGTTACAGTTAATTTGTTGTAATGTACAAACTAAGACAAGGGAAATAAAGTGTAATAGACTTACATTAACTGATTTTGTGGGTTGTGCATGGTTTGCCGGTTCAAATGCATATTGTAATCAATTGCTGCCAAAAAACATCTTGCTCTGTAGACAGGGTATGTGTATTCATATCTTTTGGTAGCATACATATGCACATGCTGCTGAAACTGCTCCAGATCAAAGATGGATCTTTATGAAAATAATATATATATGTTTTCAGAAGCACTTTAATATCTTAATGTCAGGAAAACAATTATTATATAACTATACATAAATGTTCAGAAAAACTTAAAAAAAAAAAAAAAGAGTAATTCCTAAGTAAGCAATGGTTTTTTACCTTTATTTTCATTTGTAATTACAACACTTAGAATTAATTTAGCTTTTATTTTGTTCATGGTGTAACACTACTAAATAATAGTTTGAACAATTTAGCATATAAGCAAAATTATATTTTTGGCATACAGTTTCCATTTAACTGAAGCAGGGAGGGAAGAGAATAATTTGGAGGGAACAGACAACCTATCATCCACAATTCAAGTTCATTATACCTAAACTGTAGAAAGTATGGGATGTTTCTCAGAAACTTTTTATCCAAAATTATTCTGCACATTTCAGTGTGAGGTTTGCTTCCCTTTTCTAGCCATTCCTTTTCTCTTTCATCCATTTGAGGACCATGTTTGCACCGTCCCTCAATGATGCCGTTTCCACTAGCCCACTGATGTTCATTGACCACATGGTGAACTAAGCCACACCACATTCCCTACAATGTTAAGAAACCATGATAATAAATATAATTTATTGCAGTAAAATACTGTATTGGAATATTACAATTCAACTCTAAAATTACAACTTACTATAAATTTTTCATATGAACTAGCTTCCTTGCAGCAAAACCAGAAATAATTGACAATATCTGAGCACCAGTGTAAAAGATGTCGACAATCTTTCTGTCTGCTAGCCTGAAAAATAAAAACATATAATTATTAAAAACAAAATGACATGCCTGTGTGCACACACTTTCTTGTGTTAAAAATACTGGATTTAAAGATTTGAGGGCAGAAATCGTATTCTTCTAATGGAAAGATAGATGGCAAGTTTTTAGGAGGCTCGGTTGATGTGTCAAATCTATACAATACCTACCAATTTTTTTATCCATTACATCATATAAACAATCATAATAATAGTATAGCACATATGATGACAATTCAAGCTCCCTCATGTCACTGAAGGCAACTAACAAAAAAAAATCTCAAGAGAAGGAGAGATTAGCTTACACCCCATGCAAACAGTCAAGCTGGAGGCCAGTTAGTAATAGTTGTGGTGCTTTCTGCTGGAAACACTGAGAAGTGAATCTTTATCAGGTATAAACTTTTCATATTTTCTATTTCATAGAAATTAACCATGATCATCCTATATCTGGCTCCACAGTCATTAGTGATCACATTTTACACCACTGCTGACCTGGGCTTGCTCTGAACCCGTTATAAACTCTGCATCCTATTAATACTGTACTACAAATGCACAATGATCAACTATACCACTGTAAGAAACTACAAAAATACACAATTATTCTATACTTATCTGAGGAATATTACCTCAATTAATTTGTTTCCAAGGTTTTTGGCACCACCCCATATATCATATGAATGGATGACATAAGGAAATTTCTTTTCTGTCAATATAGATATATGAATTACATTAGTTAATTTTACATAGGGGTTATGAATAAACTGAAGGGCAACAAGACAAACGCATCTGTTTTTTCCTGCTAAATTTAAATTATAGTACATTAGCAGAGCATATAAAATATAACCTATTTAAGACTCAACAATCGCTACAGAAATTTACACATGTGAATAACACACAGTATTTGCCATAGCAGCTAGCTAAATACCCATGCCACTCTTTTGTACCTTCCCCAACATAATAAAAGTACATAGTTTTTAAAAAGTAGATTTTATAAAGGTGATTTAAACAAAAGAAAAGTACTATGTTTCAGTACTTTTTACACCAAAAGGAAAACTCAGTTCTATAAAGAAGAATTACTGTGAACCAATGTCATGGTTATATGCAATAACTCTTCTAATTTACAAGGAACATCAGTAGCCCTATTGTGAGTATTCAAAATATTCTGGTGGCACCTTATGGAAGTTACATTTTGGTACTTCAAGTCTGCATTCTGTTCTCTGAGTCAGCCTCCTTAACCGGACTTTAACTCCTAAGGTACACCACCTTCCCTCTGCAAGCAGGGAAACTGATGCATCATGAGATGGCTACCTGGTTGCAATATCAGTCTACAGAGGAGAATGAGAACTTGAAACACCTAATGATAACTCCCATGGGGCATGGCAGCAGCATTTTCAAATTGAAATAATTCCATTTTGCACATACAATCCACCCATTTCAAATGAGCTTGAGCAAAAACTATTTTAGAAACCTGAAAATTAAATATCATTACCTCCTATTTCCACCCTTTCTATTTGAGGTGTGTGTCCCAAGTGTGGAGGCTGATTTCTGTACCAGAACGGAAGCATGGAGATGCTGGAGTGGCTGCCAAGGTCTGTGCTTCTCTCCCTGCAACCATGCACCATGGGCAGAGCCCACACTTCAGCATCAGAGCTACAGTTTCAACCCTCTCCGCCACTGCTGAATTAGCCATAGCTTTTAGCTAAGCAGCCAAAATCTGATACCAATTTGTCAACAATGGTGAGGTTAAAACTTTAGCTTTTGGCACAGCAGCCAGGGAGTGGCAAGTGATGCTGAAGAGTGGACTCTGTCTCTACTTCGTGTGGTCAGCATTCAGCCATGACAACAGAAAAATATTTTTCTTCCTTCTACCATCCCAAAACAACGTGTCCATGTTATTGGGGGCACATGGTATGAGAGAAAACACAGTATTTTAAGATCACTTTGTGCATAGTGTTAAAGCTAAAAGCTGACAATGTTACTTTCACAGTCAATTACTTATTTTTGAAAAGGGATGCAGGACCCAGGCCCTTGGGGCAAACTCTTAAATCTCTTGATCTTCAAGTAGTAAGCTGCTGGAAAGCCCGCAGTTGACACCCAAGAGCAGCATCACACACACACACACACACGTTATGTAACAAGCCCCTCCTCCCCCAAAGACACCTGTATAATGTATTTTTGTTACTTCCCCAATCCCAACAAAATCTAAAAGGTCAGCAGATATTTAAAAAAAAATTATTTTCAGCTCAATCAAATATGGACTAGTTTAAACCATCCAACAGTACACTGTATACAGCTCATGTAAGTTTGTAAAATATTAGTAAAAAGTTAAGAATGGATAAACAGAACAATTACTTATCAGAGCTGAAATTTGAGCATGTGCTTCAGTAACCACTTCTTTGACCATTAGCTGTTCATCCAACAACTTTTGTAATGCTCTCCGGAAGGCCTCCTTCTCCATAAAAGGGGAATTCAGTTGTGTTTTACGTTTATCCACAATTTCAACACCTAATATTTGTTTGGTTTCTAAGTCCATGAATGAATATACACAATACTGTGCAGAGTGGCCAGGTCCATCCATGTGTCCATCTCCTGCACATTGAGAATTAGAAAGAAGTTTTATTTTAAGTAATAGAAAAAGTAACCTTGATTTTATTTAACAAGTGTAATAAGAACATTTGAAAATCAAAGATAAAACTTGAATAAGGTTTAATTAAGTTTTGAAAGGCTTTATTTACCCATAATGACCACCTCCTTCCCATGTAGTTCCTCCAAAATGTGTTGCTTCATACGACACCAGAAGGATTCTATTGTTGGAACAATAAAATGGCGTTGCAGTCCGAAGAACGTATTTGCACTTGTGAATGTCAACTTCATAAAGTTTGCCATTTGTGAAATTTTTCCAAAATTGTTTCCTGATAGTATGACTGCAGAAGATAATGCAAGGTCTCCTGCATATATCTGTCCTTTTATCAAAGGTTGGGAAGACCATTCAAATGCTACATGTCCTGCACTACATTTCTAAATATAGTTGAGGTTAAGCAAAAACAAAGAGGGAAAAAAAGATGGTGAGGCCATACGATGTATTGTTTGGATATTAACAACCAATACCATTTTAAAACTATCTGGAAAGTTTTAAAGTGCTAAAGTGCACTTTCAATTAAAACAGTTGGTCACTTTCATTTTCAGATTCATTTGTTTAGGAAAGCCAGGCACTACAACACAATAGTAATTTTTTTAATTGTGGAAATTTCTATCATCCTGGTTTTTTTAAAGTTTAATTTGACAATATATAAATTTGGGGTCCAATTCAAGATACTTGCGTCCACTTGATAATACATTCTATAATAAATATACATACAGAAAAGTACTCTTCTTATAACAAAAAAAAGCTTATTTCCTGTAAACCTTTACTCATGAAAGCAGTCATTTCGTAAATAGGATTACTTACATGAGTAACTGAAAATTTGTCATAAAAGTTAGCTATGCAGAGTCAAGGCCAAACTATAGTAAAAAAGAACAACAATGTAATCTGGTCTATATGGGTGGACTTTTGCAGAACTCCGCTGACCTCAATGAGATTATCTGCAGGTACTTGTATGGAGTCACATTTAAGTCACTGTCATTCCACAAGGGCCTACTCAGGCAGATCTGAGCAGGTCCTTAAAAAATTAAAATGATAAATTATTGTGAAACAGTTACAGTATAATGGACAGAGATTAACAAGGTATATTACTCACCCATATCAAATGCACGCAGGAAGAAACAGGCTGTATAGAAACATCAACTTCACCAGCACAAAATAAACATTTTGGCATAACAATCTTTGTTGCTAGTTGAAGAAGGCAGTGATCATATACAATGTGCATTTTTTCATGAGAAATATCCTGGGCGTCATCCAGAGTCATATCATGAGTTGTTTCCTCAAAGCTTTCTATAAAGTCATCTTGTGACCCAGCATCACATTCATCTGTGATACCCAATATATCCTCTGCTAGAGACACATTTTTCAAATGTTTAACTGAAGAAAAACTAAATGAATAAAGACAAATAGTGTGTGCATAAATATAACATATGATTTAAAACATAGTTGGTAATTTAGATGCCAAACATGTTTAATTTCATTTTTAAAAATATGAGTATAGGAGGGGAAAGGTTATAGAAAACCTAAGATTAAGGAGTTTAAATGTAAATATAGACAGATTATAAAAGTACTCTACAGAATTAGAAATAAGAACCGGATTGTGCAAGCACATGAGAATCAAAAAGAAATTATGAGCAAGTCGGACCAGCCTAAAGCACGGTCTATCCTGCAAGAAATTTAAAAGTAAGCATGTTACACAAAGGAAAAAAAAAGAACATTTACAATTATTTTATTTAGAAGTATACAATTAGCTATTTGCAAGATCATAATAAGTTTTAAAAATGTGATTTTTGTCTTAACGACTACCTCTTTAAGTAAACATGGCACCACAGGATGTGTAATAGTCAAAACACTGTCATTTCCAATATTTCTAAAAAATATATAACAACATTAAATACTACTTACCTTTTAGAAAGGTCATATTCATTATCAATTGTAAATTCTTCCCCCGAGTTGTCTGTGGAATCATTCTCTAAATCTTCACATGGTAATCTGTTAAATAAATTTAGCTGGAAGTAACATTTAATGTAGTGTAACTAGAGAAATGCTTTCTTTTTTGAGATCCTTTATCCCACAGCAAATCATGGATACACCTTATTATTAAGATTAAAAATTCTCAGCTAAGTACACCACCTCATTATTCAAAATAATAAGCATACCAACCATAAAATAAAACTTATAATTCCTTCTGCTGGAAAACAGATTTCTACTACGTAAATAGGATAATAGTAAATGTTACTGTACTTCAAAAGATGACAGACTCTTTGCATAACAAATTCACACAAAATTTTGCCCCTTTTTTGCACAACACTACACATAGCAAGTTGGCACCTAAAATAAACTCGATTCATTAATACTGGAAAGGATAAATGGAGCAAGAATTGCATAGTGAGAAAGTTATAATCCATTCACTGGACATCAGTTTTATTTATTCTGATCTCTTTTACACTGAGCATATATGAACTACTACCTGGGGTCTTTATAATGTCTGATTTCAATTCAGTTTGCTCATCTGAAAATAAAATTAGCATACTGAATATTTACTCTTCCATATAGTTAAGCTATGTCTGTAAAATATAAAATATTCATTCCCATTACTAATATTGCATCATCCAGCATTGCATGAATCATAATAGCAAAGCTGTTCTCTCTATATATTCATGAAAAAGTTCTGCTATGTTGATGCCTGACTCCACCAAATTAAAGTACCCTCCATTTTCTTAGAAGACATAGCAGAATAGACTAACTGTTCAAAACTAACAATTAATTTCTAAGCCAACCTGGTGTGTGTGTGTGTGTGGGGGGGGGGGGCACTTCCTTGGAGCCACACTCAGGGAGGGAGAGTTATTAAGAGATGAAGGAAGGTGGAAATAGGTCCCTCACAGTCAGCATTTATGTCAGGGGTGGGCAAAATATGGCCTGCGGGCTGGATGCGGCCTGGGAGGCCATTCTATCCAGCCTGCGGAGCCCCTAAAAAAGGTAGAAAATTAATATTTTGCTGCCCTTAGTTCCTGTCAGAAATGACTGGAACCAAGGGCAGTAAGACCCAGGGGAAGCCTGGCAGGCTCCAATAACAGCGGCCTGCTCGGCCCCGCCCCCAGCTGGAAGCCCCTGCTGCAGTTTCTGGGCTGGGAGCACGTGGCTGCCCCGTGCCAGAACCGCAGGTAAGGTGGGTGGGGGAGAAGGGCGGGGGGGACCCAGGCAGGGAAACAACTTGGGGTGGGGCAGGAAGCAGCCCCTTCCCCAT
>NW_005842041.1:2311445-2321614 GCF_000455745.1 Alligator sinensis | reverse complement strand
CATGGGGTGGGCGAGGGGCTGCTTCTTCCCCACCCCATGCTCAGCACCACCTTGTAACCCGGCCCCACTGCCAGGTGGGCAGCAGGGTCAGGTTACAAGCTGGTGCTGAGTGTGGGAAAGAGCAGCTCCGCGCTTGCTGTGTGGCCGGTGCCCCGCACTGCAGCCACGCACAGCCCACATGGGGCTGCCTGTGCCTGCTCCAGACAGCCCCGCACAGGCTGGGAGCTTCTGCCATGGGGCGGGCGAGGGGCCACTTTTCCCCATGCTCAGCACCAGCTTCTTCCCTGCTGGCAAGCAGGGGGTCGGGGCTGTGCACCTGCCCCCCACCTGTACCACGGGGCTAGGGGGCACTGGGAGCGAGTGGACAGGGAACCAGTGGGAGCACGGGGCCCACACTGGTGCCCTGGGGTCAGTGCCAGCAGGGCCCAGAACAGGGTGGCCCAGAACAGGGTGGCTCTATGGACCTGGGCCAGCTCCCCCCTCTCCCTGCAGGTGTAGCCCAGCCCAGCTCCACGGACCCCTGCCAGCCTGCACCGTGCTTTGGGCCCCACCAGTGCTGGCCCTGGGACACTGGTCCCAAGACACTGGAACATTGGTCCCAAGATGGTGACCGTGGGTGGGGCACCTGTCAAGGGATGGGGCAACCCATGTGGCCCTCAACAGCCTGCTAAAACTGGGTAAGCAGCCCTCTGTCCAAAATAATTGCCTGCCCCTGATTTATGTAATGGTGCACATCTTCAGAGGGGCTATGACCCTTTAGACCTAATTTAGCTTCAGGAAAGCCAAGTAGGGATTTCACCTTGGAGATGCTAAGTACCCCAAATTTCAGTGAAATTCAAAGAGCCACTCCTGCAATTAATATGAACAACTCACACAAATCAAGATAGAGCTGGCCCACAATGAAGCAGGAGGCAGCATAGTCCAGCATAGCATTTCTCAACCTGTGGCTTGCCACCCAAAAGTGGGTTGCAAGAATACATGGAAGGGTCATGAACAAACTTAAAAAAAAAAAAATGTATCAACAAACTTTAAAAATAGATTCTCCTTTAAAAGAGAAAAATGTAGGAAACCACAGGTTCCCCCTTGCAGGCTGCAGAGTTCCAGCCTGCAAGGGGCTGCTTGGGGCTGGTGGGGAGCAGGAGGAGGGTGATCAAGCAGGGAACATCACGTGCATGTGATCATGCACATGGCAGCCAGGCAGTGTGGAAAGCAGTCCCGTAGCTCCCTACAGGGAAGTCTATGGGTTGGGACGGAGTGGGGGAGGGGGCAAAAACAACATGTCACAGTAGCAGGAGGGCACAGGTGACACTGCCCGCCCCTCCATCTGCTATGGGGTAGAGCCGTGGCCTGACGGGAGAGCTGGCGGCGGCTGAGCCAGGGCAGTGGGGTAGAACCGCAGTCTGGTTCATGAGGGGCTGGTGATGGGAGAAGGTGAGGGCAGCATGGCCCTTCCATCCCCCCAGTCTGTTACTCCTCGTGATGCTGGTGGCATGGCTGGTGTGGGGGTTCCAGTGGCAGTGGCAGCAATGAGTCTTGCTGCTCCACTCTGCCCTCCTGCACCGAGTCCTGCCCGCTGAGTTGCAGAGGCACTTCCTGCCCATGCCGGTACAGCCAGTCTGCAGCCTCATGTCCACTGTGGGGCACAAATCTGGCGGGGGGACATGCCCCCCCATGTTGCAGGGGCTGGGGCAAGGGGCACCGGCAAGGCTGGGGGGTTAGGGGACTGTGAGTTGGGAGTGAGGGGCAGGGTTGAGAGCGAGGAGCACCAGCAGGGCCAGGGGGCTGTTTTCTACTTAAACTATCGACTGGATTGGACTGGCCAAATCTATCTGTTTACAAATAGATCCTGGTACAAAAAAGGTCGAGAACCACTGTTCTAGAGCAGGGGTGTCAAACCAGTTCGGCCCCTGGGGCTGGATTTGGACCATGAGAGACAAGGGGGTTTTGACACCCCTGATCCAAGCTAACTCAAAGAAAACAACAAGTGTGAGCACATATTCAAAACAAGTGCTAATAAAAACCATTAAAATTTAAAATGTAATGGTAGTTGAAAATGGTATTTTATTGACTTTTTATGCTATTTCACAGAACAACCACAGAGAAAACACATTAAAAAAAAATTAAGTCACCTTTCAGTAGCTGATGTTGAAGAGGTCTGTGGAACATCCTTTTCTGCATTTAATGTTGAGTTTCTATCCACTTTCTGTATTTTGACTTCAGATTCCTTACATACAACATCTCTGTTTTCATAACTGTCATATCTGTATTACAAAATAAGATCAAAATCTCATAATGACACCAACCAAAACGGAAGTTGCATTTTCTTTCAGATATATAGACTTCGTTTACTTACAAGTCCAATAAAAACTTGGCAACTT
Organism: Alligator sinensis; assembly: GCF_000455745.1. Lineage (NCBI taxonomy): Eukaryota > Metazoa > Chordata > Crocodylia > Alligatoridae > Alligator > Alligator sinensis. The sequence goes on along the minus strand of NW_005842041.1, from coordinate 2,319,236 downwards.
CAGCATGCGAGAAGACATTAAGTGTTTCTCTAAGGGACATCCATCTTCCTATTTGTTCTCTTATACATATCCTTGACTGAGCCCTTTTCCTCTCCAGACTCTTTCTCCTCCTCTTCTTTTCCGAAGGGGAATAGATAGTGGGTCTACCAGGTCTTCTTGGGGGTGGTGATGGTGAAGCTGAAGATGATGACGATGATGACATTGCAAGCTTTCAATGAAAGAGAAGACTTAATTAAGCATAATTAAAGCTTTTTTACAAATTGCATATTCTGCAATGACTAATAGGTATAATACACTATAATTTTTTTTAAATAGCAATGAAATACAAGTGTTATAGTTTAAAAGCAGGGTTTAAATCTTCATTTACAGCAAAGTTACATCTTAGATAGGCAGGCATAACTCCCTCTGACATACAGAAGAAACAAACAGACATCTGAGGACATGATTTGGTTCTTGCAGAACTAAACTGCATATTAAAAATAACAGATGTAAAAACTGCTAGTCTCACATACAGATAAAGCAGTAAAATAAAGGATTAAAATAAAGGTATACCTCAAGCAAAGGACTAAAGAAAAGAAAATGCATTTTAATTACTGTATAAAGACAGTGACCCAAGATTTAAATGTAAAATGCATTAAGCAAAACATCAGAGGCTCTTACATGTTAAGATCTGCATCCTGGAAATACTTACATGGTTGCTTCACATTATTTTGAAATCACTTGAACTGCTCACGCTCATGTTCAAGTTTTAGGATGCAAGTGTTTGAAGGATCAGGGCCTAACATATTTAAGGACTTTTATGATTTCCAACACAGAACAAGCCTATGGTAGGATTAGGCTGGCATTTGTGTAGGTGATTGAACCTTATGCATTAGCATCGTTGACCAGAGTAAGCTAGAAGACCTTCCCCATGAGCTCTGGCAGAAGGAAAGAATTAGTTTCAGTCACAGCAAGCTCTTAACTCCAAGTAGAGAAAGCAGTTGGTATCAAATGGGAAACTGGGGAACCTACAAGTCGTCCCACAGGACCTAAGAAACCCTCTATAATTTCAATGGAATCACTGGATCCTGCAGTGGAAGACTACCCTGGTAATATGAAAATAAAGGTAACAAGAAGGTAAATGATCCCTCATGGAATAACAGCAAGTTTACATGCCTTGTATACTCAAATCCAGACTCTGAAGTTTAACATTTATTAGGCTCATGGCAGGGTATGTTGGCTTGTTTACAACATTGTGTTTGCTCACCTACAGTAAACTTTATTGTCCTAGGTAAAAATCTTGAAGTAAAGAAAGATTCTGCTTGTGACTACCTATTAAGAAATACTCCAGACCATACTATTTAGCTATCCAAGACAATATAACAATATTTTTATTTACCAGAAAAACAGGGGGGGTCTAGTTTGTCTCTTAGGGGTATGGTTTATGCTTTTTGAATATATTTTTAAAAATACAAGTTTTAGGTTTAGGATAAATTTTATCATCATGTCATAGGATGTTCAACATTACTTCTATACATGCAATTGTGTGACATTCTCCAATGTCAGACTTAAAATGAAGAAAAAAATGTTTGATATCTGTAAAAGTAGTGATCACAGTTAAAGTAATGCCCACTGTTATCTGCACACTTCTCTGGAAGGAAAGAATCCCAAAATAAATGTTAAAAATCCAACAAAAATTAAAAGAAGAAAATAACAAAGATAAAATACATAAGAAATCCCACTTCTTAACTATTTAATGGACAGAGCTGACAAATAGTGTGAAGTCTAAGGGCCCCTCTATACATGCAGATAAAGGTATAATAGGATCTAATGTGCAATCCACTCGGGTTGCACTTCCTGCCATGCCACATGTGCCCCAGATGGTGTGATCTCCCTGCCAAGGGAGCTTTACACATCCCCAAGACCCAGCTGGTCTTGATACCAGGAGGTGCACTGTCAGGACCCAGTGCCCCTGACTCTGGGTCCCAACAGCCATGGAGCACTGCCAAGACCCCAGTTAGGCAGGCAGCTGCTGGGGCTGAGAGTCCCCTCAGTTGCAGGACTCCCAGCCCCAGCTGGGCATGGTGCATCCCTATGGCAGGGAGCCTGGTCAGCTAACCACTGTTAGCTGCTCTCTATAATATTCAACTCTCCAGCAACACAGTACAGGCAGTCTCAACTTACAATGTTTCAAGTTACAATGTTTCATACTTACAACATTTATAAATTGACACCCTGTTTCAATTTTGATATCAGTTTCGACTTTACAATGCTTGATCTGACGCCATACCACACCAGCGAATAAGTTCGCTGCATCACCTCTCTCCTTGGAGAACATCTGTCCAAACTTCCTTGGACGCTTTCTTAAAGAAAGCTGAAAAGACTCCAGAAAAACCTGCAGCCAAGACTCCTGAGAAGACTCCAGCCAAGAGCCCTTCAAAAAGTCCAACCAAGAGCCCTTCAAAACATCCAGCAAAGTCACCTCAAGGAAGTCCTTCCAAATCAATATGATTGCTATTTACAATATAAATACATTAATGTAGCTATATTACCCATCTGTAATTCACTGAGTACAAAATTCTGGGTTATTTTTGGTGAAAATAGGGTATCAGACCTTTGCTTAGGAACCAATCCCCCATTCATAACATTGTTTCCTATGGCAAAATCAGTTCCGAGTTACAGCATTTCGACTTAAGACGCAGTTTTCAGAAACCAATTGTGTCGTAAGTCTGAGGACTGCCTGTACACTCATTTTATGGGTTCTAAAATTGACACTTGTAATTGTAATGTGTAACATCTGACCTTTCATAAAAATAATTTGATGATGGTTGCCTCAGGATTCTTTTTCTCTCATTTTAAACATGTTTTATACATGTATGCAGATAGACACACGTTTGCTTTTAATGAAAACTGATGTATAGGAAGGCACAATTACTGCTTGTCAAGTAATATTTTTGAGACTGTGACACAAGAAATTGAATGCTGTCACTCCACTGCCAAGCACTAACAAATTATGGGGTACTATAGCTTAGTTTCCCACCGGCAGGAGTGATATGGCGAGTTCTAGGTATTTTCTCAGTATAACTTGCTTTATTTGCCAGCTTGCTTCCACAGAATCCTGGCTTCATTCACTGTACAGTTGGGGTGGTGCCCACTGACTGAGCAGCCTTCAAGTTTCATCTTCACTGTTCAATGTGTGGCCCTAACCTTTTTTTTTCTTTACTGCACACTGATGAAACCCTGCTCTGAATACAGAAATATTTCCTCACACCATTTTCCATGGCACTCATCACCATAGTAACTGAGCTCTTCACACACATTAATTAATTTATTTTTACAACCCCCCTGCAAAGTGAAGCTGTATTATAATCGTCATTTGACAATTGGAGAATCAAGGCCATGAACATGTCCATTAATCTGGGGTCCATAATTTGAGGTACCTATGGACAAATTTTCAGAGTACTTGGTATTATCTAGTATTCAGAGAGCAGCTTCCACTGATTTCAGCTGCAGGTATATCAGTCTGCATATCAGTGGCCAGCATCTCAAGTTCTGAGGATAGGACATGAGAACACAATTAGGGCCCAGCTATGAAAGTAAGATGATCCAAGTGATTTGTCAAGTTTCACAGGTATTCATTTCCTAGCTTCTGAAGGCTTGATTTTACAATTATAAAAGTTTTTTTTTGATGTTGCGTGTGGGTCTAGAAAAGTTCACAGAAAAACTAAGCTCCATCATGTGGGATCATAACAATACCTATATGGCTGGTCAGCGTAATAGGCACTTTTAGATCCATAGGTATATTTTCACTGTGTTTTACCATAGCAACCTGTGAACTCTACCCTGAATTAACTGTGGTAGAGGCCTACCTAAGCTGCTGGCACAAAATTCCTTGTCTCTTGAGCTAATGGACTAACGTATAGTAATATTAGGTTGTCACCCTCTATTTTGACCAGCTGTTAGTGCAGGACAGATGTGTATTCTGTGAAAACCACTGGCAGATTTTTGCTGGCAGCAGAGCAATGCTGAGACTCCATCCAGAGTCTGAAGTTTCAATCCAGATTCTGGAAGGAAGCATGCTCTAGAGGAAGCATAACTTCCAATTTATCCCAATCTTGTCTCTGCCACTCCCCACCAAGATCTTGTCCCAGTACCTTCCACCTATGTTTCTTCCCCCTAGGCACTTTTCCCTGTCTCCTTGACCATTCCAAACCCTATTCATCCCTCACCTTGCCAGCAGCAGGTGGCTGAGAGCACAGAAGAGACTGTATCCCTGCTTTGAGTCCTGGCTCTCAGTGCAACAACAGGCAGGAGCAATAATTGTAGGGCAACTTCCGTTCACTGACTGTGGTTCTGAGCTGGAGCGTGCTCATAATCTGAGAATTGTGTGAAGAGATAAGCAGGGTGTGAGGCGATAAGCAGATACCTGCAAGCTCAGGCTTGTTCCTTCCTGGCCTATTCCCCATCCCCACTGCTCATCCTCTCTCGAAAGAGGGTATTTGATGGTATTTTTTAAAGCATCTCCCTTTTTTTGAAGAAACTGTTTGCTGATTAGGCGTTTAGTAATTTGCTTCATGAGAACAGTTAGGCCCTGCAATCCCGTCCTCACACATGTTTGTGTGAGCCTACAGAACACAACCTATAGAACCTATAGATCATATCCTAATTTATTTGGGTTAGACATGGGCCTGTCACAAACCCCTAAACTGAAAACGCTCACAGTACAGGGATATGTGGGGCCAAACCATTCTCTGCTACAGGTTAACTTTTGCCCTCGGATTCACACATCCAGATCCTACCAATTCCAGTGGAAGTTGGGTACCACAGCCCTCACAGTAGAATTTGCCCTAAATACTGATGGAAATGTTTTACCTTGCAGACAGAAAATGCTTTGGGCCATGCTAAAATTAACTCTGGGGTCACAATGACTGTTTAGAGCAATTTTATCAGAGAAGTGTCACAACCCAGTGATTCTGGTGCCTCGGCACGATGGAATTTTCCCGCCACATGAGAGCCTCTTGCAAAGCAAAAGGGTTTTGTTGCAACAGAAAAACCCCGGTGCAAGAGAGTTCCCGCCATTTGAATGCAAATTTGTGTCCCGCTATTGGCCAGTTCTAAATTATTCCTACGTGGCGGCTAGTAATTGACTTGCTAGCTGTTTAAAATTTCGTGCGACTTCCGCCCAAGTCGGAGAACTTTGAGCATGCTGCAGAGTGCCTCTAGAGAGATCTGACTTGCGGCTGAGCTGATCGATAGACTGATCACCTATCGATTCTTCTCCCCGTCGCTGAGCGCAATCCTCGACGTACCCTTTCCCCGCTGGCTTAATTTGTGGATGGATTGACTGGCTTGGGCCTCGCCAGCTGGAACAACTCACATAGTTGTTCAGATGACCGGAACATCTGCGTCACGGCTACAAGCGGCGTAAGTAAAGTTTTTTGCAACCATTACGTTTTGTCTGCCTCTCCATTCACCAGCCCGCCCAACGAACGAGTAATTTCTAAATCACCTAGAGTCGGCTCTGGCCGTCCGAGACAAGAAGTAGGCTGGAAGGGACCTCCAGAGGTCATCTAGTCTAACCTCCTACCTGAGGCGGGATTATTGCTCTCCAAACCATCCTATACAATCCATCATCTGAACTCTATAGAGGACTACTGTCAACCTTGACACAACAGAGACCTAACACGCTCACCTGCAACAGGTAAAGCTGGGGAACCACGGCAGCCAGCATTGCTTCTATGAAATGCTGTTAAGATAGCAGATTGTACAGCAATTTTACAGACAGCAAAGAAAATTCTGCTGTTTTTCAGCACCTACTTCAAAAAACACCCTTCAGAACTCAGCTGTAAAGGTCACACCTCCACCGCAATGCAGGTACAACAGATGCTGAAGGATTCTGCCCAGCCAAGACAGAAGATTTGCATGCTCCTGAATATAAAACAGCGCACATTGTTTCTGGCTGCCACTTACACAAACAGGGAACCTCACATATTTACAGATCACTCCTGTGCAAAGGGCAGGGATTTCTTAGGGTGTTGCCTTTCTACTTGACCAACTGTAGAACTGGGATAAAGGTAGACAACTGGCCTAACTCCATCCCAACAAGGGCTGGTGCAATGAAAGCGATCGCCCTCTGCCATCCTAGCCTGGTGTGTCGTTTGTGGAACGTCATCTCTACACTTGGGCTAGGATGGCTGGATGACTCACCCCTTGCATAAAGGTGCGCTCCTTGGATCAAAGAGGTGCTCCTTGTGGAACCAAGCCCTGTAGCAAGCTCCATCACTCCTCTGTCATAGGATCATAGAAAATGAAGATTGGAAGGACCGCAGGAGATCATCACATCCAGTCCCCTGCTCAAAGCAGATTCATCCCCAACTAGATCATCCCAGCCAAGGCTTTGTCTAGCCGGGTATTAAAAACCTCCAAGGATGGAGAGTCCACAACCTCTCTGGGTAATCTGTTCCAGTGTTTTACTACTCTCCTAGTGAGAAAAGTCTTTCTAATATCTAACCTAAACTTCCCTTACTACAACTTGACACTACTGCTCTTTGTTCTGTCATCTACCACCACTAAGAACAGTCCGGCTCCATCCACTTTGGAACCACCCTGCCTGTAATTCAAGGCTGCTGTCAATCTTTTCTACTCCAGACTAAATAAACCCAATTCCCTCCACCTCTCCTCATAAATCATGTGCCCCAGTCCCCTGAAACCATTTTTGTTGCCCTGAGCTGGACTCTCTCCAAAGTGTCTGCATCCTTTCTGTAGTGGGGGGCCTAAAACTGGCCACAGGGCTGCATAAGTGGCCTCAGCAGTGCTAAATGGGGGGAAGAATCATAGGATCCTAGAAAATGAGGGTTGGAAGAGACGTCAGGAGGTTGTCTAGTGCAACCCCCTGCTCAAAGCAGGGCCATCCCCAACTAGTTCATCCCAGCCAAAGGTTTATGTAGCCAGTTATTGCTACAGGATGCAATTTTGTAAGTGGGCAGATATAAAAACTCTCCAATTCCATTAATCATGGAAACTGTTGGCAGGGACCTCAGGAAGTCATCTAGTGCAACCCCCTGCTCAAAGCCCCAACTTGCTCATCCCAGCCAAAGGTTTATCTACCCAGCTATATCACTACAGGATGCAGTTTTGTAAATGAGCAGATATAAAAACTCTCCAGTTCCATTAATTATAGAAAGTGAGGGTTGGCAGGGACTTCAGCAAATCATCTAGTGCAACCCCCTACTCAGGAGGGGGACCATTGCCAACTAGCTCATCCCAGCCCAAGGTTTACCTAGCCAGTTATTGCTGCAGAATGCAATGTTATAAATGGGTAGAGATGAATGGAACTGGAGAGTTTTTCTCCTAGAAAACGAGGGTTGCAAGGGACCTCAGGAGGTTGTCTAGTGCAACCACCTGCTCAAAGCAGGACCATCCCGACTAGATCATCCCGGCCAGGGGGAGACTCCACAACCTGTCTGAGTAACCCAAACCGGGGGCTGCCCCTCACCCCGCTCCGGGGAACATAAATGGGTAGAGATGAATGGAACTGGAGAGTTTTTCTCCTAGAAAACGAGGGTTGCAAGGGACCTCAGGAGGTTGTCTAGTGCAACCACCTGCTCAAAGCAGGACCATCCCGACTAGATCATCCCGGCCAGGGGGAGACTCCACAACCTGTCTGAGTAACCCAAACCGGGGGCTGCCCCTCACCCCGCTCCGGGGAACCAAAGCAATGACACCGGACCCCTTGGGGCGAGCTGCTCCAGCCCCCCGGCCCATGTCCCCGCAGCCTCCCTGCCCCTTCCACCGCGCCCGCCCCGCCCGCAC
>NW_005842041.1:2300247-2311270 GCF_000455745.1 Alligator sinensis | reverse complement strand
GCGGGCGGGGGGCCGCGCCCCTCGGCCCGGCCCGGCCCGGCCTGGCCCCGCCCTGAGGAGGGGGCGGCGCGGGCTCTGCTGTTCCCCAGCCTCTCGGCCGGGCCCGAGCCAAGGGCAGAGGGAGGAGGGTGCGGGCTCGGGAGATCAGATCCAGATCTTGTTGGTTCAGATGACACTTTGACTCGGCAAAAAATAATTAAAACCGGTTCATTGGAAGAAGCAACCCGATGGGAGACACCCCTCCTCGCAGGTTATGATTTTCAAATCTTGCAGGGGGGCTCTCGTGTCTTTTTGGGGGGGGCTCTGCCCGCCCCCCCCCCTAAGTCGCACCCGCCTTACTGTGATTGCCACATCAGCGTGGGGTCGGGCACCTGCTAACCCAACGGGAGGGAAATTATTTGGGCATGTTACAGAAAACAAAAGCGGCCCCAAGCCCGCTCTGCTGCATCTCTTTCTAAGTACCAGGGGGGAGTGTTTCCAGGTCTTTAAAATCTCTATCCAGAAGTGGGGCTGGAGGTCATCTGGGGTCCAGTGTTGTGGGTGGTGGCCCAAAAGTGGATTGCAAGAATATAGGAAAGGGTTGGGAGCAAACTTTAAAAACAGGTTTGCCTTTTAAAGAGAAAACTGTGGGCAGTGGTGGCTCTTCCCTTGCTGGCTGGCAGAGGTCCAGCCGACGAGGAGGCTCCCCCTGCCCACACACCCATCCTCTGCCCCATACGCTCGGATGGCACTGGGTGGGCACTCGCCACTGATGTTTACGAATGAGCCCTGGCACAAAAAGGGTTGAGAACCACTGATGTAGTCCAGCCCCCTGCCTGAGGCAGGTTCACCCCCTTCCAAACCATGCCATACAACTCATGCTGCCCTTGACCCCGCGGCTGCAAGCGAGACCCGAGGGAGGCTTCCTAGTTCCTGACTGCTTTCCTAAGGGATTGTTGGTAACAGCTGAAAATTGAATGCATTTGAAAGAGCTGCTTTTACCCTTTGCCTCCTTATGCTTTTGATCCCTATTTCTGGGGTGGGGGGTCCCCCCCATTCATTTGGCATGACAGATAATCACCTCTTTGCTCTGAGATTTCTTTTTTTTTCTTCCCTTTGGCTCTCCTTTACCCCAGTGACAGCACAACGTCCACGCTGTTCACCGTTCCACTTATGTTTCTAGTCCGTGGCATTGAGGAGGGGTGTGTTGGCCTGGTTTCTAACACTGCTAGGAAATGTAGATCTGCCGACCAAACGGGAGAAAATTTATTTGCATGTCAAGGAAAACAAAAGTGATCCCAAGCCTGCTGCTGCATCTTTTTCCAAATACCAGTGGAGGTTATTTCAAGTCCTTAAAATCTATATTTGAAACCCATGTTGTCGCTTTAAGGAGAGGTAGTTAGCCACATTAGTCAGAAGTCTCTCAGAAAGCAGGGTAGATGCGTCCCTTCATAGCTGAACTAAATAAACTATATATCTCAGCACAAGCTTTCATGAACCCAAGGTCACTTCATCAGATGCTGATGATCCCTTTAAGGACTCAGGCCTGCAATGACATCCACCTGGGCCTAGGGTTCAGCTATGTTGATAAGCGTGATTGGGGCTGAAGTCCCTGATCTTAAAATTGAGCGCACAAGTGTACAGAGCCCCTTTGAAGTCAGTGGATCCTTACCCGTGTGTGTTATATGTTGTAGGATGTGGAGCAGAAAGAAGCAAGTATTGATTAGTTCACTTGCTAGGTGTCTTGGATAAATCACTCAATTTCCCTGTCACTCTTTAAACAGGGTTATAATGCTCCAGGGTCGGAGGCTCTGTGTAAATACAGATTGTTGTGAGTTAAGCCATGCAAAGGCAAATTTGTCTAGGGTGGACTAGGAGTCAGGCCATCTGGACTCTATTGCCAGCTCTTGCATTGACCTGCTGTGTGATCTTGATCAAGTCATTTCACCCCTTTGTTTCCCACTCATTTTGCTTTTCAGGTTATAAACTGAGGCAGGGGTGGTCTCTATGGGCATTTGTACACATGCATGCGTTGCAGCAGTGGGCTCTTTGAAAAGCACCCGGTGCTCAGCACATGCAGCTGTATAAGCGGCGAAATGCATGTCAGCACTGAGAAAATGGTGGCAGCATGCTTTTGAACTAAAACACATCAGAGGTTTCATAGCTTTTTTAGATTTCATAGACGTTAGGGCTGGAAGGAACTTGGTAAGTTCATCAGGTCCAGCACCATGCCCAAAGGGCAGGAAGTCAGCTGGATCAAAGGATCCCAGCAAGATAAGCATCCAAATGTTTCTTAAAAGTGTTCAGAGTAGGTGCTTGCACCATTTCTGGGGGAGGAATCTATTCCAGGCCTTGAGGGCTCGGACAGTAAAGAAGTTTTTCCTTATGTCCAGCCCAGTGCTTTAATTCAAAAGCACACTGCCAGCATTTTCTGTGCACTGACATGCATTTCACTACTTGCACAACTGCATGCGGCATAGTGCGGTTCGCATTAGCTCGCATGCAGAGCAGACTTGATTAATTGAGCCTGCACCGAAGCGGAAGATATCCAGCGTGTCGTGGAATGAAAGTGTATGTGTATAAATGCTCTATGTGGTTATCTTGGTCTTGCTTGTGACTTCTAAGTACCGCCATAATACAAAAATAGACTCGACAAAATATAGTACTGTAATAAAACAACGGTCAGTTTTGTAGGCCCAAGAAACTTATATCTGTGAGGTATGACTGTCCCTTATCCCTTTCACAGAGACTCAATAAACCATGATGTTTGACAGTTTTATTTAACACTTTGGATGGAGGAGAGAGCTTGTAACCAAGATGTATGGTTTTGTAAGATTATGCTTACAGGTATGTTTCCTGTGTTTGGCAGCAGCCCCTTCAAGCATGCCCCGTTTCTCCATATGAACTGCCCCTGGACACAGAAGCAGGGTGGCTGCATCTTTGTGGCCCTTTGGTCTGGCTAATTAATGGCAGTGAGTGCCCTCCCATCCAGATGAGACTAGGCCACTTCCCATTTAGGAGGTAGCCAGCACATGGCAGTACAGGGTGTTTGGGGAGGGGCAGGTTGTTGCTGCTACTGGATAGATAAGACCCAAATGTAACAAACAGTTTTGGTCGGTGGTCAGGTTTTAAAGTACAGTAGTTGGTGCTGTCAGGAAAAGAAAAATACAACCATAAAGTTTCCCTTGAAGGTTGTGAGCTGTAATGCACTGTAAACAGTCTGTAATTTGTGTGGGGGTTATATGAGAGGACTGATCTTTTTCTGTTCAGTGTAATGGCTGCTGTTCTCTTTGGTAGTGGCACATATCAAGCCCTTGTTCTCTAAAAATATGCTTCTGTTGCCACTTTCCTTCATGTACACGTAACAGGTGATAAAAGTAGGATAGAAGCAGTATTTTAGACAGACCTGCTATGGGGGAGCTTTTGCGGCTGCTACTTCTGTATATTTGTTCTTTGCATAAATAGGCGATTTCTGTGTCTGTAACTATCAAGCTGGGCTCCTTGAGGTGAACATGGGTACATGACTGATGTGGTCTTGTCCTTAAAGTTGCTGCTTCAGTGGAAGGAAGGAGACCCTGAGGCATCTCTTCCTCTAGCGTGCCAGTTTGCAGTTTCCCTTCCAGTTTCTCCCCAACATCTTGCTTATGTTCTGGCTGCACTTTCTCCTTCATCTCCCATCTGTGCCCTCTGTTTTCTCTGTGGCCTCACAAACTTGCAAGACCTCTTTTCTTTCTGTCATGTTGGCCAAGATTATTTTTTTTAAGGAAAGCTTTTCACATTCCAAGCCAAATCGGTCAAATCGATTCCAAATCCATGAGTCGTTCAAGAACCGAATGTGGCCCTAGCACCGGCAAACATCTTCCACCCCCGCCTAGGGCTTCATATGTTTCCAAATCCTTTGACGGGCATCCTACATGCAGGCCCAAGCCAGAAAGCTTGGGGTTCGGATGCCCCCAAGTTTGGCTTACCCTTAGCCAGATGGCTGCAAGAGCAAGCTAGGGAATGGTCTCCCATCTCCATAAAGTCGGCATGTAGCCAAAATCCTTCCAGTGGAAGCTGGTCGGTGGGAAGCTAACTACGGAGGCTTTCATAGGAAGTCCTGTCTGCAAGCAGACAAGGGTGCAACCCTCCACTACACAGTGCCATTTTAATCACATTACCTCTGTCAGGGTATTTCCCCTGCCACCATCGTGGTCATGGTATTTTCCCTGTTGCGTTGGCCAAGATGGTTGTACAGTAGTTCAAGAGGAGGAGATGGCATGACAGTCAGGTGCCTTCCAATGTGAAGCCTATTTCTGCTCTCTCCTTGTACAGCAGGGTCAGGCAGACTGTCTCTGGATGAAATTCGCTGTCTCCATTCATTCCTTTGTGAAACAACTGCCCAAGATTCTCTGCTGGATGTCCCTTTTCTGGGCCCAAATGTTGGACCTTTGACTCCCACCCTCCACCCCCTTCATTTTTCAGTTTTAGCTTTTGTAGTCACCTATGGCTGATTTATTCCTGGCTGAGAGCACTTCTGCATTTGAGGAAATGCACCTTTGGTTTTGTTCAACTCTGCCAGGGTTTTAAATAGGCTGGTCTTACTGAGTAATCAGCATGTTAAAAGAGAGAAGATTAAAAAAAAAAACCCTAAAATTTTGAATTAAAGGGGTGGTCATCTCTCATGTTATATTTAACATTAATACAGAGGAAAATGTTGCATCTTGTTAACGCACACTTAATTCTGCTGTAATTAAAAATTCAACATAAGACTTTCTAACTTTCTTGCTGAATCATGTTCCATTTACGAAAATGGGGCCAGCTGTCTCTGCATACTATGTTCTATTTTTGAACATCTATAATTTGTCAAATTTATTGCAAAATGTCTTTGGCCGTAGTCCTACAAACACTTAATCAGATGTATAAAATTACTTACACAAGTAGTTCCATTGAAGCCAAATAGAGTTGCTCCAAATCGGCAGTTATGTAGGTACTGAAGTGTTTGCAAGACTAGAGCCTTCTGATTTTAACAAGTGCCGTGTCCCGCTATCCTGCTGGTGTAAGTGGAGCAGAAACATGTTTTCCATCTCAGTGACGTGGGACCTGTCCTGCTACTAATTGCATTTGTTGTCTTTTGAATCTGTTGTCAAACTGAAATTCTGGCCCCTTGCAGCAGTGAACCATATTTCCTAGGCAAAATCCATTTTGGGATAATGAAAAGATGATCTCATGCAGATAACACATGCCTAAAACACAGGAAGTTTGTTACATCTGGTTTTATCAGTAACTACTTCTGTGACCTTGATTAATTTGGTTTCTTTCTGTTGTTTCAGTTTCCTGTTAAGTGTGGTAATAAATAATGCTTTATTTCATTTTTGTAGTTAGATTGCAAGCTTTAAGTCAAAGACTGCCACTTAATGTGTTTATGCATATTGCTGAGAGAAGTAGTTCATCCTGTTAGTCTGGAGTCAGGCAGAAGGCAAAGTAAATTTTCACCTTTATAAACCAATTAAATCAAAGATTAGTAGAATTAGCTTTCATAAGCAGAAAGCTTGCTTTATCAAATGCTGTGAAAGAAGCAAGAACTGCTGAATAGAAAGCAGTGATTAGAATACAAAGGGTAGGAAAGTTGGGAGGATAAAAGGTGTGGCATTGCTGAGAAGCAATGTGGGAAGGAGAGAGAAAACAAAGCAGTTAACCCATTGAGGGACAAGGTTTATAAAAGCTAATCCAAGTAATGGGATAAAAATCTGTAGTCTCAGTTTAGACCATACTTAACACAATCCAGACTGTGAAACAAGGAATCATCCACAGTTTCTTATTCAAATTCTGAATTGGGGATGTTAAAGTGTCTGTACCCAAAAGCTTGCTAAGAATAATTTTTCCAACTATTTGAGTTGGTCTAATAAAAGATATAGGATTTACCCAAAGAAACTTCTCTGGCTATGCCCTTAGATCAGGGGTAGGCAACGTTTTTTGGCCAGAGTGCCGAAAAACACCACAGTGCCTACCTTGGAAGGTGCCGGAGTGCTGGCATGCCAGAAAAACAAAATGAGGGCAGGGGGTACATGGTAGGGTGCTCTACTTGTGCCCCTGTGCCCCCCAGCCCTGCTGCCCTGTGCCCCCCAGCTCTGCTGCCCCTGCCCCCCAGCCCTGCTGCTCTGTGCCCTCCAGCCTTGATGCCCTGTGCCCCCCACCCAGAGCCCCTGCCCCCCAGCCCCTGCAGTCGCTGCCAGCATGGAGCCTGGTACAGCCATTTGCAGCCTGCTTGCTGCAGCTGCCCAGAGCCCAGGCTGGCTACAAACAGCCCTGCCCGGCCCCCGAGGCCCGGCACCACCTCTGGGAGCCCAGTCACCAGCTCTGTGCCGGGAACTGGGGAGAGACCGGGGTTGCACTGCCTCAGGCCCCTCCCCTACCGGGACTCTAAGGCATACGTGCACACTCTGGTACAGTGCTGATGCCTGGGCTATGGAGCCCAGCGCAGCTGTTTGCAGCCTCCTGGCTGCAGCTGGCCCTGGCTCTGGGCAGCAGCTACCCAGAGCCGGAGCTGGCCGTGGCATGCCAAGCAAAATGGCCTCGCGTGACATGCTCGGCACACGTGCTGGGGGTTGTCGACCCTGGCCTTAGATCAACACAGCCAGGGTAGTGAATGCAACCTTGACAGAAGCAGAGCGGAGCTGCAGGCAGCTTGTCCAGAGCTTGCGGGGTAGCAGTTCTTATTTGCTGCACACACCCCCAGGTTAAGCATGGGAAGCATGTGCCCCTCCCAGATTTGTGCATGGGGTGGAGGCGGGCTGCCTGCTGTGGACTCGGGAATGGGAGCTGCACTGGCCTCTTCCTGGCAGCAGGGTGGGGGAGGAGGGGGCGGCTTGACTAGGGCTGTGCTCAGAGTGGGTGGCTATCCCAAAATTCACCATAGCCACCCCTCCCAGTGTCGCCCCCTGCCACCCTGAGCACAGCCCTGGCCAAACTCCCCCACCAGGAAGAGACCAGCACAGCCCCCAGCCCTGAGTCCGCAGTGGGTAGCCCTCCCCGCCCCCCTCTTTTCCCGCACACAAATCCGGGGGGGGGGGGGCACATGCCCCCCATGCCTCCTCTTAGGGTGCACACTGCGGTGGGGAGCTGTGCCGCCTCCCCCCTGCCCGCACCCCCAGACAAGCCACCCAGAGCTCCGGCCCACTCCCAAAGGGGTCACATTCACTACCCTGTCTGGACAAAGCCTGTCCCCTGCCCCACTCCCTAAGGCACAGTGGGGGCTTCAGTCTGCCGCCCCCCCCCCCGGCATAGCACATACCCAGAAGAGGTATCACGTCAGTTTGACCAGGCTCGTCCAACGTTTGTATGGATCATGTGCTTCAGTGGGGCTTTTGGGTGCTTTTGATTGAATCAGCTATTAGATAAAAGTGCCCGGAAACCCCACTGAAGCGCGCAGTCTATACAGACGTTGGGCAAACTGGGTCAAACCTACAGTTCACGCTTCCTCTTATGGTAGAGTGCTGTTTTTTGTGGATGGGGGTTCACATCTGTCAGCGGCTTTTATGTCCTTGTGTTTGTGAAGTAGCTTTTACTCATCAGATTGACATACATGGTCACTACTTCCTGGACATTCATTTATTCTCTTAAATTCTAGAACAAAGGAAGATCTTACATTGCCAAAATGTATACAAATACAACATAATAATGAAACAAGAACCTAGTTTCACTATTTTTATTTTGGTATTAGATGGTGGGGAGAGGAAGTTATTCTGCTTTCATTAATTTTGAATCCACTGGTTTAATTGTGTTTAGTTTAGCACTTGAGTAGATTTATTTTTTATTTTAAAAGCCTCAATACTAAAAATGCACATCCAAAATTCTGGGTGGGTTTTTCTGAATTTAAGTCTTGCCATAGATTACAAGAACATTCAGTTGCTTTAAATTCAGTATTTTTTGCCATTTCTGTCATAATTTAGTCCCACGTAGTATTATGGTATCTGATAAGATTTCTAAGCCTTTAACAGCCCAACATAGTGCCTTGGATTCACCTGAAAGGCCATAGGCAACTAAATACAAATCCTTGAACCTGAGAACAGTTACAGGCTTCAGTACGCACAAAAGAAAAATGTAATGTAATAAACAATAAGCAATATCAGGAAATCAAGTACATGAAAAAGGGCATATCTTAATCTTACCATAGATAATGTTTCTGTTAAAGGAAAATACTTTAAAGGAACTTACTTGTTCTCAGCATTTTAAAATCACAAATTGTAGCCCCCTACCCAGTTTCTGAATGTAAGGCATGGTTTCAAAATTGCGTTTTATCAGAAAGACTACCAAAATGACATTGTAGCCTACCCAGCTACCAGAAGATGGTTTCTGATTTACATTAATTTTTCTGGAATATGGCAACTTGTACACAGCTTAAAACCAATTAACACAATATGAACTGTAACTTGAATTTCTTTATACAACAACAGTTTATATAATAGTCTCCATTTTAAAAGTGTTGCATCTCATACAGCCTTGTGCATTTCTGAGCAAGTCCTACCTATATGTAAAATATTTAAGGCATTCATGCAAAAATCCAGTCTCCTGGGTTGCATTCTTTTTGTGTTTTGTAGGAGTGGGGATGGAGTGCTTTTCTTTTTCTCTCGTCATATCGCTTGAAGGCTTACTTATAGATTTGGCATTTTTAGTGGTTGAGCATGGGCCGCTAAAATTATATAACAAATTTTCAAGGTTGTTGTGGTGGGACAGTGTTTTGTTTTGTTTTTGTTTGTGTAGTTGATGGTGATCTAGAGTCTAGGTAACTCTATCACCATTTCCAGCAGAGAATATGCATCCTTTGGTGCAAGGTTGATGAAAGCTTGCCCAGTAGCCACAATTAATCTTCATAATCATAAACTATAGTGACTGTAGATCCTAGGATGCACGGCTCTGTCTTGAATCAAGCTGCTTACCTAGATCAGGGGCATCAAACATACACCTACGAACCAGGTCCAGCCTGCAGAGCCACTCCATCCAGTCTGCTGGGGTTGTGGAGGGCCAGGAAATTTGCAGTGTGGCTAGCTGGAGGTAGCACCTGCTGCAGAATCCAAGACCCCATTGCATATGGCCCTTGACTGCAGGGGAGCAAACAGCCCCATTGACTCTGCAGTTCCTTGGCCTGCAGCTGCTAGCCTGGCCACCACTGCCGCTATTGTCAACTCTTCCGTGGCAAGTGGCTGCTTGCCATGCTGCTGCCAGTGCCTCCATCTCCACTGCTGGCCCCACCACAGCTGCTGCTGCTTGCCCTGTGAATCCAGCCTATTAGAAAGTGTATGGTGTAGATTCAGCCTGAAGCACCTCACCTTAGTGATGACTGTGGCTTGCTTAATGTGGCTGATAAAATTTTATAGTAGTATCCTTTCTCATATATTGGAAAAGCTGGTGAGCCGGTGGGAGGGGAGAGATTTGGGTATCAATTTAAAAACAGAGCCAAGTATCTTTCTGATTTCTTACCTGGGGCTACCTGGAGCCTCAGAGTTTGTGATCCATGTTGCAATTAGATAGAATAAACTTGGAATCCTTTGTAATTTTTCTGGATTATATTTCAAAGCATGAGCCAAGCATATACACACTTAAGCACATTGCAGTGTTTCATCATTAATTAGTTTAGTAATGATCAAACTGAAGTCATAACTAAGCCTGAATCAGATCAGTAGGTTCAAATAACCAAATTAATATAGCAGATATCAAATCCAAATTATGACACGAGAAGAAATTACTTTGTGTTAACCTTGAATTGAGAGAATTTGAGGCAAAGCCTGTTTCCTTTCATTCTGAGACTGCAGCAAGGCACCACAGCATGTTGATCTAGCTCAGTGGGGGCCAATCATTTTTGCCGGCATACCCCAAATCAGCCATGCACCCTCATCAATCCCCTTCCCCTGCCTGATCTGCTACTCTAGTTTTCTGCTCCCTGTTCAATCTACTGCTCTGCCCTATGTTCCCTGCTTTATCTGCTACTCTGTTGCTTGTCCCCTCCCTGATCTGCCACACGCCACACACAGAGACTGCCGGTGCTACTTGCAGCACACATGCTGCAGGTTGGCCACCCCAATCTAGCTTATTTTCCCACCACTCTTGATAACGCAGAATATTTTCACTGACTTCGAACCCAGACAGAGGTTCAGTCATACAGAACTGCAGCATTTTGGCTGAAGTAGAGCCATTCAAAATAATCTGTGACTAATTGTAACCATTTAGTGTTTACCTTCAGTAAACCAGGGCCATTCAACCGATGTTCTGTGTGTGGGCTGCCTGTGGCCCCTGAAGGGTTAGCATGTGGCCCACAGCTGCCACAGCTCCCCTTTCCTGCAATTGCTTCTTCAACAGCAGCTGGTTCTTCAGGTGCTCCTGCTCCTGGGGGTAGGGTTGTACAGCAAGAGGAGACCTAGAGTGCAAGAGCTGCATATGTAGTAGGGGACCATAGCTGGGAAAGGCAGAAGCCTGGCTGCCCACACCTCAAGTGGGCATGTCCTGGGGGGTGCCAGGCTGCCTGTGTTGCAGGTCAGGGCAGAAGGGACTGCTTACTCAGCATGCATGGCCGGGAGGTGGTGGGGAGGACCCAAGCTGCCTGTTAGGGGTGCAGTGATAGAGATTTGGGGGGGTTGATACCGATAGCTGATTTTTAAGGAGGCATATTGGCCGATATCAATCCGATTTCAAATACAGCTGCTTCCAGTTGGTAAGTCTGTTGTGGTGATAGGGAAGGAGGGAGGGAATGGACGTGGTGGGGCAGATCAATGCCCCCCCACAGTGAGGGATGGTGTGGGGCTGGGGCAAGTGCTGCCCAGTAGGGGCAGGGTGGGGTGAAGGGTGGATCTGTGGCTCATCCAGGGGTGTGTGTGGGGGGTGGGAGGCAGCTACGAACTCTGTGTTGCACTCCGGGAGGGCATGGGGGGCATGTGCCCCTGGATCTGCATGGGGCAGGGCGGGTTGCAGCTGCGGGCTGGAGCCGGGGCTGCTCCAAGCTCTTCCTGGCAGGGGCTGAGCTGGGCCGCTCTAGGCGCGGGCAGTGACGGCACTGGAAGGAGGACAATGT
>NW_005842041.1:2295949-2300233 GCF_000455745.1 Alligator sinensis | reverse complement strand
CTGCCCCCCCCCCCACCCTGGGAATAATCCAGCACAGTCCTGGCCCCCACCCGCAGCCCACCCCACCCATGCCCCTTGCAGATCTGGGGGGCACATGCCCCCCGTGCCCTTCTGGGGTGTATGCAGCAGCAGAAGCCGCCCCCCACTCTCTACGCCCCCGAGACAAGCTGCAGTTCTGTCCCATGCCCCACCCCGGTTGGGCAGCACCTGCCCCAGCCCCACTCCCTCCCTCAGCATGGGGGGCGTTGATCTGCTCCCCCCACGACCCTTCCCTTCCACCACAACAGATTTACCAGCTGGACGCAGCTCTTCAAGCTGCTGGGCTGTGCTCTTCACTGCCTGAGTGCTGTGCTGTGGCTGCACACATGCACGAGCATTTATCAACCAAATTATCAGCCACATCAGGCCGATTTCTAATACACTCAATTTTCTTTATATTGGTGCGGCTCTGATATCGGTCCAATGTATCAGTGCAACTCTTACTGCCTGTGCTATGTGCGCGGGGGAGGTAAGCGAGGGAAGGTGTGCTGGGCCACGTGTGCAGCGGGAAAAGCCTGGGGGAGGGACCGCCCACATAGTGAGCTGCCTTCAGTCAATGACCAGCACCTTATGTGGCCCCCAGGACTGTGGCCTGTTCAGCACGTGGCCCCCAGCTTCCTGGAAGTTGGACTGTTCTTCAGTAAACTATGATAGGTACCTTTCCTATGCATGCATGCATGCACTAATGGAAAAAAAATGAGGGGAGTTTGGGAGAGGAATGATAAAAATGAGAACAAAGATAAAAATGGGATCTTTCACTCATGCTGTTGTGAGTACTAGTTTTCTGGAGGTTTGGTTGAAGCCTGCAATGCGCGTGGGTCTCTTTGTTAAGTGACAAACTAGTCAGGATGATTCCCTGGAGGAAAACGCATCTCCCACTTCTGTTTCCTCTGGGTGGCTTTTCCAGGGAAGTGGGAGCCATGTAGCCTTGGATATTGCTAACAGCACAAGAGGAAAAAGTCTATTTCCATTCTGCCTGACCTTTGCTTTCATAAGGATCTTTTCCCCTTGCTGTCCCTCATGGATTGCTATAAGGCGAGTTCAGTGACCTCAAGTGTCCCGACAGCCAGTGTGGTCCCATTCTCTCACAGGGGAATCCTTAGGCCTTAAGTCATTGCGGAAATTTTCAGTTGTTAAATCATTTAGCTTAAATGACAGTCTGATGATCTTCAAAAAATATGAAAAACAGGGCGTGTGAACTTGGCTGCTAAGGAAATGGACAACTGACTTGTCAGTTAATACAAATGTATACAGACAATTTTTACTATCTCCAGGAATGAATTTTTTTAAAGACAGGTCATTGTGTTCAGAATTTGCTGAAATATTCTGGACTTTCCAATGACAAAGAATTGGGAACTAATATACATTTCTAGCTTGTCCCAATGGCTTTTGATCTAAAAATTAGAAGACATTTTATATATTTTATTAGAATATATTTTTAAATGCATCGACATTTTAAAAATATAAGTTTGTCCCATGCAAATCCATGCTTGTAATTAGGAAAAGGCATATTGAAGTGAGACGTTTGGGTTGTTTCCAGTTGTAAGTTCTTACATCTGAAGTTCACTAAGAGCCAAGTAGGTATGTCAACATTAACAGGCATAGAATTGACTGACCCAGCGTAGTGTTCAATCTTTTTTCCTTGGTGGGCTGCATGGGCAGTGCCTGGTCTATCTGCATGTCAGATCTAGCCAGTGGCCCTGATCTGGTGCCCAGGGCCCCATCTGGACATATGGAAGGAGGTAGGGGGCAACCTGGGCCCAATCCAGCTGCATGGGGGGAAACAGGCATGGCCCAGCCCCGATTCAGCCATGCTTCAGGAGGGGAGCATGGCCTGGCCCCCAACCCATCCGTGCAGAGAAAACAGGGCATGGCCCAGCCCCATTTCAACTATGTGGGGCGAAGGGGGTCTGGGCTAGCCCCAGTCTGGTTTGTGTGGGAGAGGGGGCATGGGAGTTTGATATTGGAGGAGGGTGGCAGCATAATGGCCGCTGCTCCCCCACTGTCAAATTTCCTGACCTATGGGGAGCCCCATGGGCCAGATGGGTGCTTCTGGGGGTAGGGCAGTGCACCATTTGGCCCACAGGCTGGAGGTTGAGCACCCCTAGACTAACAGGAGGAAAAAGAAGGTATATTGAGCAAAATGGGAGGAATTAGCAGACTGCTTAAGAACAGTAATTGGTGAAAGCACTGAATAAATTAACTAATTACGTTATTTGTGTTTTTTACATTTTAGAGATGAAATTGGATTAATCCCCTGTCCTGAAGCAAGGTATAACCGGAGCCCCATAGTGCTGGTACAGAACAAACTTGGTGTGGAGAGCTGGTGCGTCAAGTTCCTTTTGCCATATGTCCATAACAAGCTCCTCCACTATAGACAAAGAAAGCAATGGCTCAACAAAGACGGTAAGTACTTGATTGACTAAATTCCTCTCTGATTCCTAGTGTGTAGTTTTTTATTATCTATTGCGAAATACCACAGACATTTTAAGAAATACTGTGTTGGGGAGACTACCCAAAGCTGTATTGGAACAGCTTCATGGCAGAGAGAATGGATCTATTGTACAAGCTAAATCTCCAGTTTCTTCTACCCAAACTGAAACTCCAATTCATTTTTCTTTTTCCTAAGCTGGCAGCGATGTAAAGAATGAAACAAGTAATTTTACTAAATTAGGACAAATGTTACTGTCCTTAGAGACAATTTTATCTAGCTCTTCTCGATCAGATGTATGGTCATGATGCTAGGTGGCTCTGAGATGGAAAAGGAGCACAAGATTTTCAAGGCTCAGAGGATTACATGGGGAAATATTATTTGTATAAACAGCTTGGTATTGTACAGCTCCTGTTTATTAACTCATTTTTGTAGGCGTGTAAAGATATTGTTGACTTTGAATGGTTTCTGCATTCTTTTTTTTATCAAAAGATAGTAAATGTATAAATTAGGAGAGATAAGTTGGTATAAAATTGACACCATTTTTTTACTGGGCAAAAATCACTTGGCTGTTTCTCTGTAAAACACAGTTGTGTTTGGTGTAAGATACAGCTAGAAGGTTAGATCCATCTTAGCAACATGGAATTTCTCATTGTTCTACTGGACTATCATAGACTTCACTCTCTGAAAAAACTGATGTGCTTCTCTTACATGGACTGAAAAGCATGCTGGTTGGATGGGTACAGTGTTTGGGATGTTACAACTACAAATAATTTGCGTTGTGAAGAGTGTAAAAGCCTGTAAAGCTGTAGAATCATAATATCATGTTTACTTGAATCTAATATGAGGCTTTTTTCCCCCATTCAACATGTGGGGAGGGAGCTTTTTGTCTTACAATCAAGTATAAATTGCGGGGGTGAGAGGAGGAACAGAGGCTGCAGCTCTGACTGCAGCCCTGAGCCCAGGGCTGGAGTTGAAACCACAGCCACTGCCCCCCTTGCCACCTGCCCCCCCTTCCCCCCTACTCCTGCAGCCTCTGCTCCCCACCGCTGCTTACCCTCCCCTTGCAGCTCTGGCTCCTGCTGGGGCCTCAGTCCAGCTGGGAGCACAGAGTATGTGCTGCCACCAACCACAGCCTGACTACACAGCAGCCACAGCAGCGCTGGCCCCAGCTCCAGAAAAGCTGCTGTGTGGCCAGGCT
The DNA here is from genome assembly GCF_000455745.1 of Alligator sinensis. NCBI lineage: Eukaryota > Metazoa > Chordata > Crocodylia > Alligatoridae > Alligator > Alligator sinensis. Next base: position 2,296,562 of record NW_005842041.1, on the reverse strand, counting down.
GGGGCTGGAGGCATCACATGATTCATGTTCCTTGTCTAGGGCAGGAGCAGGGCCCCAGCAGGAGCTGGAGCAGCAAGGGAAAAGTAAGTAACAGTGGGGGAGGAAAGAATTAGGTCAGGCATTGGTGGGGGGGAAGGGAGGACAAGTGCCACAGGCACCACAGGGGCATGCAGGAGTGGGGGCAAGTGGCAGAGGAAGCCAAGCAGGGTTGGCAAGCACTGAGGAGGGGGGGCAGGTAGAAGGGGTACAATTAGGGGATAGGCAGCAGGGGGTGCAGGCAACACGGGGGTAGGTGTGGGGCATGCAGTCATTGAGTAAAGGGGTCAGGCAGCCAGGGCGGCAAGGGTGGGGAGAGGCAGCAAGGGACAGAGGTCAGGCCACTTGACTCCCTTGCTGTTTGACCCACTACCACCTCCCACCTTGCCACTGCTTTCTCCAGGACAATGCTGGGGCAGAATGAATTTAAGATAGCCTTCCAAACATTAGATTCTAGACATGTAAGATGTATAATAAATTTATAAACTTCCATGTCTAGAATTAATTATTGGGGGGTCATCTTAAATTAATTATTGGGGGGTCTTGGATTTGGGTAAATGTGGCAATTTAACAGAAT
>NW_005842041.1:2291129-2295918 GCF_000455745.1 Alligator sinensis | reverse complement strand
GAAAGAGTTGTATTGAAAACGTTTTGTTGCCTTTGATTGGGCCCCTCGGGCCTGGCACTGCCCCTGCATGCCAGGCTTGGGCTCTGGGGCCCAGTGCCACCCCTACCCAGCCCTGCACACTGGATTGGCCATCTTATCCAGCATACAGGGCCTGGGGCTCCCTATAGATCCAGAAGTTTGGCAGTAGGGGAATGGTGCCACTGCCCTCCCCCTTTCCCCATCCCCCCTGCCGAATTTCCAGACCTGTGAGGAGCCTCATGGGCTGGATGACAGTACCGTGGTCTAGATCTGGTTCACGGGCCAGGGCTTGAGCATCCTTGGTCTAGAACATATGTAGGCAGAATGCACAGGTCCTCAAACAGTTATTTATTAGGAAAGCCTATAAAACCAAAGTTTGATTCCTGGCAAATTGTTTTCATCAGGAGGAGAAATGGATGGTGGAGCATTCACCAAGCAGCACCATCAACAGCCCACTGCCCTCACAGTTCAGATTATTAAATAGACTAGCACATGCCTCATTTTTTTTTCTTTCATTTATCTGAAATAAAGGTGGATTGTTTCAACAAGATTTAATCCAACCTATAATGCATCGAAGGCCCTGTGTGTTTTTTTTAATATATTAAAAACACAGTTCTACAAGTAAGAGTACAAAACATCTTCTCCTTGAGGCAGTACCAAAAATTGAGAATCAAGCCAAACAGTATCCCATCCCACTCCCCATCAACTGTCTTTGGCACATTTTTTTTCTTACAAAGCCTGGAAAACATAGATATGCTTTGCAGTGTATCCTTATTAGTAATGAATTTGAAGTGTTTGAAATCAAATGTCAGGCTGTCAGGTCCTTCTCTGTCCCACAGGATTGCAGCTGTGGCTCTGTTATGTTTGCATGCACACATATGCGCACACATGCACACACACACACACACAGCTTTCTTGTAGGTAGGTTCAGAGACATTTAGAAATTTAAAGGTCAAGACTGCTACCTTTACATAACACTGGGCAACTGCTAGGAAGCTAATCCAAATCCTGGAATGCTGGTGGTATACTCTTAATTAGATATACCACTTAATAAGTGAGTTGCCTCATTTTTCCCCAGCTTGCATTTCCAGGTGAATTTTGGGTATAGCTGCAAGTAGGGTTTACTTAAGTAAAAAAAACAGGTCTGCTACCTAGCCCTGACTTTTCCCCAGGTTAACATATTTCACTTTAGTTTAACCAGTTGAGGTCCATGCTAAGCTCCCCAGGATTTATGTTTTCTAGGAAGGTGGTATAGGTCAAGCTGAATGCCATCAATCTCTTGTTGGCATGCTCACCCCTTTTGAAGTGCCAGCTCTCCCAAGAGTTTTTTCTATGGGTTTTGAATACTAGGAAGGAAGATTATTGCGCCTTTTGGGAGGTAAGCATATTGAAGGTAGAGGAGGATGTCCACTAGGGCCATTTCACTTGGTCTCAGCATGGGAGACCAGAACTATTTCAGGTACTCCAATCCACCACAACAGACCCTTGCAGGCAGAACTGTATTTTGTGAACAGTGGTCTCAAACACCAGAGATATGAGCGTGGATGTTTTTTCCTTGTCTCTGGACTAAGGGAGTCATCCTTCAAAACAGTAAGTTTTGCCACTGTCTGGTGTAGGTACGGCTCTAGGGCAGAAGCATTTGCTGGTTGCAGACAGTGTACCAGCGCGTGTGTCACAACCTGTGACACATGCAGAGAGATGAGACAGTTCTGAGGTGCTTGGAATTGTTTTGCCACAACTCTACATATGCTTAACCAGAGATATAAGAGAAGATGCAGGGTCGTCCAAGTCAAGTAATGGTTTCATAAACAAATGTCAGAAACCTCCTCAAAAGAGGCCAGCAGTTATTCTGTCTCTAAGGAAGGCAGGTTCATGTTCTTTCATTAGGACCCCAATTTCTCCCCAACCAGAATTAGGTCATTGCTGTTAGATAACTGCAGCCCTGGTACTGACATCCAGCTCAAGTGGCAGATTATGTCCCAGAATTAACGCTCTTCTAAACAGCCAGTCTGGTGTAGTACAGTTACGATGAGATTCTTGGGATGAGGGAAAGATATTCTCTGTTTCTGACAAATAGACTTTCACAAAGAGACATCTGCTCTTGTTTCTGATCTTGGGATTATGCTTGCTTCAGTTGCCTTAAAATAGGAGCTGAAGGCTGGAGGACAGGGTTGTTTGGGTCGCTAGCAGAGGCAGAGACTGCCGACACAGTTTTGCATGCTCACAATATTATTCTGACTTCTTTGGACAAAATACTGAAAATCTAGAGCAGGCAGAAAGCTGGAAGTATTCTGTGTAATGATGCATGACCAGTTGCTTTTTGTTAGACAAATTATCAAGGAATTCCCAAATCATGTCACATCATTACATGATTTGCATATGCAAAGTGCCCTTTTCTGGTTATGTAAATTTAGCATTTGTCCATTCTGGTGACCTTTGAAAATTTACCCCAAACAACCTATCTATATTTTCAAATTGTTTCTTTGTTGAAGCTAATTTCAGCTTTTTACACGATAAAACCTCCTCTTTTTAAAAGCAGCCACAGCCACCAGTAGGTTGTTATTGTTGCAAAGGGTAATACTATCACTGTTTTTTGCTAACCTGGTTGGTCAGGCTTTGGGGTAAGCAAAACTGAAATAGCGAGCCCTGTAACTAAGGGCCCCTCAACATGTGCAGGCACAATGGGATCTAATGCACAATCCACACAATCACACCCTCTGCCATGCCATACCTGCATCAGATCTCATCATGCCTTATTGCTGGTCTCCACCTGCATGGCCAGAAGCAAGCTCCTGCAGCTGGGAACCCCCCTCAGCTGCTCTACATGCCCCCACAGCTGAGAGATCACATGAGCTGCAGTCTTCTAGCTGCGGGGGTGCATGGGGCTGGGAGCCCTGTCAGTTGGGAGCTCCCAGGCTCAAGGATGGACATGGGCCTCCCCAGTGGGGAGCTCCAATCAGCTGATGGGGCTCTCAGCCACAGGGGCCCCTGGCCACAAGTTTAGTTAACAGTGTGATAGGAAGCAGCTACAAAATTATTCCACATATTTTGTGGAATAACTTTGTAGCTTATTTCTTTTTAGCGCACCATTAATTGATTGAACGTGTAGCCAGGTGGCCACTTAAGGTGTTATTATCTGGTTAAGAGTGATCTGTAGATGTTGCCTAGTAAAGGTTCTAGCCACACATTACACATATTATGCAGTTACCTTCGTAATCCCACAATACATTTAGAACAGCCCCCATGTACAAAGTAATTATGACACCATAAAATTGACAGTCCAGCTATAAAAAGAGCCAGTTTGCTACAAAGTTAGTGCTTGAAAATATGTAACAACTTTATACCTGGTTTCTAATTAAATTTAATTTGAAAGTGTGGCAGGGCCCAAATGTTTAATCTGACATCTGATTTTCTGCATAATTCCATGGACTTCAAAAGGACTATTCAGGTGCTTAAACACTTTCGTGGACCAGGTGTAGGTGAATTGGTTTCAAATATGCTAGGTTTAGGGGTTTTTTGTTCAAGCATTACGTAAATATGGGTGCTGCTACTTGAATTTGAAGTATTGGTAAAGCAACACAATGTGTCTTGCATCAGGCATTTAGACAGAGGCCTTTAGGCAACACTGGAGCCTCAGGTGATTAAATTCACTTTTTCCTGGCAGAAATCCCAGTTGAAGGATGCATCTGACCAATCTAGCACCTCTTTCTGCTGTTGGGGATCAGTGTGTTTTATGGCTCCATATAGTCAGCTGATTGTTAATTTCTGATTGTGCAGTCACCTCAATTGAACCAACCGTGGATTTAGCTCAGTGTAGACTCCCCTCCTTTCCCCCTCTCCTCTTCCAGCTCTTTTCTTAGAACACATTGTGGTCCAATGCCTCTCCTTTCTGGAGATGCAATTAACTGAAAATAACTTCAGGTTTGTAGGCAAATCACTCTAGTGTACAACCTATTGAGTATTTTGAATGTAGGGTGAACAGTAGGGAATCTAAACTAACAGTCTTGGCAACAGAAACGGTGATAATTATGCCTAGTTTGTCAGAGATTTTCCTCCCCCTAATTCAGCTCATTAAGTCAGCCTGTAAATTTAAGGATTGTGGCTGTAAGAGAAGATTAACCAAGCTGATCTTGTGACTTTTGGAAGCAGGAGTTAAGGAAACAAACCCAAGATTTCATAGATTTCATAGACATCAGGGCTGGAAGGGACCTCGGAAGATCATCGAGTCCAGCCCCCCGCCCAAAGGGCAGGAAGTCAGCTGGGGTCATAGGATCCCAGCAAGATAAGCATCCAGTTTCATCTTGAAGGTGTTCAATGAAGGCGCTTGAACCACTTCCGGTGGCAGGCTGTTCCAGACCTTGGGGGCTCGGACAGTAAAGAAGTTCTTCCTTATGTCCAGCCTGAAACGATCTTGAAGTAGTTTGTGACCATTCGACCTCGTCATCCCTTGGGGCGCTCTGGTGAACAAACGTTCCCCCAGATGCTGGTGGTCACCCCTGATAAACTTGTAGGTGGCCATCAGATCACCCCTGAGCCTGCGCTTTTTCAGGCTAAAGAGCCCCAGGGCTCTCAGCCTGTCATCGTAGGGTCTGCTTCCCTGACCTCTGATCATGCGCGTGGCTCTTCTCTGGACTCTCTCAAGCTTCTCCACATCCTTTTTGAATTGTGGAGCCCAAAACTGGACACAGTACTCCAGCTGCGGCCTCACTAAGGCCGAGTACAAGGGGAGAATGACATCTCGGGATTTGCTTGAGAAGCATCTATGGATGCA
>NW_005842041.1:2272118-2288996 GCF_000455745.1 Alligator sinensis | reverse complement strand
GGGGCACGGGTGGGCTCCCTGAAGCCCCGTGATCCGCTGGCTTTGCAAGGATTGCTCAGCGGGCCAGCAGTGGCTGTAGTCCCCCCGTCCCCCAACGGGCTTAGTTTAAAGCCCGGTGGAGCAGGGCTTTAAACTCCACTGGGCTTTAAACACAAGATATTGTGTCTTGTCTCTGTTTTACAAGGAGATGCACAGAACACTAAGCTTTTTTATGTTGGTAGGCCTCAGACTAATTGATTAGTGCAGCAGAGTGCAGGGGGAAGAGGAGCAACAAGGCTGGAATGGAATTACTCTTCTCTTGTCAGCCACCCACATAGCTCTCCCTAATTTTATGACATCATTAAATATATATACATCTGATCTGCAGAGTTTTTAGAGGGAATGAGGCAAACAAATATGTATAGATGCTTCTGTTTATTGCTTATTTTGTGAATTAGTCATAATAGCTCAATCTGTGGAGAGGCAGCCCGTTCAGAATACATTAAAAGTATTTTCTGTTACATAGCTGTGCATCTAATTAAATGAATTAATGTGCAGTATTCGCTGCTCCTAATTCATAATTATTGTAGTTTTTTCCCTTTCACAGATAGAATTGTTATAGTATTTGCAGTTACATAAAACTGAACAGCTAAAAAGAGTTGCCATCTGTAGCTCACAGTTCTTGTATGAACACAGTTCTGCAATAGCTGTGATAGTTTTAAGATCTCATTCCAATTTTTTGTGAAGAATTCTGTGTGTCTTTACACAGTTTTCAATCACTAAATGGACTAGCATGATTACAAAACTTTACATTTTTTAATCATAGTCATACAGCTGGAAGTAGCTCATGATTTGCAAATGACACCAATTTGAGTGGAATTACAGACATTCTGGAGGGCAGGGCTTGGATCCAGAATGACCTGCATAAACTGGAAAGGTGGTCTGCGGTCAATCAGATGATATTCAACAAAGACAAGTGCAAAGTCCCATACTTGGGACAGAATAATTGCATGCACAAATACAGACTGGGAATGACTGGCTATGTTGCAGTACTGCAGAGAAGAACCTGGGTATTATACTGGACCCTAAGCTGAATGTGAGCCAAATAAAAGCCAACAGCATATTAGGTTGTATTAGCAGAAGTGTCACTGGCAAATCAAGGGAAATGATTCTTCCTCTCATTTCAGCACTTGTAACGTCTTACCTGAAGAACTGTGTCCAGTTTTGGGCCCCACACTTCAAGATAGATATGCGCAGATTGGAAAGAGTCCAGCAGAGAGTGACAAAAATATTAGAAGCCTGGGAAGCATAACTTACAAGGAAAGGCTGAAAGAACTAGGATAATTTAGTCTGGGGAAGAGAAGACTTGGGGGGGCAGGGATTTGATAATAGTCTTTAAATACCTGAAGAGCGATTATAGAGAGGGATAGAAATAGCCTTCTTTCTATGACTGTAGGGAATAGGACAAGAAGCAAAGACCTCCTCAAACTGCAGCAGATGAAAAATAGGTTGGAGATTAGGAAGAACGTTCTGACTCTGAGGTTGGTTAGGCATTGGAACAGACTACCTACAGAACTTGTGAAATCTCCATCCCTGGAAATTTTCAGCAGCAGGTTAGAGACACTTGGCTGGGATTGTTTAGTTAGGGCTGATTCTGCCTGGAGCAGGGGACTGGATTAAGTGACCTTTATGAGGTCCTTGCAGCCCTGCTTTCCTATGATCCTATAATGTAGTACATAGATACTAGTGTACCCTAGTTTAAGAAGTTGCATTATGCAGAGAGAGGGAGCTTTAATTTACATTCCCCCATTTGTGCCAGCACTTTCTCTGGAATAGAAATGAAGAGTATCTCCAAGAGAGGTACCATTTAAGAACATATGTCACGGAGAAGAGGCTTTGCGGAGGTTCGGGGTCTGAGAGGACACAAAGGGAAGAAATGCTCAAGTTTTAGCACTGTTAATCTTTGATGGATTTTTTTTCAATCTTTTAGAACTGATAGATGTCACATGTACGCTGCTGCTGCTAAACCCAGACTTCACCACTGCATGGAACGTCAGGTATGTCACACTCAGCAAATGACTTCAGAAAGAGCTTAGCCAGCTGCCTTCAGGCTGAGTCAGCCATAAGCTTTGTTTTAAGTGAGATTTAACAACACAGCAACAGCTTTTTGGATAAGATGTGCTGAAACAATATTTGGAACCTCTTCTGTTCTGATGTCCCGTGTAGCTAACGTGTCACATTTCACACCCTTTTTTTTTTCAAATGCAAATTAAGGGTTATGCCACTCTATTTGAAAAGAGATCTTGGATAAAGAAGTTATTTTATGGAAGGACTATAGCTGCTGCTTCCACCCATCTATTGGTCAGCATTTTCATCTTGGTTTAAATTCCTGTAAAATTCCACCTCTGTTTGCTAAGATTTTTCATTCTGAGCCCCTGCATTATACGAGGTTACCTTTGAAGAGTAACTGTGTTATATGAGAAACGTTTCTTTGTTTACAGTGAATGAAACTGATTGTAGCTGGCAAAAGCCTTATCCGTGGGTGGCTTTTCTTCTGTATAATAAATGAAAAGGGGGAATTAAATATTCAGATTTTATATTACATGGAGCCTGGAGTGTCCCTTTTGCCAAGACGTCATGTTTAATCAGCATTTTGTTCATTCTCCCTGGCATCAGATAAACCAGAGTTTCCTTTTGCACTAAAGAGCATTTCTAAACTAACTTACCTTATGGGGTAGTTTAGAAAGCACTGAGCAGTCTGACTGTCTTAAATCCTAACCTGTTGCAGATGAGAGGAAATGAGTTAATAGAATACAGATATATCTCCTTCTTCCCAAACCACTGGGGGAAGAAAGGAACAAAGCAGTCCCGAAATATAATAATAGTGCTTAAGACTTTTGTAGTGCTCTACATGCAAATCAGTAAGTACACTTAGGGAAATGGAGACAAGCCATATGTATGATGAATTAGTCTCAGGCTCTGAACTGAATACTTTGACTCCTCTCCTTTCCTGCATAACAAAGGACTTGCCTACTGGATTAGACTAATGATTTGTCTAAATGATCCATCTGGCCTAATATCCTATCTCCAACAGTAGCTAATACTAGGCACTTCCAAGGGAGCTGTCAAATCCTCATTAATGGTCAATTAAAGAATAACTTGCCTATAAGAGAAATTTTTGCCAGGTGTCAAAGTGGGTAGTGAATTTCTTAAGAGATATTGCAGCTGATGTAACCATGGAAGTTATCTGTGTAAATGGCTAACCTGCCTTTATTGAGTTCTGCTGGGCTGTTCTTTTATTTTTCCAAAATCTAGGTCTTTATAACATTTTGTGGCAGAGTTCAACACATCAGTTTGTGCAGAAGAAAAAAACAGCTTTCTTTTCATCTGTTAAGATAGCCTGTTGCCTTTTTAATTAGGTGTTTCTTTGTTCCAGTATTAGAGGGTGCCCAGTTGACCTTCGCTGTTGTAATTGGCTTAAAGTTACCTCTGCCAGGATTGTGCACCTTTATCATTTTGAGCCTCTGGTAGTTCACTCACTAGCACAGTAACAATACAGCTCATCTGAGTTAAATATCAACAATTCAAGTTCTGCCTTTTAGACATCCCCCAAAGTGAAGGGAGAGCTCTGGGACTGGCTTTGATCCCAGGCATCTCTGCAGATCCTTCAGTCCACATGGGAATCTACATGCCATATCCTCAGTCATGACAGTGTAGCCCTGCTTCACCAGTATATGTGAAGAGGAAACAGGAACCAGCTTCCTTGCTCCTGATGGCGAAGCAGTTCCTTACATTTCCCTAAGTAAAGAGACTGAAGCTAATCTTAAGTCTTGCACAGAGCGCTTTAGTAGGAATAGTCTCTTTCTGCCCTTCCCCCTACTTCTCACCCCCCTTGAAGGATAACTGGAGGGGTTTCCTAAAAATGCAGCTCTATGTCTGGGTAGATTAAAGTGCTTACAAATACAGGTTTTCTGCTGTTCAGATGGCTTCATGCAGTAGGAAGAATGCAGAAATGAGTCCATTAATACTGTATTTCTAGTGAGTAACTATCAGATCCAGATAAAGCAAGCTCCATTTTTTTTCTGTCTATAGTGTATTTATCAAGGTTTCTGCTGCGAACCAATTCTTTGAAGTATCATTGATGTAAGAAAAAGGGAAGTAGGGGTCATAAAAGGTTGACTCTATCGTGAGAAAAATGTATCTTTGAGTATTCTTGAAATGATAAAATTGATGGGGCATTTAAGTTGAAAAATAGCTTGTGATCCCATTCAGTAGCATTACTGTGTGTCAGCTTCTCAGGAGTTGCTTTCAGTAATGTTCCCTGTCGCTGTGCTGCTGCTGCTTAGTTGAGCCCATTTTTTCTAATAGCAATACATCTCCTGTCTGTCCATCCTCATCACCTTATATTTTAACTGCTTGAAAGCTAAAAGGGTTTGCAAGTGCAGTCTGTTAAGACCATTTTATTTTGAGTCACAAATACAATTCGGATAAATGCCTTGGCAATAAGGATTGTACATTCCTTCACGTAGTGCAATCCGTGTGGTGGTTCCTAAATCTAAATGAAGAAATGGTCATACTCCCATAAACTCTGAAACAAACTGGAAATAAATTATGTTCTTATACTCTTAAACAGTTGTGAAAGATTTAGAGCAATGGTACTCAACCTGTACCCTGTGGACTGGATCTGGTCTATGGAGCCATGTCATTCAGCCCTGGTGGCTCACCATGGGTGCAGAAATTTGGCAGTGGGGGAGTAGTAACAACATAAATTCCCATAGTTCCCAGAGCCACAGCAATTAACACTGCCACTGATCCCCCACCACCAAATTTACAGACCCATATGAAGCCCATATAGCATAACTGAGGGAGGATGACCAGGGAAGCAGTCCCAGGTGCTGCCTTTGGAGGTGAGGGGTGCAAAATTAGCCACCACCATAGCAGTGCGTGACCCCATTGCTGCCATCATCATGGTGGCAGCCAGTGCTGCCCTATGCATTGCAGCTTCCCCACACATGGAGCTGCCCTGCTATACCTCGAGGAAGCTGTGCTGACCAGCTGACATGGCCCTGCATGCCTGATATGAAAGAGAAACACAAGAGAAGACAGAGTGGAGCAGTAGAGCAGTTATCAGTCAGAAAAGGTGGATGAGCCTAGGGGATATGAGCCACAAAAATAAAACACCAACAGAAGCACACAGCTGAGCGCACCAGAAAATGAAACCTCCCTCTGACTGTGTTTGTTAGTGATCAAAGACGTGGGGTGCCTGAGAGAGAAAAAGATTGGATCTGGGTTTTTCAGCTATAGTTGAGTAGTACAGCAGCAGTTAACTTTATAAAAAAGGTAAGCACTAGTTTAATTTTCTAGCCAGGCCAGAGTATACTTTGCAATAAAATAAATTACAGTTTGATTATGTGCTGCTATGCCAATGCACAACTTGTTTTTAATTTTAGGAGATAGATGGCTTCTCTTTAAGAGCTCATTAGTGTTGCCATTACGAAGTTGGCCACTACAGCTAGGGCCCGATAGTTTAATTTGCAAATTTGTCCTTGACTCTCATTCTATTTTATACACTCACATAAAACCCATGCGTATTTGGATGGACTGGATTTGACTTTTTTATTGTGTAAAATATCTGTGGAGGGAAGAATAGGCAGGGAAGTATTTTCCACTGCCAGTTCAGGTTATACTGGAAGTTTATGGGCCACATAAGAGTGAATCCAGTGGCACAGAAATATATGGTACAGTTGAGGGGTATGATAACTGAGTGATAAATGCCGTTTCCATAATGGATGGGAAACTAAATATTCATGGAGGAGAGAGAGACCGTTTGGTATAGTTTACAAAAGAAATAAAAGCTCTTGTGAGAGCAGCTCTTTCAACAGTAAGTCCGAGCCTTTAGAAATGATTCCTTCAATGTACCCACTTCCTTTGCTGTTCTTATGAAATGTGGAAGCAGAAAATGTTGCTTAGTCTGCAAGGTGATTCTGTTACTACATTTTTTTCTTAATATATAACAAGAAGAGAAACTGTGTTTCTTCACCTTGTTTAATGCAGCTTGCACAGTAACTAAACACAGTTTAAATGTTAGAGGTTTACTACTACTTCCAGGCCAAAAAGTAGCCTTAATTTTGAATCAAGCTATTGAAACTGGAAAGGGACTATTTCACTCTCTTGAGAAGGTATCACAGAGGTGTATGCAGAGAGCTAGATTTATTAGAGTACTCACTGGTGGAACCACAGATGGGTAACTGAACAAGGGTCAGCGTACATCAGATTGAAAGTGTCTCAAAATAAATTCAAATTCTCTAAGTCCCAAGAGATGACAGCAACCTCAAGCTCTTGCTGATGGCTCTGAGGCAGTTGAGAGGTATCCTGACATTATTTTTCATATAGGCTAGAATACTAAAGGCAATTAGAACAAAACAAAAACCAGAGTCAGTGACATTGTTGCCCAAGTTTGGCATAGTCTTAAGGAGCCCAAAGAAGGCAAATTTGTAAGCTTGTTGTCTTTTGTGATGGATTTTAGTCACACCTATAATTGAATCTGTTCTTTTTCAAGGGGGTGCTTTCATGTTGAGAATCTGCAAAACCCAGAAAGTACTATGCTGCTACTGCAGCAGTGAAAGACAGCCAGGCCTTTATGTTTGGAAATCTACCTTGAAGCACTGAAAATTAAAAGGGCAAGTACTTTTGGGACTGTAGAGTTGCAGACTATTATTCACTGGCTTCACTGGAGATCAGTCCACTATATGTGGACTTGCAGCATATTCAATAAATCATTGGCCTCTTAGTGCAACTTATGTAGAATTTAGGTGCCTTCATTCAAAAAAACTGATCTACAACTCCCAACATAGTTTAAAGTTCTGACAGTCCTTAGATACCTAAGTTTTGTGTAGTAAAGTTACTGAGGTGCCTAAAGTTCTGTTGTTGTCTGTGCTCAGAGATACCACTTCCTTGGCTAAGCATATTGGTGTCTATCACATGCATAAATATGTTTGGGATTTACAGACTAGGTACCCCAGTGCCTAACACCCCTGAAGGCCACAAGACAGAGCATGCTCAGAGCATGCCTAACACATGCTGACAGCCACTTTCTTTCAAAAGCAAACAGACAGATCTGGCCCATGGGCCAGAAGTTGAGCACCACTGGTATAGAGGTTAGAATGCTCTCCAACAAAATTGGAGACCTGTGTTCTAGTCCTCCTTCAGTAGAAGGGGCTCAAACCCATCTCTCCCATCTTCCAAGCTGGAGGCTAAACTGAAATGGAACACATTTTCACCCCCAGTGATGAAGCTGGCTGTTCTACATCACAGAATGCAAAATTCCCTGGGTCAGATAGAGAGTAAGCAAGACTGTACTCTAGATTAAAACCATATTTGTGTGGGTGAGGAGATTCATAGATTCATAGATGTTAGGGTCGGAAGGGACCTCAATAGATCATCGAGTCTGACCCCCTGCATAGGTAGGAAAGAGACTGCAGGAAAGAGCGCTGGGTCTAGATGACCCCAGCTAGATGCTTATCTAACCTCCTCTTGAAGACCCCCAGGGTAGGGGAGAGCACCACCTCCCTTGGGAGCCCATTCCAGACTTTGGCCACTCTAACTGTGAAGAAGTTCTTCCTAATGTCCAGTCTAATCTGCACTCTGCTAGCTTATGGCCATTATTTCTTGTAACCCCCAGGGGCGCCTTGGTGAGTAAAGCCTCACCTATATCTTAGATTCTCTTCTCTGCTTCAATGTTTATCCATTTTTATTTGGTATTATAATGAAAAATGTTCAAACAGTGTTGGGAGGAGGCACAAAAACTGAGGACTGCTCTATGTTTCCACCACCTTCTCAGCCAAAAAAAAGAGTGAGCCAGTTGCTCATTTCCAAAAAGAAAATCTTGAGTGCCTAAGTGTAACAAGTGGACTGTCCTGGGGCCAGTCCAAAGGTTGGCCCACATGCCTATCTAGGGCAGTCTGCCTACCTGCCTCGCCTGCCACACCATTGTTGTAACTAAAGATGTTCCTAGGTGAAAGGCTGCCTATGTAATTGCCCTGAAGCCAAGGGCGAATACACGACTGTGAACCTCCCCTTATAACGTCCCATGCCTTGCAGATGGCAGCCACCTCCACTAATATTCCCCCGGCCCCTTAGCTGGGCAGCACTCAGCCTTACCCAGCCCAAACTTGGCCTCAGGCGTCCTCAGATGTACCTGAGCCCCATGCCCCCCTCACTGGAGCATCTTCCCATGCCCTACTCTTTACTGTGGCCTCAACACCTGGCTCCCTCACTGGGCTTCTACCCACTTGTTTCCCCTCAATTGTGTCCTCTTCCCCTGTCCCATGCCCCTCTATATAAACCCCTTTCCTTCTGCCAATCCATTCATAGCATCTGACAAAGCATGTGGTCCAGCATCTGACTGGGCTGCTGGGCCTAATGCCCCTTGGGCCTCAGGCCTCACTCAATGGGCCTGGGCCCCGTCTCTTCAATCAGCCTGGACCTTGCCTCAGGCCCTGCTCGGTGGGCCTTGGCCCTGTGCTTTTCTGTCGGGGTGTGTTCCGACAGTCAATGGTCGGGGTTCAATTTCAACAGGGGACACAGATAATTTGCATAAGCCATGATTTAGTGCTGCCAAACCCAATGATTTGACTGTCGGAACGCACCCCGACCATTGAACCCAATGATTTGAATGGGGTGACCATAGGGGCACCTGCAAGGCAGCGGGGACTGAGGCTTTCCAGCGCCCCATACTCACCCTTCACTGGGGAGGCACAGGTCTGGCATTTCCTGGAGACTGCCCCATCACAAGCAGCCCCACCACAGGTCCAAAACAGAACTTAAAAGGTCAAAACTGGGGCCAAAGAATGAGGAAGCTTCATGAGGCACAGCTGTCTAAAGCAAATCAAGAAGAATGGAAAGAAATGCTACCAAACAGTCATAGTAAACAATGATATTTCATTTCAATTTACCTAAAAGACTGAAACTAATTCAGAAATTGTCACCCATGTTGTCAGGCTACTAGAAAGTCTTATCTGCCTACAGTAGAACAATTAGGATTTTTTTCACTTATGTTCTTCTTAGGGGTCTGATCTTTTTTCCCCAACAAAAAACTGTTGATCAAGCATTTATTTCTGCATGTGCAGACCCAAATGAATTCACATCCTCATTTTGATTACAGGGTAAGAGCAACACTTGTACCAGCAGCTCAGATGCACTGAGGTCTTAGAGCTAAGGCCTTAGAGGAGTGATTCTTAACGAGGGTGGAATGAAATCCTTTTGAGGGTATTCCACAAAGGCTTCATACAGATATTCATTTTCTCCTGGAAGAGTCACTGCTTTCCCAGGAGAAACCACAAGTACGCAGATATTTAGTCTTTTTCTCCCAGAGTAAAAATGCTGCTCCAGAAGAATAAACTGGAAACAACCAGGGTTAAATCACTCCAGGACAGTTTCTCTTGGGGCAGTGAATGGCTGTACATGCTGTGGCTTCTCTCAGAAGAGAACATGGTCCTCCAGCATACCTTCCTTTCCTGCCTCCCAGAGAGAGAATGTCATTCACTGGACTCTGCTGCTCCAGCACAGAGCCAAACATGCTCCCTTCACAAACCCCATATTGTGCTGCAGGGTATTAGGCTGACTATGGGCAGTTGATGTTAGCGAATCAGGGCTGCCCTGTGCATTGCTTACATCTATCACCAGGCAGACTAAGGGAGTCTGCGGATCACACTGCTGTGTGTGTGCAGCACCCCCCACCCCCTCCCCTACTGCATGTTGTCAACACTGCAAGCTCGCCCCTATTCAGGGCCTCAACATTCAATTGTCTATAAATGCAACTCTGGCTAGGTTTTTCTACCAGGAGAGCAAACCTGGGAGAATTCCCAGGAGAGATTATTTGAATGTGTATGCGCAACCAAAATTAGTATTATTAGCAAATAGATGATTCATAAGATAAACCAGAGATTTCAAATAGGAATCCATAGTGTCAAAAACATTCTGACCTGTTATGGTCTTTCTGGATTCCTTACAACAGAAGAATCACTCTATTATTTTTCCATAGTTAAGAAACAAGTAAAAACAAAGAGCTGGCATTTTCTGAGGGGCTCCTTGAGCATCTTTACACATGCCTCAGGATGCTTTAATTGGAGCTCTTGGGAGCCACTCTAATTAAAGCACCTGCAGCATCTCATGTTTTCAGTGTACCACACTTCAAAATGGCAGTGGGGGCGCTTTAATTAAATCTCATTCAAGGGGCTTTAGTTAAAGCACCCCTGCCACCATTTTGAAGCATGCGATGCTAAATACATGCAACACTTAGGCTGCTGGAGCATGCTAATGAGCACTCTCCAACAGACTCAATTAATCAAGTCTGCTTTGACATGTTCTAATCCGCAGGTGTGGGGCATGTGTATAGGTGCCCCTTGAGTCTAACAAGGACTGCCTTGAGTCTATAAAGGTAGAGGACCACTACAATAGCTGATATTGTCCAGGTCAAGTTAGAGAGCTGAGGTTTTAAAATTTACTTTAAACGCACTATACTTGGTTGCAGTGCTGTGCCTTCGTCCACTAAAGGTTTGTTTATTTTCAAGCTTTCTATTTTGGGAAAACATAGTTATATTATGCTTCAAAGAAAATTACTTGCTTCATATTTCTTTTTTTTAATGAAAAACCTTTATTTTTACAAATGTATTTTTCTTTTTCTTTTGCAGGAAGGAACTAATATTGTCTGGCACTTTAAATCCACTTAAGGACTTACATCTTGGAAAACTGGCATTAACTAAGTTTCCGAAGAGTCCAGAAACATGGATTCATAGGTTTGTCCTTTTCCCACCCTCCCCAAGTTTATATACTTCCAGCTCTTTTTCTCTACTTTCTCTTCATTAGGGAAAGTGGTGTAGATGATTGTGGACATTTGGAAATAGGAAATCTCCAAGCCATCTATGGTAAAATTTACAGCTTTGGCTTTGAAAAGAATCCTCTCTACCATGTTTTGGGTTTGCTATTTAAATAATATGCTTCTCTTTATGTTGTAGGTGTTTGTAATATAGCCATAGTAGTGTATAATTTCCCCAAAATTTTGTATTTACAGCAGCACCCAAAAGCAGCTTGAAAATTGCCATCAAACTATGCATTTTCAAATGTTTTACTTTTTTAAGTACTAGTTTTGTTTTGCAGACCTGCCAGAAAGATAAGATAAAGTAAGAATTAAGATAAATTATAACATTAATTGTATGTAGGTTTATATTCCTTCTTTAGTTTCTTTTTGTGCAACAATCTTATTTTCACCATCAAGAAGATTATTCAATGGCATCATTCAAAGATACTGCATTTGCCGCATTGAATCCCTCTCTAAAATCAAAGATTGTGGTTGGTCTTGGCATCCTGTTTTAGGTACAATAAATGTTTGATCATATTCAAAGTTGTAAATATATGTTTGTTCTCAGTCTTCATTTAAAAATCACACTTAGGAATTTTACCTATCTGCTCTTTCTTTGAAGTAACATCCATTACTGAAAGAGTTTATTTTATGTATAGTCAGTTTATAGTTAGTTAATTGCATTATTTTCCTTCATGTCAATGAAATTCTTGCACAGTATAACAAAAAAGAGAGACACAGTAAAGCTGAAACATAGGAACAATTAAGAATGTTCTTGTAAAATAAGAAAGGAAGTGGGCAGGAAGTGTCAGGAGCCAGTGGAGACCTTGAAACTGTTCTTTATGCAACTGATTGGATCTCAAGATGATAATTTCACCTCACCACTTTCAGACATTTCTGAAATTTTATGATTGACCTTTTTTTGAATGGCTAATTTGTAAGTTGTAGAGCCTTTTCAAAGATTACTTTTCTGCAAGCTGATGGGTAGTGTTGGTGGCATTTGAAATGGAAGTGAGCCAGGATGAAGTATACAAAAGGATGTTAAATTACATTTTTTACCTGTTGGTTATTAACTTGCAGGTTCTTATCCACAGATCTGTTCAGTTCAAAAGTTTTTATTAAAGAAGTATCTGATAAGAAACTCCTACATATTAACAGGGTTATGATCAACATAGCCATTGCACATTTGAAGCAGAGTAAAATGCTGTTATACATTAACAAATAAGTACTGTAGCAGGTTTAGCACTATGATGCCGAGTCTAATGTCACCTGGTGGTTGACCCTGCCTGCTATGCACTCTAGCCTCTCTGATGCCTCCCACTATCAAAACTTTGCTGCTATGTGTCATAATTTAGGAGGCTACTCACAGTAGCTGCAGCAATTTAGGTGCTTTTCTCTGCCATTCTTCTCATCAGATGGCCAGTCCAGCCTAATCTGGACTCACTAATGAACCCTAGCAACAGCTGCCTCCTGGCTTCCCAGGTTCACTGTGTTTCCAAGCTGATCTAAGACATTATTAAGCCTAATTCGATCCCCTGCAAGATATGGACCAGGATGAGCTCCTCAGCCTAGGAATCAGGCTCCACCTCCTTGTGGTTACATGATTTCTGATGCTCAAAACCAACCACAAGGGTTACTCTTTATCAGCAGCAGCATCCCACTGGGCCCTGCTGTAGCGGTTCCCTAACTAGCTGCCTGGAGCTCTGAATCTACCTGTTTTTGCAGCTTTACAGCTTGGGACCCTGCTGTCCTTCAGCTGTACTTAATTAACAGAGATTAAGAGCACCTGTTACAGTATTAAAATAAAATAAATCACTTGAAATACCTTGCTTTTCTTGGTGTTTCCATGTCATATATGTCTAGCTTAGTAACAAAAAGGATGTTTTCTAAGGCTGCTGGCAGAAGTTAAGGCAGTCACACAATCCGGCTGGAGAACTTTATGCTCTAGTCCTCAAATCACTTGATCTGCCATGTCCCACACATGCAAGTCACATGATTCTGCGAATGGGGCATAAAATTCCTCAAATCCCAATTGCGTGACTGCCGTCTGCCAGCTTGGAGAGGCGGACACCAGCACGCTCCCTCCTCCTCAGCTGCATTCCCTCCCGTCTCAAACATGGAAGCAGCAACTGGGGAACTAGGAGCTCCCCATTCTCCAGGTGCTGCTTCCACCTGCACCCAGGAGCATAAAAAAGTATACATGGAGCTGGGGCTCCCAATGTCACTCCCAATGAAATGAATGAAGTGATCTACCAGTGTTACACAGAAAGGAATAGAATCCCTTTCGTTTGCTTTTAGCTGTACTGACAGGTGCAACACGCAATAAACTGTTTTTTCTTTTGTTACTCAAGTCAGCCAATATGAGTAGATTTACACAGGGTTTCAGAGCAAAAAAACTAATTTTACCGTAAAACTTTTTTCAGCATAAAAAGCTCAGGTCAGTATTATGTAAGCCTTTTCAAAAAGGAGTTCTTCAAAAAAATTTTAAACATCCTTTTGCAGAATGTTTTTGTTTTCAGATTCTTTTTTTTTTCAGTTTGTTTTCACAGTTATACAACTAGATATGGCTGATAATTAGAACCAAGTACATTAACAAGTCTAGAGCGGGATCAGATGCTGTGAAATATTTCCATAAACTGATGGCTTTGGCATCTGAATAACTCACAAGTGTTCTATTTCATGTGTTTCTTTTCCAACCTTACAGTTTCATGTTAATTCAGATGAAAACTTAAATATGACTTAGTCGCCTTAAGCAATGAAATAAAGAGCAAAAAAGTATTTTGTTTCTTGTGTTTTCCTCTTAAAATTGCATTATTAACCCTGTGCACCATTTAACCAGACGATGGGTGCTGCAACAATTAATTCAGGAAAACTCCTTGCCCACTCTTGTGAATAAAGGGAACATGGGAACAGTGCCTACAGAAAGAATTCAGCGGCTAGTGCAGGAGGAAATGGATGTCTGCTGCGAAGCTGCTGGGAGATATCCAAGCAACTACAATGCCTGGTCCCATCGTATCTGGGTTTTACAGCACTTGGGAAAGCTCAATGTCAAGGTACAGTATAATGACAAATGCACTGCTGCAGCTAAATATCTGTATTTTAAATGCGGATTGTCAAAGGGCACATCATGGAGGGAGAAGTGAATAATCACCAGTGTGGAGTGGCATACACAGCCAATGTCTAAAGCATTGTAGTGACGAAGATGGTTCTGGCATTTTCCTACCAAAGTACCATGCATTTCTCAGAATTTAATGAACCAGTAGAGAGTAGATGAGAGTGTGGGAGAAAGCAGAAAAGAGCACTGAGCATAAATTATGTGCAGGCATAAACTTTGAGAGTCCATTAAAATAAAAAGATGCTACGTGGCACGTCATTCCAGTACTGTAATGTTCCTTTTTTTGTTTTGCTTCTTGTACTCTGTCATCTTGAGCTGTCAGAATGTGCATGAAGGACTCAAATAGGATAAAGACACCAGGCAATTTAGAAATTGTAAAGTGGTGCTTATGAAAATGGTTACAAGATCCAAGGGCACCCTTCAGCAGAGTTTATGCTGAGTGTAATGAATTGTCATATCAAAAAGGCAGAACTGGCTAACAGGCCTGTAGTGTGCCTCTTCAGCTTCCACAGAGATGTCTTTTGAAAATCTTCTTGTTGCCCCTCAGGCATATTCATATGGTACAGCCTATAACAGAACGTACTTAGGACTTCCAACAAGGTGAGGTGGTTGACATGATGAGATCTAAAATTAAAAAGGACATTTTTCTAATTACTACTTATGCTGTAGTTTTCTCAACTGTGAAGTGAGACGGTTTCCTTTATTTTGCTGACAGTGACCTTTCTTGGTAGCTATATCTGGCTCTTCATTATTTCAGCCATGAATATGACCATTTGTCACCCCATCTGTGTGGGGGGTTTCGGGGGGGGGGGTTGGTAGGTTGCTAGGAGAGTGCTGACTACACCTCTGAACTCTGGCCCTCATGCTCCCATTTGGCTTCTAATATTCCATGTTCTAATTTGTCACCGAAAACATTGTTTTTAATCTGTATGAGTTCAATAATAACCTGAAAAGTATGTCATAGTCCACATATTATAGTCCCCATATTATAGTCCCACAGTCTGGCAACCTGTCTCACTTAACTTCCAAATAAAGAGTAAATGTGAAAAATGCAAAAGAATGACAGGATGTAGTCAGTGTGGTGATTATGAAAAGGATAGAGACTTAAGAATCAGGGATTCTCACACAAACTCTTGCTTGGTGTGCTTTTTATTTCGGTGCAGCTAAATGGAGCATAACCATTCCCTCCTTTAATAGGCAGCGGTTGTTTGAAGGACAGAGCACCATCCCTTTTACAACTCTAGATTATAAAACATATATAAAGGCAGAGGGAAGATGCAGCTTGACACAACCTGTTCTTTTTGGATCCAAATAAGATTTGCTCTCCTCTGTTTTGGGTTCCTATTCACAGAGCTCCGTGAATTGCATTGAACAATGGCAGTTCACAAATAATTAGAGTGGCAAAGGAAATGCAGGTTACATACTAACTGCCTCCCTGTCAAAGATTTTTTTTTTCAAATTTATGTTCTGAAACTCCCAATTCTCTCTGCTTTCTACTCATCTTGGCAGTCCTCCCAGTTCCCCTATTGGTCTCCTTTTAATCCTGAGGAAAGATCTTTATGCTGATTCCAGAATCCTTTGCAACAAATGCTGATACAGCACTTCAGCATCATTGCTGCCCTGCATTCGATATGGTGCTGGATGCATGAAAGCTTTAAAGCTGGGTGGGAAGCCAGGAGGACTGGGGGAAGGGTCTCAGGGTCTCTGTAACTTGGGGAACATAAATAGACAGAATTAGAAAATGGGTAGTTTTAACAGATACAGAATTAAGCAATGTGAAAAGAATTAAGGAAAAGACAAGCCAAAATAAAGAAACATGACTGAAAGACTTTTTTACTCTTTTAACTGAGACCTGAAGGACTATTTTTTAAAACTGGTCTAATTTGGCATCCTCAGTTGGGCTTAGATTTGTATAACATACTGTGAATGTATGTTTATAATATTTTAGTGTAGAGCTGCCTTTTTTGCGACTAAAAAGAAAATAGAACTCTGCTTTGTCCTTTATCCCCCACAGCTTTTAGTGCCCATAGTTTTGCAACTAAGTTGAGGTCCCTTTTAAACCTTTGGTTCAATATTATTATTATTAAAATATGGATATTTACACCACTACACTGTCCTAGAGACCAGCTGGGTTTTTTATTCTATTTTTTTCTTAATCTAGACCATTCTTAAAATTAAAAAATGTAAATATATTTCAGTTAATTCTGACAGACCTTGTTTTTGAAAGAGTGTAAGAAGTATTAGAGGAGAGAGTTTGATCCTTCATGTAGATTTTATTACAAACATAGCCTCGTTCTTATTTATGGAGGTATGAAAATAGTCTGTGTTATTGGATTCTAAAAATCTCAGCCTGCTTATGAAGTACACCTAAGACCAATAATCCTACTACAGGCCTTAAATATTTTATCATGCTAGTGTTAGTGGACAGGTCTGTATCATCTTGGCAGGAGGTGGCCAGTGGTGTCCCTCAGGGTTCAGTTCTTCTTCCTCAGTTCTGTATCATCTTGGCAGGAGGTGGCCCTGTGCTGTTCAACATTTGTATCAGTGATTTAGATGCATGCTGGCCAAGTTTACAGACGATACTAAGTTATGGGAAAAGTGGTCATGCTAGGGGTTAGTATGCAAATCCAAGTGAACCTGGACAAGCTGGAAAGGTCGGCGGAGTGAAACCAGTTGCTGTTCAATAAGGATAAATGCAGAGTGCTTCATTTGGGAAGAAGTAACCAGCAACATGAATATAGGTTAGGAGTGTCGGGGCCGAGGGGCTGTGGCCAACAGCCCGGGCACATGGGCCGGGGAAAGGGTCGGCACGGCAAACTAGAATTAGGCACGGACGCGTAGAGGTTGATTAAAGATTATTTTACTTACACCGTAGGTGGTCGCGGTGCAGGCAGGAAAACTTTCTTGAGTTGCAGTTACAAAAAAA
>NW_005842041.1:2252444-2271810 GCF_000455745.1 Alligator sinensis | reverse complement strand
ACTTGGGCGGAAACTGCTCAAGCCTCTTATACGGCTAGCAAGCCAGTCGCTAGCCGCCACGTGGGAATAATTTAGAAACAGCCAGTAGTGGGAAACAAATTTACATACGGGTGGCGGGAACTCCTTTGCACCGGGGTTTTCTCTATGCAACTGAGAATTGCACCGTGCAAAGAAAGCTCCATGTGGCGGGAAATAATTCTGCAGTGTCGAAGCACACACAAAATCATACCCTTTGGGTCATGACAAGGAGGAGATGTCCTGGCCAGCATGATGACTAAAAGGGACCTCAGGGTTATGGTTAATCACAGGATGAACATGAGCCTCCACTGTGACTCTGTAGTCAACAGACCTAATAGCATGCTGGGATGCATTAGCTGATGTGTCACGAGGCTAAGGAAGTGATACTTCCTCTCTACTTGGCATTGTTGAGACCCCAGTTGGAGACTGTGTCCCGTTCTGGGCCGCACTTCAAAAAGGACATAGAGAATCTTGAAAGGGTCTAGATAAGGGTCACAAGAACGATTGCGGGCCTGGAGGACAAACCTTTTGAGGAAAGAGTAAGGGATCTTGGACTGTTCAGCCTGGGGAAGAGAAGACTGAGGGGGGACTTAGTGACTGTCTATAAGTATGTAAGGTGTGAATGTCAGGAGCTGAGAGAAACTGTTCACTAGGGTGCCCCTGGTGAGGACAAGCAACAGTGGCCATAAATTTAGAGGATGGTTTCCGGTTGGATGTAAAAAAAAACTTCCTTATGGTAAGGGTGACCATAATCTGGAATAGACTTCAAAAGGAAGTGGTGCAGTCCCCAACCCTGGAAGTCTTCAAGAGGAAACTGGACATGCACCTTGCTGGGATCATTTGATCGCAGCAGTATTCCTGCCCCGAGCAGGGGGTGGGATTGGACTCGATGATCTTTCAAGGCCCCTTCCAACCCTTAGTTTCTATGATTTCTATGATTTCTAAATCACTTCTGTATGCATGACTCACAGTAAGATGGGTTAACTTTTAAAGTAGTTCATTCCTGTAAAAGATGTGACCTTCTAGGTTGTACGTGCTGGTCCTCTGGTGGATCTATCTGTTTCTGTTCAGGGAAAAGATCATTGTGATGGTTTCAGGTTCTAGTTCAATGCATTCAGGACTCTTTTGCTCTATCACTAGAATCCTATATAGGCAAAAGGTAAGGCATGGTGGCACCTTAGTTCATAAAGGCATGAGCTTTCATAGGCAACCATCTTATTCCATAGCCTAATAGAACCTGCTAACATCAACCATAGGCCAGGTGAGGCAATCCCTGTATAAGAGAATGGATGACCATTGTTTCGACATCAATGCCAGAAATGCACAAAAGCCCATGGCAGAACACTTTACTATTCCATCACTGGCCCCAGAGTAGCTGTCCTTAAATAAATAAATAAAACAAGACTTGAACTTGAAACTGGGAACGAAGAAATCATACACAGACTTGATTGTATTAACCATGGTCTCAAAAGGGACTACATATTCTTTATATCTGAACTAGCTGTTAACTCCAGTACCCCACAAAGCGTTAACTGCCTTGTTCATCTCAATTGATCTAATCAACCTACTTTTTAGCTTTCTTAGCATCCTGGCATCCCCATCACCCTCCCACTCACATGCCCCCATCCTTTTACCTTCAATATATAAAACCCTTTCTTTCTGGTAGTAAATGCATAACATCTGATAAGATAGATTGTTGCCAATGGAAGCTCATGCCTCTCTGTACCAGTTAGTCTGTAAGGTGCCACCTTGCCCTACCTATTGCCTGATTTCAGACTAACACGGCTAACTACTATAGGATCCTATCTACATAGGGTGACCATACATCCTGGTTTGGCCAGGACACTCTCGGATTCCATAGCCCGGTCCTGGCCAAATGTTCAGAAGTCCAGGTCAGAGTCTGGTGAGGAGGCGAGGCAGCATGATGCACCAGGCAAGCGACCGGGCAGGCACCACTGGTGCTGCATGGGGGAGCAAGGCCATACCTCATGCGGGCAGGGTGGCAGTCACCCCCTAAAATGAATAGTACATCTCTTACGTTAGAATGGTAGAGGATATGTTGAATATTGGAGTTGGGATACTTAATGTATTGCGCTCGCATCTATTTGCCATGCTTGAATATCAGGTAAAAAAATAATGCTGGGGTTCATAGGGAACAGGTTGATGAACAAAACACTTTGTATAGCATTATGCTATTGCTTGGATTCTTCCAACATCATCTCTCTCTTAAGCAGCAAGCATCTTCCACTTCTGTAGAGTGTATAAAACTCCGAGACAGTCTCTTTTCTCAAAAGATCTAGTGATTTAGTGGAACTTTGTAAGCCTGTTTTTTTAAAAGATATGCTGCAAGTCTAACAAATTCCTATGGCCTGTGCTATACAGGATGTTAGACTAGATCTGTCCAACTGGCAGCCCATGAGCCACATGTGGCCCACAAGAGGTTAATCTGTGGCCTGTGGTCTCCCACTAGGCCACCATTCCTCCTATTGCTCAGGCTGCAGCAGCAGCTGCGGTCTCCAAGCTCCCCACTCCCTCCTCCAGTTTCCACTTTCTGTCCCCATCCCAGAGTGCAAGATGCTGTGTAGCTCAGTCTAGCCAGCAGTGCTGGGGGATATGGCAGCCATACAGCGCAGGCCACCCACATGGCGTCTAACTTAAGAAGCCCTTGGCAAGTCCCAGTGTGGCCCCCAGGGTGTACAGCCCCTGCTAGTGCAGCCCCCAGCCATTTAGAAATTGGACAGCAGTGGACTAGATGATAGTTGGTCTCTTGTTTAGTTTTATCTACCCATTTTCTTAAAAAACAAAGGCAAAACAAACCAGAATCTGACTTTTTCATGATACACATCAAATGCAACATGTGTTATAGAGGTTCTAATGGCTTAAACGTTGTGTTTCTGTTTGAAATATGAAGACAGGGCAAGGTTGCACCTTAGAAAACAACTGGTTTGGAATGGCATAATCTTTCATAGGCAACAGCCTACTTTGTCAGATGCTGTGAAACATCTGCCCTGGTCTTCTTTCTGCCTGACTTTAGGCTAACACAACTATTTCTCTCTTATGGCTCTAGAGATTGTCATTGTCATAGCAAAATTGTAAAACTGTAAAACCTACAGATAACATCTGTCAGGGAGAGGGAAGTTGGTCTCATGGTTAAAACACAAGATTGATAGTCAGCAGTTCTGGCACCTGTTCCTAGCGGGAAATGATAAAGAGAAGAGTGCCTGAAATCCTGCCCCAGACTTTGGTACATACCTGCAACCTTGAGTTAGGTACCTGTGAGAAACTAAGATTCACAGTCAAAAATCTGTTTCTCAATTATTCCTTTGTCTACAGTGACTGGCTCACTCTTTTCTTTTAAAACACTGGTTGAGGTGACCTCAGACTGAAGGGGTTCACACTCAAATCTCCCATCTCCCAGGAGAATGTCCTAGCCATTAGACTGTATGCTAGGTTGAGACTGGGCCATCCTCTGGGTTTGCTGTTTAAGCTGGTTTACTGTGTAGAAAAGAATAGAAAATCCATGACAACAGAAGTGAAACTATGTCTCTAGCCCAGTTATGAGAGTTCTTTGGTTCTGGTCCCTGCTTCCAGCAGGTTTTGCTTTTTTCATTAAAGAATCATTGGATAAAATGCATAAGCAGTCCTGGCAGCAAGGACCATAAGGAAATGGATGGATGGGTACCATTGACATTAGATGGTTTTAAATTTCCATATTAGGAATAATATGGGGAAAAGATTAAATCCTCTAAAGAAATGCATCACTTAGAACTAGACATATTTTTAGGCAGAAATAAGCAAGAAGAAGCACTATCCAACAGTCAGACACACCAATCTCTCTAAAAATCAAATTTAGTGTTCAGAAGTTTTCAAAATAAATTGGGTCTCTTAACAGAAAACACATCAATATTGGTGTTGGGAAATATATTAGCTGCAGGCAATGTTCTAAATATTTACTTCAATTAATTTAGAAAGACTTCCCAGGAGTTCAATGGTTGGCTGCTTTAAATAACAATTCTGTAGTAAAGAACATATTACTTGGTTTTCTTAGTGTTCTAAGTCCTAAAATGTCAAAATTATTTTACTGGTTATAAGTCCTTCCTGGTAAAAAGATGTAAATTATTTTAAAATCCCTTTTAAGGAACACAATAGCCAATGCTCATTAGTTCAATATATCAAATTAATTCAACCATTGCTTCCCTGCATAGTGCATCTTGCTTTTTGCAAAGTAGCTTGTATGATAAATTTTGGATAGCCATCAACTGCAAGTGTTCAAATCATGTTTCTATCTTCTTGAAGAATCATTCACATCCCATGCTTTGCTTTGGCTTTCCTTTTAAAGTATAGTGAAAGTTGCTGGATAACATGCTCATTGTTTAGGTGGCAGGAGGCTTTTGGTTAGGACCTATTTTTAAGATCTGCCATTCATACTAACTAGAATTAGGCACGGACGCGTAGAGGTTGATTAAAGATTATTTTACTTACACCGTAGGTGGTCGCGGTGCAGGCAGGAAAACTTTCTTGAGTTGCAGTTACAAAAAAAAACACACGTGGAGTTTGCTAGGCTCCACAACACAAACTCGAACAGAGCTCTGGATACACACTCACGGAGTTTGCTAAGCTCCATGGACCGTCCGAAATGAGAGTCCGAAAGGTGACTCTCCACGAGTGCGCAGGGTGGGGTACGTCGAGGGATCGTGCGGCGACGGGGAGAGACTCTTGATGGGTGATCAAGCCACCATTCGGTTCGAGATTTACGTAGAAGTCCACGAGGTAATCGTGGACTCCTTGCCGGAATTCTCTCGGATTTCTCCCGGAATTCTCGGAATCGGGGTTCTCAGGATCCCCCTGAGATTCTCGGAGATCTCCGACTTGGGCGGAAACTGCTCAAGCCTCTTATACGGCTAGCAAGCCAGTCGCTAGCCGCCACGTGGGAATAATTTAGAAACAGCCAGTAGTGGGAAACAAATTTACATACGGGTGGCGGGAACTCCTTTGCACCGGGGTTTTCTCTATGCAACTGAGAATTGCACCGTGCAAAGAAAGCTCCATGTGGCGGGAAATAATTCTGCAGTGTCGAAGCACACACAAAATCATACCCTTTGGGTCATGACAAGGAGGAGATGTCCTGGCCAGCATGATGACTAAAAGGGACCTCAGGGTTATGGTTAATCACAGGATGAACATGAGCCTCCACTGTGACTCTGTAGTCAACAGACCTAATAGCATGCTGGGATGCATTAGCTGATGTGTCACGAGGCTAAGGAAGTGATACTTCCTCTCTACTTGGCATTGTTGAGACCCCAGTTGGAGACTGTGTCCCGTTCTGGGCCGCACTTCAAAAAGGACATAGAGAATCTTGAAAGGGTCTAGATAAGGGTCACAAGAACGATTGCGGGCCTGGAGGACAAACCTTTTGAGGAAAGAGTAAGGGATCTTGGACTGTTCAGCCTGGGGAAGAGAAGACTGAGGGGGGACTTAGTGACTGTCTATAAGTATGTAAGGTGTGAATGTCAGGAGCTGAGAGAAACTGTTCACTAGGGTGCCCCTGGTGAGGACAAGCAACAGTGGCCATAAATTTAGAGGATGGTTTCCGGTTGGATGTAAAAAAAAACTTCCTTATGGTAAGGGTGACCATAATCTGGAATAGACTTCAAAAGGAAGTGGTGCAGTCCCCAACCCTGGAAGTCTTCAAGAGGAAACTGGACATGCACCTTGCTGGGATCATTTGATCGCAGCAGTATTCCTGCCCCGAGCAGGGGGTGGGATTGGACTCGATGATCTTTCAAGGCCCCTTCCAACCCTTAGTTTCTATGATTTCTATGATTTCTAAATCACTTCTGTATGCATGACTCACAGTAAGATGGGTTAACTTTTAAAGTAGTTCATTCCTGTAAAAGATGTGACCTTCTAGGTTGTACGTGCTGGTCCTCTGGTGGATCTATCTGTTTCTGTTCAGGGAAAAGATCATTGTGATGGTTTCAGGTTCTAGTTCAATGCATTCAGGACTCTTTTGCTCTATCACTAGAATCCTATATAGGCAAAAGGTAAGGCATGGTGGCACCTTAGTTCATAAAGGCATGAGCTTTCATAGGCAACCATCTTATTCCATAGCCTAATAGAACCTGCTAACATCAACCATAGGCCAGGTGAGGCAATCCCTGTATAAGAGAATGGATGACCATTGTTTCGACATCAATGCCAGAAATGCACAAAAGCCCATGGCAGAACACTTTACTATTCCATCACTGGCCCCAGAGTAGCTGTCCTTAAATAAATAAATAAAACAAGACTTGAACTTGAAACTGGGAACGAAGAAATCATACACAGACTTGATTGTATTAACCATGGTCTCAAAAGGGACTACATATTCTTTATATCTGAACTAGCTGTTAACTCCAGTACCCCACAAAGCGTTAACTGCCTTGTTCATCTCAATTGATCTAATCAACCTACTTTTTAGCTTTCTTAGCATCCTGGCATCCCCATCACCCTCCCACTCACATGCCCCCATCCTTTTACCTTCAATATATAAAACCCTTTCTTTCTGGTAGTAAATGCATAACATCTGATAAGATAGATTGTTGCCAATGGAAGCTCATGCCTCTCTGTACCAGTTAGTCTGTAAGGTGCCACCTTGCCCTACCTATTGCCTGATTTCAGACTAACACGGCTAACTACTATAGGATCCTATCTACATAGGGTGACCATACATCCTGGTTTGGCCAGGACACTCTCGGATTCCATAGCCCGGTCCTGGCCAAATGTTCAGAAGTCCAGGTCAGAGTCTGGTGAGGAGGCGAGGCAGCATGATGCACCAGGCAAGCGACCGGGCAGGCACCACTGGTGCTGCATGGGGGAGCAAGGCCATACCTCATGCGGGCAGGGTGGCAGTCACCCCCTAAAATGAATAGTACATCTCTTACGTTAGAATGGTAGAGGATATGTTGAATATTGGAGTTGGGATACTTAATGTATTGCGCTCGCATCTATTTGCCATGCTTGAATATCAGGTAAAAAAATAATGCTGGGGTTCATAGGGAACAGGTTGATGAACAAAACACTTTGTATAGCATTATGCTATTGCTTGGATTCTTCCAACATCATCTCTCTCTTAAGCAGCAAGCATCTTCCACTTCTGTAGAGTGTATAAAACTCCGAGACAGTCTCTTTTCTCAAAAGATCTAGTGATTTAGTGGAACTTTGTAAGCCTGTTTTTTTAAAAGATATGCTGCAAGTCTAACAAATTCCTATGGCCTGTGCTATACAGGATGTTAGACTAGATCTGTCCAACTGGCAGCCCATGAGCCACATGTGGCCCACAAGAGGTTAATCTGTGGCCTGTGGTCTCCCACTAGGCCACCATTCCTCCTATTGCTCAGGCTGCAGCAGCAGCTGCGGTCTCCAAGCTCCCCACTCCCTCCTCCAGTTTCCACTTTCTGTCCCCATCCCAGAGTGCAAGATGCTGTGTAGCTCAGTCTAGCCAGCAGTGCTGGGGGATATGGCAGCCATACAGCGCAGGCCACCCACATGGCGTCTAACTTAAGAAGCCCTTGGCAAGTCCCAGTGTGGCCCCCAGGGTGTACAGCCCCTGCTAGTGCAGCCCCCAGCCATTTAGAAATTGGACAGCAGTGGACTAGATGATAGTTGGTCTCTTGTTTAGTTTTATCTACCCATTTTCTTAAAAAACAAAGGCAAAACAAACCAGAATCTGACTTTTTCATGATACACATCAAATGCAACATGTGTTATAGAGGTTCTAATGGCTTAAACGTTGTGTTTCTGTTTGAAATATGAAGACAGGGCAAGGTTGCACCTTAGAAAACAACTGGTTTGGAATGGCATAATCTTTCATAGGCAACAGCCTACTTTGTCAGATGCTGTGAAACATCTGCCCTGGTCTTCTTTCTGCCTGACTTTAGGCTAACACAACTATTTCTCTCTTATGGCTCTAGAGATTGTCATTGTCATAGCAAAATTGTAAAACTGTAAAACCTACAGATAACATCTGTCAGGGAGAGGGAAGTTGGTCTCATGGTTAAAACACAAGATTGATAGTCAGCAGTTCTGGCACCTGTTCCTAGCTGGAAATGATAAAGAGAAGAGTGCCTGAAATCCTGCCCCAGACTTTGGTACATACCTGCAACCTTGAGTTAGGTACCTGTGAGAAACTAAGATTCACAGTCAAAAATCTGTTTCTCAATTATTCCTTTGTCTACAGTGACTGGCTCACTCTTTTCTTTTAAAACACTGGTTGAGGTGACCTCAGACTGAAGGGGTTCACACTCAAATCTCCCATCTCCCAGGAGAATGTCCTAGCCATTAGACTGTATGCTAGGTTGAGACTGGGCCATCCTCTGGGTTTGCTGTTTAAGCTGGTTTACTGTGTAGAAAAGAATAGAAAATCCATGACAACAGAAGTGAAACTATGTCTCTAGCCCAGTTATGAGAGTTCTTTGGTTCTGGTCCCTGCTTCCAGCAGGTTTTGCTTTTTTCATTAAAGAATCATTGGATAAAATGCATAAGCAGTCCTGGCAGCAAGGACCATAAGGAAATGGATGGATGGGTACCATTGACATTAGATGGTTTTAAATTTCCATATTAGGAATAATATGGGGAAAAGATTAAATCCTCTAAAGAAATGCATCACTTAGAACTAGACATATTTTTAGGCAGAAATAAGCAAGAAGAAGCACTATCCAACAGTCAGACACACCAATCTCTCTAAAAATCAAATTTAGTGTTCAGAAGTTTTCAAAATAAATTGGGTCTCTTAACAGAAAACACATCAATATTGGTGTTGGGAAATATATTAGCTGCAGGCAATGTTCTAAATATTTACTTCAATTAATTTAGAAAGACTTCCCAGGAGTTCAATGGTTGGCTGCTTTAAATAACAATTCTGTAGTAAAGAACATATTACTTGGTTTTCTTAGTGTTCTAAGTCCTAAAATGTCAAAATTATTTTACTGGTTATAAGTCCTTCCTGGTAAAAAGATGTAAATTATTTTAAAATCCCTTTTAAGGAACACAATAGCCAATGCTCATTAGTTCAATATATCAAATTAATTCAACCATTGCTTCCCTGCATAGTGCATCTTGCTTTTTGCAAAGTAGCTTGTATGATAAATTTTGGATAGCCATCAACTGCAAGTGTTCAAATCATGTTTCTATCTTCTTGAAGAATCATTCACATCCCATGCTTTGCTTTGGCTTTCCTTTTAAAGTATAGTGAAAGTTGCTGGATAACATGCTCATTGTTTAGGTGGCAGGAGGCTTTTGGTTAGGACCTATTTTTAAGATCTGCCATTCATACTGCCCCTCTTCTAATTCAGAATGTTATGTCCCCAAGTAAGATGTGAAGGGAAACCAGCCTCTGTGTTCAGGAATCTAAATTTTCACTTCCCAGACCCTGCTTTAGTTTGACTCTCTCCCACTGAGAAGCAGTAGAAGTCTCACTTATCTCAGTCTCTGCTTCTGAGACCTGTCTTGTCAGTACAGTACCAGAGGGTCACTGTATCCTGAATTAAATGAGATTCCTGTTTTGTATTTTATTTGTTCTAAATTTACTGCACATTTACTTCACTGAATGATTCAGTGTCCTTCTACCATGTGGCAACATAATAGAAAGGAAGAGCTTGTCATTCCTTACAATATCCTTTATAGTTTTGAGTACCCTATTCAAGTCACTTCTAACTCTTCTTTGTCAGGCTAAGTAAAGCTTGTTTTTCAATGTTCTTGTGTGCTTGTCCAAACAATTCACATCTATCATAACTCTAAAAGATGGACACAAAATGAATGCAATTCTTATGATGTTATTCATCCTGCAAAGGGATTTGTTTGGAAAGCAATGGTTAGTTGTTTGCCAGTCTCCTGAACCAGGTAGATTTTTTTTTTCTTTTTCCTCCACTATTCTCTGGATTTTTTTCAAGTTATTACTCAGTCCTGCTTTAAGCCCCATGTGCTTTTAGCTCTGTGCCAAATCCCTTTAAAGATGGTGCTTTAAAACCTTGAAGGAAAGCTTCTGATGCCTCTTCCTTTTTAAAAGGTGGGAGATATGAAAGCTGTTTTGTGCAGAAATCCCTAGATATCCCTCAGGGCAAAATCGTGAATAAGCATATCAGAATGCTTAGGTTCAATAATCTGGTCTCCAAATATATACTTGTCTTGTATGTAACAATACCATTTAAATCTGTTGTAAGATAAAAAGTGTTGAATAAGTGTTCTAATGTGGAAAATCTGTATTAATGAGGTAGGCATATGTTTTGGTAAAAATATTTAAATAGATTATTTCATACTCTTTTTTCTTTAAAATGATCAGTGCAGCAGTGGTGACTAAAAACTGGCCAAAAGCTTTAAGAGACCTATTAAGAGGAGTAAATGTTGATACAGGAAAAATCCATTTTTATATGGATTATTCTACTGCTTCTTGTTTTTTGTTTCAGATTCTTCTCAATGAACTTTCTTCAACTAAATATTGGGTATCCATGCATGTTTCGGACCACAGTGGATTCCATTACCGCCAGTTCTTAATAAAGTCCTTGACTGGCAGAACTGTGGCTGACAATACTGTACTGGTGCAAAATCAACTAGTAAACCAACAAAGCTCCAGTCTCCCAAAGGATGAAGAAAATGAAGCAGCAGAAGCCACATGTGCAGAAGAACAGAGAGTAGATCTCTCCCAACTTTTAGAGGAAGAATTGGAACTCTGCACTGATCTTATTGATACCTACCCGGGGCATGAAACATTGTGGTGTCACAGGTAAGAGGACACTCAGAAAAGTTTGTTTGATATCTTGATTTGTTTTGAAACATAGGTCAGAGGGAAATCTAGTTATCATTGCTAGAGGTACAGCTGAGCAAAAGACGTGTTCTGCTTTATGCAGAGCATTTAGTTTAGACCTGCACATATGTTAGAGATAATAAATGAAAAAATTGATGGGCCTTCAATACCTTGTTGAAACAAACTCTGTGACTCTCCAGAGAATGGTGTGAGCAGGATAAAGCTTGGATGCTAATTGGTCTTCTTGTTCCTAACATTTGAAGGACAAAAGATGGATTAATTACATAAAACCTCCAAATTGCCAGCTGTATGTATGGGCCTGACTGGATAAAAGGTGGGATGGCTGATGTGACACTGAACTTGTTGCTAGTAAAAAATGCCCAACACTTTTTTTATCTTCTCCATAAATAAAATACTTTTGTTACCTGAGGGGAGGAGAAAAGGATGGAGTGGAGGCACTCCTTGCATTAAAATAGCGATTCGCAACCAAGGTGCCATGGCACCCTGGGGTGCCTTAAGATTCTTTCATGGATACTGTGGGGTGCTGCACAATATTAGTAGTGTTACGTTTAGAAACATCTCTCAGTTTATCTTGTGAATCATTTCAAATAGAAATTCAGAGTTGTGGTCTTTTCTGAGATATTTGCAACAGAAAAACCTGCTCCATCGTTTTTCTGTAGGTAAAAAAGAGTGAAAACTAAGAGCTGGCATTTTCCAAGGGGTGTCTCAAGTCTATTCAGGAGTTCCTTGAGTCTAAAAAGACTGGGAACCACTGCATTAAAAAATCAAGTACAAAATGAGACCAGATGAGGTTTGAATTGTGTATGTAGGGTAGGATAGGGAATAACATGCTATTGATGATAATCTGGCACTTTTAATGGGTATTAAATCATTTTGGGGGGCAGGAAACAAACATTAAGTATTTACTGTCATCCATCAATTCATTGAAGAGATCACTTTCATCTTGTCCTGAAAATGTTAAAAATAATTTGGAAAAATGTTACTGTATATGTGCAGTAGTTGCCTGTCTGAATCAAATCTCTGCTTGGTGATATGACAGGCTGCAGCTTGGCTGACTGCAGAGTGTGAACTGGGGGCCTAGGGAGCTGACAATATGAGTATCTACAGCTTGAGCTAAAGAGTCCAGCTCTATAGCTGCGAGCTGAATAGGCCATATCATCTGTAGACAAGATCACAAAACAGTTTCTGATCACTGCTTTACATATGCACACAGCAGTGAGCATTAGTGAGTGATTTTTGGTCTTTGTGAAGGTTCCAGATTAACAGTCCAGTAGATGAAAGTCTTCTGTACAGCCTTGGAACAGGTACAGTGTTCACCACACTAATTGCATTTCCCTTCGTTTTCTGTGCAGTGTTTCCACCCTAAAGTCTGAATTCTTAGTGCTTGACACCGCTGCTGAAACTGTCATTTAGAATGCCAGTTGCGATGGTGACTTTAGTGCACTGGTGTCTGCATCACTGAGAAGTAAAGTAAAACCACCCACTCATCTGACAATATGTGAAATACCTGCTGTCAGATGGTAATATTCAGATCCGTTACAGAGAAGTGAAAAGCTTCATAACCCACTGCAAAACTGGAAATCAACTTCTTCCGTGCCAACAAAATAACATGATTTTTGTAGTCAGGCTGGTTGGGGGGTACTCACTGAATTCTAACATCATTTAATGTCTTCAGCAATGGCAGCAACTTGACTTGAAGCATATGACTTTTTAAATATTTATTTATTTTTCTCTCCTTCCTGTTTGAAGACGGCATGTGTTCTACCTTCAGCACCATTTAAACAACAAACTTCTTCTTCCAAATATATGGTTGACATCGGTAGACAGCAGCGATGGAACTCTAAATAATTCCCACCCCAGTACTGCAGTCAGTCATGTAACTCAAGCCATGGATGTTGACGGTTTGCATGATTCCAACAAACAAGGCTATACCCAAGAAACCAAACGACTAAAACGTGCCCCTACACAGGACTCTCTTGGCCTGGAAATGGAATACAGGTTCATTGACAAGGTTTTATCAACTTGTAGAGATGTGGAGCAGGCTAGGTTTGCTACTGCATATAAAAAATGGTTAGTTAATTTTCCAAGTCAGTGAAGGAAAAGCTAAGACCTGCAGGATTCCTCTTTTAGTGCAATATTCTCTTTTCAGTCACAAATGCATGTCATGGTTGCAAGTGTTAGCTAGCCATGTTTTTCTCACTTTTTTATGGTCAGTGCTGAAATTCATATGCAGAGTAATAATCTTTCATTTTATTTATTTAAAAAACTGGCATATCTTTTTATTAAGCAAACATAGTTTGTTTTTCTTTATTCCTTCAAAGATTTAAGACTATATTTCTACTTGTGGCAGCTTCATGTCATGCCATTGTTCCCCATGAACCTTTTCTGTATTAGTGTGGACTGTGAACAGAGGGGCTTAACAAAAAGATTTAAAATGATTCTGATCCAAATGGAGGGTCTGGGAAACAAGTTAGTAGATCTGTCAGCATAAAATTAGCTTGTTCCTATGTTGTTCCTCTCCAACATAGTCAAGGCTGGCAATGACTCGTACAGAGCCAGTGGACCCAGATTGTATT
Source organism: Alligator sinensis (assembly GCF_000455745.1). Classification (NCBI taxonomy): domain Eukaryota; kingdom Metazoa; phylum Chordata; order Crocodylia; family Alligatoridae; genus Alligator; species Alligator sinensis. The sequence goes on along the minus strand of NW_005842041.1, from coordinate 2,258,415 downwards.
TAGTGAGTTTTTACATCTGAATTAGTAACCACTAGTAAAAGAGGAGGCTGCTGTGTTTCTGCCTCCAGTGCCCCTTTTAATTCCTCATAAAGGCAACATGTATTGCTACTATACTGGAATTACACTTTTTGTTTTATTTGCCTGACAGCTCTATCACATAAGGTCGCTATCAAAATCTAAGCTTAAGTCAATGCCAAGTCTGATGCAGGTAGAGATGGGAAAACAAACTGTTTTTCTCTCATGCAACAAGCGAGTAAGGTTAAAGCTGTACGTGGAAACATTTCTGTCTTTAACATTATATACTTTTATTTATTTATTTATTTTACCTCAAAAAGCCAGAGTTAATGACACTTGATTTACATTTGTGAATGTATTGCATTAACACTACAGAGCCCAACAAAGACTATGCAATCACACACACATCATAAAAACACAGTATACAAGCATTTTAAGTGATGGAAGTAAAAAGGAATTGTGCTAGCTGATTTGTTAAACTATACTATGAAGACAGTTAGTCAGGATTTCTTCCTTTCTGCATTTGTGTGCATGCCTGTACTTCTGTATTTCTAGCTTAGGCAAGACTTCAATTCAGTGTCTTCCGTGTCAGTCAGTGGACCTCCTTCTGCCCAACACCTCATGTATATATTGTGATTATACAATTCTAAGGTAGTTTTATCCTTGAATTTCCTTTTGGTTATCAGTGCAATTAAATATGAATAGTCTGTATTGGCATTTCTTAGAACCTCTCACCATCTGCACCAGTGTAGTTGGACTCCTGTAACTATGCTAGTGCAAGCCCCATTGTAAAAATGTTGCCCTGTTTAAATGAAAGCTTGCCACAGGGCTGCTTTACTCCTAAAGTTCAAAAATTTTGGAAATTTGGGAAAGCTCCTTTACTATGATCTGTGCTTGTTTTCCCTGTACAAATTCCATCCTCAGAATGATCAGCTTCATGCTCCTGTTCTTATCATTGAGAAAGTACAATGAGGAGTAGAAATGGAGGTGTGCTGCTTGAAAAGATGTTACTCTCAGAAGTGTGAAGGGCACTGGAGCAATGGGCAGTGGGATTCCAGGGGTCCTAAGTCATGTCTGGGTAGCAGTTATTCTTGCATGTCAAAGGGAAAATAGACTTCCTCTGGTATGTTTGCTTTTAGTGATGTGGCTAAATTTGATGATTTTGAGACCGGAATGAACTAAAGAGTTATTCAGGTCATTCAGGAAATAGGTAGTAGTATTAAAACAGGGTCTCTATCACTTGGGTATGTTTTGGGTTGGGGTTTTTTTTAACTCTGAAGAGTTAAACTTCTAGGCCTTGGAGTTCAAAACCACTTTGTGGCTAAAATGAGTTTGGTAAAGATGTGTCAGATTGTACCTTGTATGTCTGTAGTTTGCAGATGAGTGAGTTGAGTGACATATAGGTTTGAGCATCTCCATTGCAAAGCCTTATTTGTGTTAGTGCCTTCTCACCGGTTCTGCAGTATGTCTGGGGTTTGGGATGTCTGTGTGTGTCTGGGGTTTTATTTCATGGTTCTTGGTGCTGAGATACTCTAGGATTCTTTCCTAGTCAGTTGTATCAATTTTAGAAGAACTTGTTTGGCTTTGGGGCAGAAGCGGGGGATTGTGGTTGGGGCTTTGGAGGACCATCAAAACTCAAAAGATTTTGCTGTTTTCTTCACTGTTAAGTACTGTATTTGCTTTTTTTCCAAAATGAGGTTTATTTTCCCATTCAACATGGGGGAAATGAAGTCTCATCATAGAATTGAGTATGGGACCACTCCAGCCAGCAGCTGCAGCAAGCAGTGATGTCCTCAGCTGATCCAGGTACAGGTGAAGCTGCTGCTCCATCGTGCTGCAAGGAGCAGCTGTGCAGGGAACCTGGCTCTGCCAGGGACATGAGCAGCGGCTCATACGTTCCTCCTTCCAGCACTTGTTCCATGCCCGGCTCCACTTTTTTACCCCCTCCCACTCCCACCACTTCACGTCCTCCACTGGTGAGGCGTAGTCACTGGAAGGAGGAACCTGCACTCTCCTACTGTTGTCTCTGGCTATCTGATGCAGGCTATCTCTAGAGCTGCTCCTGCTTCTTGCAGCAGGGAGCAGCTTTGTGGGGAGCCCAGCTCAGCTGGGGACAGCAGCAACGGTGCACAGGTTTCTTCTTTTAGTGCTTGCTCCCAGGCAGAGGGGGGAGGGCAAGCACTGGGAAAGGACAGGTGGTGGGGTGACATATACTAGGGCAGATAAGTGCGGGGAGGTAAGTGGTAGAGGGAGCACTTGTCCCCACCCTGGTATCCTCCCTACCACCTCCCCTGCCATTGTTTTCCTGCCCCTTCCCGCTATTTTTTCTGCTGCAGCAGTGTGGGGGACCCTCCAACAATTAGATTCTAGACATGGAAAAATTATAACAAATTTATAATTTTCCATGTCTAAAATCTAATTATTGGCAGGGGGTCATCTTAAAGTCAAAGTCATCTTGGATTCATGTAAATATGGTAGCTGAGTTTCAGCCTGAGCTTAATAGAAGTTAGGGCTATAACTGATGCCTCAGCTGAGTAAACTAGTCCAAATGTAAAGTGTTAACCCCAGGTCAGATGGTTCTCTGTGCGATGGCAGGTGAGGCTAGGATGAAACCTGAGTAGAAGCCTGGGTTCAGAACATGTAGGTGATAAGTGCCTACCCAGAAAGTACGCAGGCATTTGGCTGTATGTTTGTCAGAGACTGTTTTATCTGTGCTAAAAGAATTTACTTTTAGAGTTAAGGCAGCATCTTAATTTTGTCTTCTCCACTTTTACTCTGTGTGGGTTATAGATACAATGGAAGGGTATTGGAGAAGGGAGCAGACTGAGGAGAATTTGTGCCTTGTGGGACAAATAAAACCCCATCATTTGAGGCAGAGAGGAAGAAAGACAATACTCTCTGTACTTGTACTGTAGTGACTGGATTCTGTAGAAGGAATTTCAAGGATGGCAGTGGAACCTGACTTAAAATCCATTATAATAAATATCAGTTAGACTTTTTAAACTCTCAGTCAGCCTTCCTAGAGCTATGTAGTAGAAATAGCCTGATATTGAATTTGACAATCATTCTGTCATAAACATTTAAGGTCAAACCCTGCCTTCAAAGTTGTGTACAATTCTCATTGATGTCAGTGTGAATTATGCATGCCTGTATGAAGACAGGATTTGGTCTTGTATAGTCAAGTAGTATTACAATGCATTTAAAGTATTCCAGTAGTTCTCAGAATAAAGGTGAGGTATGGTTTTTTAAAATCATTTTACAGAAGTGCTGCCAACTGAAATGTTACCCAAATTGTAGATTTTTTTTTCAATACTGCTTCTCCACCCCCCAAAAAAATGTCTGATGGAGATATTTTCATGATTTTTTAAATCTCCAGTAGAAGCAACTGCATTAAAATTGTCCTCCTTTGTTTGTGGTGCTGAAAACCCAACCATAAAAAAGATTTAAATCTAAGTGAAGCTGATGATAATAAGTTACACTTTCCCAGCTGAAGAAAATCTAAACGGTGAACTAACAGTATCCATATTTGAAACCTAAGCACAGTTTTCTCACTTTGAAAATAGTGAAAAAAAAATACATTTTCTTAAAAATATTATTTTCAAGCTGTCTGGGTCCTTTAACCTTTATATGAACTGATTATTGTAATTTGGGGGGAATATATTTTAAAACTGAGAATTTTGCAGTGTCCTGCATGTGAACTTTTACAGCTGAGACCAACTAATCAGTCAAATTAAAATTTCTTATAAATTCTAATGGAGAGAGGGGGAATTACAGCATAATAAAATTTTTTAGACGTCAGGTCATTGGCATTTAATATATGCATCATTTCCTGAGCTCAGCTTCTCAATGTTAAGTAACATATATTGGCCAATTAGTATGTCAGAGGGCAGCATATCTTTAACTTTTAATGTCAATGAGTTATGCTAGGTGACTGTAACTAGGCAGCACCAAATACTTATTCTGGATATAAATTTGGGCTTTGACTATCAATAAACTGTTTGAGTCCTTTTTATGGTTAAGTACTTGTGCTAATTCTATCCTTTGCTATACCATTTATCATTTACATTGGTGAAAACTTTTATTGTGCACTAAATCAGTCTTATAGCAATATCTTTGCACTAGAAATTAAGGAAGGCTTTGAAGAATGAATGTCACTTGGAACTTCAGAAGTGAGAACACAGTTAAACAATCAGGTGAAAGTGGACAGTCTCATTTCTAAACATGTATTATTTACTGTAATGTGCATTGACTGGTGTTATGTTGGCATTTGATATTTTATCTCATGGGCTGTAGTTGCTGGAACAAAACTTGCAGTAGCACCAAACCTGGTGACAGCAATGAACTCTTGTAGAAATTTAACATTGGAACAGGTCATGTTTTTATGTACGTGTGTGTTAACATACCCATGCCTGCTTATTACAATATTTGGTTGACCGCTTACGCATTCTTTATAAAATCTTGTTATTGTTTAAATATGCAGAAAATATACTTGTCAGTTTATTGCTAATAGCTTAGTTACCTTATGTAGCACTGGTTTAAAAGCAAATAGGTATAGTGAAGAATTAATATAGTAAAGTTGGGATTCCATTTTACAACTGAAATTTGCTTAAGTGTTTCACTTTGTTTTAGTGTTACATTATGTATAATTAGTAATTTATGTAAAGCAGTGACTTTGTTACTCTTCAGCTTGAAGTATTTAATTGTTTTTAAACTGTACTGTATAGTCTGGACAAACAAATCAAAGTGTCTTGGAGGGGCTTGTCTACATAGCCAGACTTAACAAACAAATGTCTTAAAAATAGGTACTTAAAAAAAACCCATAATTAAGCAACCACAAGAGAATTTAACAATCAGTTTACCAATATTTCATGATCAAAATTCCAAACAAAGGTTGTGTATGGCTTTGCTCTTGCCTGTAGTGCTATTTCCACATGATCAAAGTGTTACTCATCTTTTTGGGTTTTTTCTACGCCAATGTAAAATAATACAATTGTCAGACTGTCTTCAACAGAGCTGTTGAGATTAACAGAGTGAAAGGTAAATGTGACTTTTCCATATTCCCATGTTTGACATTTACTTACAACTAAGTCTTTTAGTTTTATATCAAATGCAAAGAGGAAGAATAATTGCCATTCTCAGAAGGACATAAAATGCAGTTTAGTTGCAAAATAAGATCAGCCTACTTCTCAAAAACATGGTTCTTGTCTTTCCTATTACATTCAAAGAGTGTTTCATTCTGAACTGCTTTCCCCCACCAGTGAACATCGAAAAACTATGGGGAGGTGGCCTCATATAATGTAAGGGTAATGTCGACTACCTCCCAAAAAATGCTCTGATAATGTCCTTAAATGGAGATCATCAGGCTTATTTTATTCTGATCCTCAGGCTAGATCTAGACCCTCATTTCAGAGGTGAAAAGCAAGAGCTTTATGTGTTAAGCCATCTAGTTTCCCCTCAAGAGTTTAAACAAATGGAGGAAATATTAAGTAGTGTTTAAAGTTGGGAAAAAACATAATTTGTAAAGGCTCTCATCAACCATTGCCTCTGACAAAGCATTATTTTGCTGTCAAACAGAGGAAACCAGTGCTTCCAGGAAAATTCCTTGTAGTCAGTTTATGCTTTCAAAATATTACTGTGGTCACTAATTATAAACCTGACACTTCCTTGTGGCTTTTACTTAGTGTGCAGTGTAACTTCTCAGGGCATAGATTATCTTAGAAAACTAGGGTACATTTTTACAGTTTATAATCATTGGTAAAAATGCATAAATGCTAAATGTATAATAAGTGGCTCTTAATATTTTTAGTCTAGAACAGTATTTTATATAGCCCGTAGCTAATACTGTAGCTAGTTGCCTGCTTTAGGCCTGCCCTTCTCACCTGCCTGTATTTTAAAACATATTAGTGATTTCATCAAGAAACTATGGGCCAGATCTTGAAAGCTGCTGGATATCTCC
>NW_005842041.1:2245494-2252413 GCF_000455745.1 Alligator sinensis | reverse complement strand
TCAGCAGGACACTCAACACCTCACATGGCCAAGTCTTTTAATACCAGGGAAAATGTATTCTGTATCTCTGATATGTTACAGATCCTGAATTTCCTGAATCTTATGATGAGTCTGAACACTAAAGTCCCATACCTGTTTTATGAGGCACAAGATTGTTATTTGTTGTCTAGCCAACACATGTTTATATACCATACAACTTTGCTAAAGAGCAGAACTCTTCATTGAAACATGGGTCATTAAGCTTCCTTATTTGTACCATCTGGAACCTGCTATTAATCCTAGTTAATAGTGAAGAAAAAAACACTAAGATCTGTATTTTGTGTGCATTGAATTTTCTGAGTGGACTATGATTATGTTGAAGCAAGGGTGGTTTTCTTGGAAGACTTAATAGTTTGCGTATGATATGTGAATAGCAGTTTAAAGTTGGTGCCTCTGCTACAATAGATTCCTTATACAGAGAAGTAATGAATGCAATTGTTAACAAAGTATGGATTATCCCATTGTCAGCTGTTGAAAATATCATAAGTGATGTAAAATGTAAATACCCTGAGACAGAATACATTTATATATACTGTGACCATTCCCATTTGTTCAGGTTTTTCCTTTGTGAAGTGGCTACATTTAAAGCAGTGTTCCCCTCCTGCAACAGTGTGCCTGGGAAGGTTCTCATATAATTTTATATAATAGTAAACAGGGAGCTTTTTCTAATGGCTCTGGGGAGCACTGAGATCCATGGTACTGCAAATTTCTAGGTCAGTACTATAGAACCTATGTGAACCAGTGAATATTGTTTAATTCTATAAAGCCATCACTTCCACTTTCATCTGAGTAGTATTCTTTACAGTGCAAACATTAGCCTGTCTGGGAGACATGTAAGAAAAAAAATATTTCACATTTGTGGCTTTGGGATCATTAAAAATGTTATGGTTAAAAGCTGTTTTGTTAAAAGCAGCTTTTAACCATAGTACCATTATATTTTATCAAAAACTTTGGATAGATAACTGTGACCACTGTAAATTCACTGAAAACTATTTGGTGCAGATGAATCAGGTTAAATTGGCAATATTAGTGGCACTTGGAATAGTATGATGACAAAACAATCACAACCTTATGGCACTAGAAATAAAAAAATATTCAGAAACATTTGCAGTATTCCAAAGTCAGGGAATTTAAAAGCATAAATTATCTTCCAGAGCTGACATTTTAATGGAATATTTTTTGCTCAAAGAGTACCACTGTAGTGAATAGGAATCTTGTTTGAATAGGATCACGAATAAACTAGTCATGGATAAATAACCTGTAATCTGTCCACTTCAGTAACTAGGAAGAGAGGTGGGGCCACTGTAAATTCAAGTATAGGACCCAATTTTCTCATGCCTGGGTTATTCCTGTGTGAGCTAGTGAAAGAAAATTGTGAATAATAATTCATCCCTTGGGGACAATATGCTGCCCTACTGTTAACTGCATAGTCCCATTCCATCTTTAATTTGTGAATTTTACACAGTGTCTGCCAACTTCAGGGCCTGCTCATCCACTATATCCACACTGAAGCCTAGCTGGGCTTTTTTCCAGAGAGCCTGGAAAGGGCAGTGGAACTTGCAGTCCTGGATGCCCTGACAGGAGTTTTCCAAGCTGTGGAGGAGCATGCAGCTTGAATTACTGTAGACTGTGTTCCCTGATAGCATAAATGGGACAATGTGGTAGTCTGGTCAGTTTTCCACTCATTAAACTGGAAGCCCATAGAGCGTTCCTTGAGAGTCCTGCATAAATCACAGTATCATACAAAAAGTAGGGCTGGATGGGACCTAAGGAGTTCATGTGGTCCAAAGATGTCAAGCATAGGGCTCATGGGCTGGTTCTGCAGCAGTAGCATTAAACCCCATTATTTCAATACAGCACCAGAACCCAGGAAATTAATGCCACTCACCTCCCTTTTCCCCCCACCTTGCCTGCTGCTGAAATCAGGATGTTTTAGTCACCTCCAGCAACTAAATTAGGCAGCAAGGGAAAAGGAGTGGGGCAGGGGGACCAGCATTACTCTCTGGGTTCCAGAGCCCTGTGACTACAGCAGTTTTGGCAGCCATAGAGATTAACACCCACGCAGCCCATGGGAAGCCCTGCAATCTGTATCTGGCCCATGGTAAACTCCACAATCGAGATCCGGCCCACAGGGCCCGAGTTTAACGCCCCAGTCTAATCCAACCCCCTGCTCAAGGCAAGATCATCATCCCTTTCTAAAGGAAGGGTGGAGTATATTTTGGAAGATGCGCTGCTCCATGTTCCTTTTACAAGAGTAGATGGAGGGGAGCATGAAAAGCAACACGGGTGATGTACTTCTTAGTTTTTGGTATTTCCCAGTGGCTGATCCTTTTGTGGGTTGGGGAAAAAAGTCATACTGTCCAAGATCTTTCAAAGTGGCCGGTTGTTTTGGATGCCTCCCTTTTAATTTACTCTATTGAGACCTCTTTGAAAGGGGTCTGATTTTGAAATGATGTTGAGCCCCACTCCTTCATCTGGCAATCCAGTCCCTGTTTTAAGATGAGCACCAAAAGTCACAACTGAAAACCTTATCCCTTGTTTACAACTGAAGATTATTGCAAAGCTGTCAAATTTTCTATCTGTAGAAGCGTCATTTGCCCTACTGGTTGCTGGGAAAGATCAGTAAAAATCTGGAGGAAACTGTCAATGTGCACTTAATTTTCAAGTTTGTTATTCTCTCTGAGATCTTTTTGAGGGCTAGCAACAATGGATACAAATTATTTTAAGGCTTGATCCTGCAACCTAAACTCACATGAATACAGGCTGCTGGATCAAATTGCTACTGCATATACTGCAGGTAAGATGTCAAGTCACTACATGATAGCTTGATAATAAAATGCTTGCTTTGATGGATTACAAGTGGTTCTGCTGTCCTAAGTGAATAATGTTATGCATGATTCTAACCTAGCTTTCTTGTGGAAAGAAAGCTGTTATTGGTGTGGTATTTATCAGTTTCTGCTGTCCTTGAGGAAAAACATTGTAAAGTTTTTAGCTGTTAGTAGTTTAAAAAAAATAGCGAGAGTACTATATTGAAGCATTCCTAAATGCAACTACTGCAGAAGCAACTAAGTTTTGGGCCAGTATTTTTAATAGCTGTGAAAGGATTGTTTGAAATCAAGTGCCCTCAAATCACTGGGAGATCAAGGGAACTAGTCTGAAAATCTGAAACAAGCTATAAAGATTGTTAAAACAATATTTACTAGTTAAATCTGCCATTTTGACAGCCACTTTCTTTAGGGATACCCAGAAGGGTTATGCTCAGCCATTAGATACACAGAGGTTTGCTGGAGGGATCAGTATTAAAAAAATCCAGGCGTGGTGGGAAGGATTTCACCATGGCGGGAGGGATGCAGTGCATGCATGTGTGAAATATACAGTAAGATGCAGAACAAGTCTTCAACTGTTGAGATAATATTGCTGATCAATGGCTGCATTTAGTTTGACAGCTGAATTCAGTGCAAAATGCTTCTTATGAAAGGATGGGTGTAGAGGTTTTGGGCATAAAAGATGCATTTGATGTAGTTTGGCTGGTGGCAATTTTAACAACTATTGAATGGCTTAGTCCCCTCCCCCCCAAAAGTACACTATACATACTAAATTATATTGTGCGGTAATTAAACTGCACAGTTATCTGTTGTCTTATCATCTCGTAGTCGCTTATAAATCAGTAACTGTGGTGGGTTTTTTTTTAAATGTAGCTACTTCAAGTTTGATTAAGTTTCTAGAATCATGCAGTAAAAATCTTGTAATGGATAACTACTTCTGCTCCTACTAACTGCATCTAACTAACTTCCTTCACATGTTCTACATAAAACAGGACCCAACTGAGCATAGATTTTGATCCTTATAAATTCAGCTTTCCTGTGAAAGGAAGTGGAAAGTCTACAATGTTTAAAATGCCCTGGCTTCCAATGCATTAGAAACCTAAGAGAGCATCCTAACGTTGTTTTCTAGTTGTGCACACTAAACTCAGTCTTGTTTATTTCAAGTATTTTGTATTACATGCCATTTTAACATGATCCTATCAGTACAAAAGTATATTAAAAACCAGCCCTAGAATCCTAACAATTCTATGCAGATGTCTTCCAGAATTACAGGTACAATTTTAATGGTGGTGGTTGGCAGAATGAATTTTCCACTTATTTATCAGTAGAATCATTTTTATATGTACTAGTGATAAAATGTATTAAGCACAGCTATAAGTTATTGTATTTCTGTAGAAATTGGAAAATAGTGTACAATTTTTTTTGCTAAATATTAAGTTTTTAAATAAACTTTTCATCTCCTAAGATTCCAGTGTTTTGCCTGATGTCATATTTCAACACTGAGTTCAAATTCATTAATGGTTCACTAATAAACATGAAGTCTTAATCAGGAATATTCTATGTATAGATTACATATTCCCTTTTTATGCATGTGGTATCAAACATAGTTCCTAACGTGTATAAGTAGTCTGTATGCACATAAATAGTAAAGACATTTTCAAATGTGTTTCTGTATATTTGGGTCAGATTTAGCATATGGGCAATTTTTGCATGTAAAACTTGACAGAATGCTGGAGAACAGAGATTTTAAAAACCCTTAGAAAAATGAGACAACAAACAGCGAACTGTACTGTAAAATATGGTGTATATCTTAAAAAAACACCAGTTTATGTATCTTCATTCAGATGTCAGTGCATCTCTCTCCAACTTCAACATGGCTTTTGTTGAAGTTCTTGTCATTTCCTAAACCTGGGTTGTCAAAGATGGTAGATTCTGCTACATTTAAAAGAGGCTGCATTGGACAATTTTCTTTGCTTATAATGTAATGCTAATCATTTTTTGGAGCTTAAAAGCATGAGCATACTCTTTTTAAATTAAAAAATGTGCTTTGCTAGATTCAGATTCAGGGAAATATTATAATGATGAGAATATTAAGGTATGATAATTTGATCCCAGGCAATGGACTTCTAGAAAAAAATTCTGCTAAATAAGTTGCATGAAGATAACTGATTACTAATCTTTAGATAAACCGTTGCCTGAATATCATGAAAAGCTATTTGAGATATATGCTTATTACTTGCTTTAGGTAGTAATCCTACAAGTATATGTGCTTTAAAATTTGAACCTCTTGAATTTGATTTTTCAGCCGGTGATTTCATTTCTAATGGGATTTCAATTGAAATTTGGATTTTTTTCTCTTCTTTTTTTTTTGCCTCTGAAATGGGTCCTGATTTTTCTACCTTAAGATATCTTTCATCGATCAAGTTTAAAACTATACTATTATAGCACCTTGGTACATCAGTGTAGTTCAGTTTTCTGTCCAAAAGATACTTTTGTTCCAGGAAGGTAACTAGATTATACTGAAATTCATTCAGTTAGCATGTAGCATTGATAGTAGCAGGCTGCTTTTCTTTCTAGTTTCTTTTAAAACATTTTCATTCAACAATTCCAGAACATGTATACAGGTAGGTAATTACATTTTTTTTTTTTTACAGATTTTATAGTGTACTTGATCCAAGGCCATTAATGCTCAGATTTGCCTATTTGAAAGATAGCTTCTTGGGCCATCTTCCCCTCCAGACTCAATCCCTTAAAGCAGCAGTCTGCAGCCTGTGGCCCACAGGCTGGATGTGGCCTGAGGGCTATGGCTTTGGCAGCATTAGAACTGGGAGTCTTTTTCTGCACCACATTGCAGTCAGTTGCCTGAGGCTCTGGCAAAGGGGGAGCTCTACCGTGCTGCACGATAGTTGGGCAGAATTGGCTCCAATGGGAGGGCTGGAGGGAGGGTGATTTTTGCTGCACCATGCTACAGCTGAGTGGTAGGGAGAAGTGGTTGCAACGGTTGGGTCTTAATGCCTGCCCAACTCTGACCCAGACTGGTAAAATGCTGCTGACCCCTGTCTTAATTTGTTGCTACCTAAATTGTTAAATATGTGGGAAAAAGCAATTGACCAAATAAAAATAAACTAATGAATACAACCAGGAATCTGGCTTCCTGGCTATACCCCTCACTACACTTTGTACTTACATTGTCCATTCATTCCCTGGGAATAGATGTGAAATCTTCCTGTATTCATAGATCTAACCCATGGAGATGCTTCGTTCACCTCAGTGTACCTAATAATATGTTCAGGGTCCCTTATCTTGAATAGCTTAACTGAACTTTGGCTCTGGATCGCTGTGTTCGTTACCCACCTAATTTAAGTTGTTGGCAAGTTTTCTTGTACTTTAATTTATACCAAAGAGACACCCACAAGGAAAGCTTAGAAGCAGCTGTAGTGGGGGAGTGCTCCTTATTTTCAATTTAGTTCAAAAGCATCAGAAGACCCACCCAAAAATTCCTGGACTGATCTACAATATTTTCACCCCTCTAAGAGTATTATAACAGAACCTGGATCTCATTGGTCTTATCTGGAAATTGAAATATATTTGAATGGGAAAAGAAAAGAAAAAATGAATAAGGATGACTAGCAGACATGCCAACAAGGTTAAGGACAGTAAGGAGCATGCAGTCATTCTAAGTATATGCGTGTCATAGCAAGATGTAAACTAACAAAGAATATAGCTACTTAAATATGCTGTGTATCCTTTTTTCAGGAAATAGTTCTGAAGCGTGGATATGTGAAGTATGAGTTATATAAGGGCTACAGATGAGCCAGTAAAACATTCTTACAAATTTCATAGAATCATAGAGAGGTATGGCTAGAAGGGACCTCCAGAGGTCATCTAGTCCAACCCCCTGCTGATGCAGGATCATCCCTATCCAAACCATCCTATACAAATCCATTGTCTAACCTATTAGCAAAACACAGTCAACCCCGACACAGCCACAAGACATAACAGTCTAATCTGCCACAGGTAAAGTGGGGGAACCACAGCACCCAATGGCCTGCTGC
>NW_005842041.1:2206654-2245480 GCF_000455745.1 Alligator sinensis | reverse complement strand
CTCAAGATCCTACAAAGAGCGCCACACGCTCTTTCCACCTCCCCCTACTACAGAGAAAGGCAAAACCTCCCCACAGTCCCTATCAATCTGACAATGGGGTAAAATTTCTTCCCGACCCCAAACGTGGTGACTGGTCATAGGTAAATTTCTGTGTTCTTCCTTTGCCCCATCCCCTTCCCATTTTTTATTTTGTTTTGTTGTTTATGCATTCTACAATGCCATTTTGAAAAGGCGTAGTAGCTGTTACTTTTCAGAGATGTGGATTTTGTTGTTTTGTGTACCTCCACTGGAGCTGTGAACTGCTGCACTTTTGAAAAACATTGAATAAACTTAGTAATTTCTTTCAGTCAAAAATTTGAGAGGAGACGGATCTTCTACAGCATGCTATGTGCTAGGGCAGGAGTGGGCAAAATGCAGCCCGGGGGCCAGATGCTGCCTGCCAGGCCATTCTATCCGGCCCGCGGGGCCCCTAAAAAAATTTAGAAAATTAATATTTATCTGCCCCGGCGGCCTGTCATGCAGCCCTTGATGGCTTGCCAAAACTTAGTAAGCAGTCCTCCGCCCAAAATAATTGTCCACCCCTGTGCTAGAGAGCAGTGAAATTGCATGATAAAAGCTTTTCCAATGGAGATAGCTTAGGTGGCAGCAGCATTTTGTTTTTACCTGGTTATCACCACCACATATTTTTTTTAACATGCTCCCACTGTAATGCACCCAAGCATTGTCTGGCTAAGAAAGCAGTAAAAGAGTATCTGAGAGAGGAAAAGTCCTTTGAGAGAACTACATGGCCTGAAGTCAGAATATTTTGCAAGTGAAGGAATTTATTTTGCTCCACAACCTTTCCTCTGCACTTACATACCATGCCTCTATTCCTGGAAGCCCTAGTTCATGTCTTCCCTGGCTGATGTGGGATTTCTGGTGGCATGGAGTCAGCATCTAATGGGTAGATTCCACAGCCTTGGAATTGCAGACTATTACACAGTACTAATAGCTTTCCATTTTTCTCAGTAAAAAAGACATGCTTCTCTAAATAAAGATTGACTCCTTCAGCACAGAGTCACCATCTGATCAGGCAGGGAAGTCATGAAAATACATCAGTGACATCAGTGGTTTCCATAGCAAATGTAGGATTTATTTTTTTTTGACTGAAAGGTCAAACAGGAAAAGAACATAGATGGAGAGGGCTTTATCTCACAAGTCCTTTAGAAATCTGCTAATTATAAATGTGTAGGCATAAAACAAAACCAAACTGCCTGACACCCCGGTGGTGCAGTGTGAGATCAAAGGTATGAAAGAACAGACCCAGCTACAATCATCCTGTGGACAGAAATAGAAGGGCATAGGTGGGCGTGTCCATCATGGCTCAACTCTTGAAAATCCTTGTTAGCACTGAAGAAAGAGATGAGCAAATCTTCAGCTGGTGAAATTTGTCTTGGCTGCACTCACTTCTGTGGAGTAATGTGAACTTACAGCAGTTGAGAATCTGTCACATTTGTTTTCCTTTAAGAACTAGTAACCTACTGAAGGTCCCTGCCCCCTCGCATGGCCTGAGAATCTCTCTTACATGGTCTTTGGGAAGTTCCATCAGTAACACGATCCTATCTGGGACAGTTTTCTTATGGCATGGGGCTAGGGGAGCCATGGGTTCCTACATGGATCATATAGCTTGAGGATGTTACCAAAGTCTAGAAACTTGGGACCTAATTTTTTCACTTCTTTGATCTATGTATAGTCATTTACAACCATTCTGCATAGTTGTAAATAAATAGTGGCAGAACAGAATGGAATTTTTACACCTATTTTATACTCCCTTTTCACAGGTTCAAATTAATATATATTGCATGAAGCAATGGAGAGTCAAAATTTCTGGATCTGAAGTTCAAAAGGGTCTTCCTAAACCCAGTAGCCCATTCAGGTAGTATGGTTAAGTATTCTGTTATCTGTGACCAGTGTACACAAGGCAGATGTAGTTAGCATTAGGTCCAGCCACATTTGATGTCTCAGTCCAAGTGACTGGCTAACCATTTTCAGCTGGGTCAACTGGTAGCAGCCTTCAGCATAAATCAGACCAGGGCCCAAACTTACACCTCTGGAACTGCAGCAAGACAACTATTCTGACACTATATACCAGTATATCATGAAAGTGCATAGCCATAACTGTGCTCCTGCAACTAGCCAATCTCATGCATCCATCTGAAGGGTTTGCATTATGTTGGTACAAAGCAGGGAATATGTTTGCACAAAGTAATTACTGAGCTATATTGCCATAGTTATGCTCTGAGGGTCACAAGGAGGATTAGTATTGCCAACAATGTTTAATGGTGTCTTAGAGCTCGAGGTACTACGCATCCTTTGGCCCAGGAGTAAACTGCAAAGAACAAGGGCTAGTTACTTCATGGCAGTTTATGGATTGCACCTGCCTGGAAGCCCTTGTAAAGGAATTGTATTTTTACTTTATTTAAGCAATACAACCCGACTTGTTCTAAAATAAACTTTTTGTTTATGGAGATACAAGTTCACTCTTTTCTGGAAAAACCAAGATATTCCCCACGTGGGGAGAGCTTCTAGAATCCCACAACATCTTATTCTTTGAATTCTCAGATCTTGTTCAATTTTGACTGAAAATCCAATGGTTTTCAAAAGGCTTCAAGGGGAACATATTTCTTGGTTCCAGCTCAGTTCCTGCAGTCCCTGTAAACTCGGTCTATTCAATTTAGCAGTGCTTGACTTGAATGAATATAGAAATTAAAATATGCTTTCCAAACCCATCCATCTGTGGTGGCACTGCCTTGCTGCTGAAACAGCAGTGGTGCTCAAATTGAGAAGTCTGAAAGAGGCAGATGGGTGGCAGAGGTGAGTAATCATTTCCTTGGGGGCTACAGGGGGGGGGGTGTAAAATGAAATGCAAACAATTTCTCAGTCAGCTTCACTTCACACGGGCAGGAAAGCAGAATGTCTTCAGTTATTTTCTCCCAAATCTTAGGCAACTAGTATTTTGTTTTTCCCCTAAAAGAAAACATCTGTATTATTGAAATGGTCATTACTTTGTAAAAAACTAGGGAATTAAGACTTAAAATGATATTTAATACACAATTCAACCATGCAAGCTACCCACTTCCCCCTTAACTATGCTAATAGAAACTGGAATCATACAATACAATAGAAATAATAAGAGGCACTCCATTCTGCTCCATTCTACATACCATACAGAGTATTCTGACAAGCTAATGAAGAATCCCTTGCATTCAAAATATTGCCTAACTCTATGCCAACTACATAGTTGGTCCCATAAAAGATTATAGTGGGAATCAGGAATCCTTGCCTCTCACAATTTTTGGACCTTCATGGCTACATCACTTACAATACTATTACTCTCTACAAGAAGTTGAGGAACCATCTTATCAGTGTTCTGTGCAGCAAACTGGAACAGATCAATAAAACAGACCCAGATACAGTAAAATTTCCATTTTCCGGCATGAGTGGGGAATGCCGGGTGCTGGTAATGTAAAAATGCCGGTTATCTAAAAACACTGGGGCTGGAGGGGAGGCTTGCACATGTTGGTGGGGGGTGAGGGGGTTAGAAGTGGCTTGCACTTGGCAGCGGTGCAGCGTGGTGGATGGTGGCCGGCGGTAGTGCGGGGTGGTTGCACACGGCAGTGTGGAGTGGTGGATGGCAGCAGCACGGCAGTGGTGGCATGGGGCTGGTTAATAGAGTATACCAGCTAGTAGAATGCCAGAAAACATGGATTTTACTGTATTAGCATACAGAACTACTCAGACATAACAGCCATTTACCAAGAAGAGATCTCTGCATCCAGCCATGAAGCCTATCACACCTAAAGAAGATGAAGAAAGCAAAACTCCAAAATTACATGCTCCAGCAACAGCCCTACAATTCAATGTAATGTTACCAAGCTATCCAATCATACCCTTAGCCTGGTTACCTCAGTCTTTTTTTCTGCCCCACTTTGCAATTCAAGAAGATGAAGGTATATGGAAATCTTGAGGCTCTTTTCTGCCACCTAAGACTAAGGGAATACAGGCAGTCCTCGAATTTACAACATAATTGGTTCCTGAAAACTGTGTCTTAAGTTAAAACGTTGTAACTTGAAACTGATTTTCCCATAGGAAACAATGTTATAATTGGGGGATTGGTTCCCGAACCAAGGCCTGATACCCTTTTTTCACCAAAAATAACCCAGAATTTTGTACAGTACTCAATTATAGATGAGTAATATAGCTACATTTATTTATTTTACACTTTACTGAGACTTAACTTTTTTCAGTACAGGTAGTACTCTAGTGGTAGCAGCGGTGACAAGCGAGCACCAGATGAGCTGCCCAATAAATGGCTCCCAGACGAGCAGCACACTGCTGCTCCATCCACATGTCTGGAAGGGCGTGGGGGGTGCCCTTGGATCTGCCCTGTGCGCAGCCCACCCCACCCAGATCTGGAGGCACACATCCTTCCACCCCCATGCCCTCCCGGATAAGTGTCAGGAGTGGCCAGACGAGCTGCAGTTTCTCCCATGCCCGCCCATAGCCCCTGCTCCCAGCACTGCTGTGGACACCTGGGCAAGGAGGCATGGAGGGGCCACCCCAGCGCCAGGGGCTTAAGTGTCCAAGAACAGCCCCTGCCACCTGGGCGTAAGTCTCCCTGGCTTCCACTACCCCCATTTCCCTAGTGCTTCCCCCCCCCACCACCAGTGGCCTACCCCTTTCCAGCACTTCCCATGGGGCAAGCTGGCCTCTTCCCTGCTGGCCAGAGGGGCCTGCTTTCAGGAGAAATGGCAGTGGGCCCGATCCTTGTTGCTGACGATCCTCCCCTCCTGCCATGGGGCTGGGGGGGAGGGGGGGGGCCATCTGCCAGCAGGCTGCCCAGCCCCTGCTATGCAGGGGGATACAGGCTTTCCCTCCAAGGCGGCCGTACCCACTGGGGCCATCCATGGGGGGTGCAAGCTGGGCCGCTGCTGCCCAAAACCTCAGGCACCCGATCCAATGGGAGGAGCTTTCCTGGCCTTCCAGCCTCCTGTGCCAGGTCTCTGCCAGCTTGTGCCTCCCCCAGCAGTCTCAGCTGCACCCCTGAGCTGCTCCCCAGACTGGCCTGGCCCTTCCTGAAGAGCCCATGGGTTCCTGGCAGCTGCAGGAGCCTCTGAAACTCATAATCAACTGCAAGCCCAATCCTTTTTTCCTCTAGGCCCAATCCAAGTCTCCAGGCCGTCGCAGCCCTGGCACTGCCTTCCTCACCCCAGTGGGAGTGGCAGCAGGAGCAGCCGGATGAGCCATGGCTTCTTCCGTGGCCACCCATAGCCCCTGCTCGCGGGGCCTATGGGTGGCTGCAGGAACAGCCCAGCACTGCCCACCTCACTGTGGGGAGAGCAATGGGGGAGCAGCCAGATGAGCCATGGACTGTACTCTGGGGGTTATGCACGGCTGCAGGAGAAGCCGCAACTTTTCCAGTTGATCCCCCCGTGGCAAACTGGGCAGTGCCAGGCTGCTTCCACAGCCGCCCATAGCCCATGGAGCACAGCCCAGCACTGCCTGCCTCGCCACAGGGGCAGCAGCTGGATGAGCCGTGGGCTGCACTCCAGGGGCTATGGGCAGCCCTGCCTCGCCATAGGGGGAGCAGCCAAGGGAGCTGCGGTTTCTCCCATGACCACCCATTGCCCCCAGAGAGCAGTTGCAGCTCATCCAGCTGCTCCCCTGCTGCTCCCCCTGTGGCAAGGTGGGGCTTCCCACAGCTCCCAGAGTGCAGCCTGGTACTGCTCGCCTCACCACAGGGCAGTAGATGGACAAGCCGAGGCTCCTCCTGCAGCTGTCCATAGCTCCCACTCCCAGCACTGCTGGAGCACAGCCCCAGCACTACCCACCTGGCACTGGCAGGAGCAGCCAGACGAGACATGGCTTCTCCCATGGCTGTCCATAGCCCCAGCTCCCAGAGCCCAGCGCAGCCCTGACTGGGCAGCGCTTGCTCCAGTCCCTATCCCAGCCACAGTCCCAGTCCCTCCCTCACTGCAGGGGCCTTGATCTGCACCCCCATACCCCTTCCCTTCCCCCTCCCCTTCCACCACGACAGACAGTGTATCCAGCATTGTAAAGCTAAGACCCATGCCAGAACTTTGAAACTGGGTGTCAATTTACAAGCATCACAACTCAAACAATCGTAAGTTGAGGACTGCCTGTATTTCCATGATAAAGAGCCAGACAGTAATTAATGCACCATAGATCTGAACCATGCACAGCACAGAGAAAGCTCCTGGACATCACTTGAGGGCCAAGGCCCCACTCTGGACCTGTATGTGCGGGCTGGGAGCGACCCGAGCCCTTTTCCGCGCTGCACGCGGGCTGTGGCCAGCAGCCAGGGCACGCCGGGTTGGAGAGGGAAGGCCGTCGAGCTGGAATTAGGCACAAATGCGTAGTGGTAGTTTTAAAGATTGTTTACTTACACCGAGATGGCAGTGGTGTAGGCTGGAAAACTTGATTGAGTTGCGGTTACAGACAGACAACACAGACGGTCTCGTGGAGGTTGCTAGGCTCCACGATGCAGAGCTCCGGATGCTCTGGGTGAACGAGCCACCAAAATAGAAATCGTAGATACGTCTTATAAAAGTCGCGCTCGAAGACGGGAAGAGGTGGGCGGTGGATCAGGCCGACACGCTCCTCTGGATCTCACACAGGGTTTCTATTACCCTGCCGTGTACCCAGAGCACCCACGAGATGGATGTGGAGTCCTCTTCGGCTTGGGCGGAAACCGCTCAAGTCTCTTATACGGCTAACAGTCCAATCATTAGCTGCCACGTGTGAATAATTTAGAACTAGCCAATCACGGGGAACGAATTTACATACCGGTGGCGGGACTGTTTTGCACCGTGCATTTCTCTTGCAACTCGAGCAATGCACTCTGCAAAAGAAGCTGCAGAAAAGGCGGGAAACTCGTCCCTGCACCGCAGTTTTCCTTTGCAACAGGAAACTCTCCCGTGCAATGCTCTGCAACTTGGCGGGGATAATTATGGTGCCGAAGCACACACACAATCATGCCTTTGGGTCATGACACTGTACATAAACTATTTCTACCTCTTAGCTGACTCTGAGATTGAAGAAAAAGGAAACATGTTCACGCGTACACACACACACACACACACACACACCCCACCACCACCACCACCATCAACACTTGCATTACAACCTCAGTCCTACAGAATGAAGTGCCAAACTCTGCCTTAAAAAACAACACTGATCATCATACAACAGGCTGATAAAAGGGGATGCCACAATTATCACAGACAAAACAGCATACCTACAGGAAAATGAGAGAGAACTTTCCAACATAAAGTTTTACAAACTCCTGACTGAGGACACTATGGCACAATACCAGAAGGAATTAAATAAACTCTTAAAGAAACTATCTCTGGAAGCATAGGAGAGGATTTGTGCTTCCATCTCCTGGGAGCACAGGCCAGGCAACTTCTACTTATTACTCAAGATCCACAAACCTGCTAACCCAGGATGTCCTATTGTCTCTGGCACTGGCACCATCAGAGAGGGAGTTTCTGTCTACATTGACTCAATCCTATTTCTATATGCTACAGGAGTTGTCAGCTATTTTGAAAGATACCATAGATTTCCTAAAGAAATTTGTTTCCATTGACAGGCTTCCACATAACACTATAATAATTATCATGGATATTACATCTCTGTACACCAACATCTCCCACGAGGATGGATTACAAGCTATAAAAACATAATCTGCAACAAGGACACTGCTTCAGTTTCCATCATGCTCTTGTGTTTTTTCTTTGCTGTAACAGGGCCCCTACCCCATCACTAAAGGAATGAGGGAGCCAGGGATCAGCTTGCTGACTCCAGCCTCATTGACAAAGGAGAGCCCTGGGGAGGAGAGAGGCCTGACAGTAGGGAAGTTACAAGGAAACACCTGCACAACCAACAGACCTTGCTCCAGACCCAGATGGCAGGTGTGCCCCCTCATCAACACAGATCCACATCATCACTTAACTAAGTAACACAGATTATTACATTTGGGGATTATTTATCTGCAACTCAACCAATGTCATATAGGCCATCACCTGCTTACAGTACCTTTACAGTGTGAGAATGAATGAACAAACACCGATCTGACATCAGTACAGGCAGTCCTCAACTTTCAATGTTTTGAGTTACAACGTTTCGCACTTACAGCATTTATAAATTGACACCCTGTTTCAACTTTCTGATGTCAGTTTCAGCTTTACAATGCTTGATTCAACGCCATGCCATGCCAACGAACAAGTTCACTGTGTTGCCCATCTCCCTGGAGAACATCTGTCCAAACTTCCTTGGATACTTTTTTTAAGAAAGCAAACAAGACTCTTGAGAAGACTCCAGCCAAGAGCCTTTCAAAAAGCCCAGCGAGTTACAATGTTTCAACTTAAGATGTGGTTTTTCAGGAACCAGTTGTATCATAAATCCGAGGACTGCCAGTACCAAAGACACATAAGTTTGTGGCAGAGCACTTGAATCATCCTGGACATTCCATCACTGACCTCAGAGGGGGCTGTTCCTAAACAATAAAACTTTAAAAATTAACTTGAAAGGGAAATTATAGAAATCATAGAATTAAAGGACTAAAAGTCACCTGTAAAATCATCAAGTCTGGTCCCCTGCCATGAGCAGGAGATTATTGGGCTCAAATGTGCTCAATGCAGTGCTTGTCCAGCCTCCTCTTGAACATCTCCAACGTTGGTGACTGCATGACCTCTGCTGGCAGTGTGTTCCAGATTCTAGATACCCTTACGGAAAATAAGTTTTCCCTTATGTCCAGCCTAAATTGTCCTCAATTAGCTTATGCCCATTAGTCCTTGTCCTCCCAAGGGTTGCCTTTCTGAAGAGCTGCTCCCCTAGATCTTGGTGTCCACCCCTGACATACTTGTAGGCAGCTATCAAGTCACCTCTTAGTCTTTTCTTACTCCTACTGAACAAACCCAGTTCCCAGAGTGTCTCCTCATAGGAGGACTATCCTCAAGCTTATCCACATCCTTCCTGAAGTGTGGTGCCCAGAACTGGACACAGTACTCAAGCTGTGGCCTCACCAATGCCAAATTGAGGGGGAGGAGCATCTGGACATACTTGTAGGCAGCTATCAAGTCACCTCTTAGTCTTTTCTTACTCCTACTGAACAAACCCAGTTCCCAGAGTGTCTCCTCATAGGAGGACTATCCTCAAGCTTATCCACATCCTTCCTGAAGTGTGGTGCCCAGAACTGGACACAGTACTCAAGCTGTGGCCTCACCAATGCCAAATTGAGGGGGAGGAGCATCTGTTAGCAACACATTGGCTGATGCACACCAGAGTTCTATTTGCCCTGCTGGCGACTTCATCATACTGTTGGCTCATATTCATCTTCTGGTCGATTGTCACCCCCAGGTTATTTTCAGATGCAGTGCCAGCCAGTGGACCACCACCCATCAGATAGTTATGATGAAGGTTCTTCCTACCCAGATGGAGGACCCAGCACTTGTCCCTATTGAACCTCATCTGATTGCGTTCAGCCCATAGGACCAGTCTGTCAAAGTCATCCTGGATCCTTACCCTATCCTCTGATGTGCCCCCATTTCCCAACTTAATAATTGAGCTTTCCACCCCCTCATTGAAGTCATTGATAAAGATGTTAAAGAGCACGGGTCCAAGCACTGATCCTTAGGGGACACCACTGGAGACAGTCCTTGAGGATTAAGCCATCCCATCGATTACAATTCTCTGGGATCAGCCTCTGGACCAGCTGCCAACCCACCTCACTGTAGACTGGTCAAGGCTAGTACACTCTAGTTTAATTGAGAGAATCTCATGGGATTCTTTGTTAAATAAGGAATCATCCATAGACTGGATAGTGTTAAGTATGGTCTAAACTGAGACTACAGATTCTACAGATTCCCATTACCTGAATTAGCATTTATAATCCATGTGGCAGAATGCCACCTCTGTCTCTCCCCAAAAACTCTGCTCTGTGACAATTTGGTTAACATGGGCCCTGCAGAGGGCAGACGTCCCATCTCTTTAGGTAACCTGAGTTGATACATTCCTGAGGGAGTGGGGAAACCTGCTTCTTCTGCCTACGTGACTGGCTTCACATACCTGGGTGAGAGGCTTACACTCCCTATTGTTCTAAGCAATGCCAACCTGACTGGGAGGGGGCTAGAGACCCTGCCAGTCTGCCTGGCAACCAGTGATGCATTTCAAATTGGTTGGCTGGCAGCCAACAGGTGCTGGTCTCCATTGGACCAGGTAAATGAGGTCATAAGGGCTATATAGGTTAAGGACTACCCAGGAGGAAAGGCAGTAGCCATGATGAAAACTCAGAGAGAGAAGAGTTGGACCATCTGAAACTTGCTCTCTCTCTTGAAACTGATGATCACTGAACTGCCTGCCTCCAGAGGGAATCCCCACCTGTCTCTGGATGATACTCGTGAGTAAGCTACCTGAGATCTAAATAGATATATAGCTTGTAGTAACTCAGATGCGTGATCAAAGGCTACCCAGCCACCCTGCTCTATGGAATTTCTCTGATATTGCTCAACCCTGTACCCTATTTCAAAGCTACTCCTTGGTACCAATAACATTCTCCTTTGTGCCTAGCATGGGAAATTTATTGGGTCTAGATTATGCCTTGGGGTCCCCTTGGTTCAGCGGACTAAGGGAGACCACCATTTGTGCTTCAGACTGAGGGAAGCACCCCACGTTCTTGAAGTGAGTCGAGTACCTTCAAGGGCTACCAGGCCTGTGTTACCCAGGGGGCACAGTGCCAGGATCAGGCCAGACCCTGGGTGGTGGCGGCACTACCCCCAGGCTATCTGGTGTGCTCCAGGAAGGGAATCAGCCAGACACGAGGCACCCCCAGGGAGGCACTCAGAGCCTGGACTGTGGTCGGGCTCAGTGAGGTGGGTGGCTTAGCGCAGGAGCACCCCCTATTGGCCTGCCCTTTGTATTCTAATCATTGCTTTCTATTTAGCAGCTCTGCTTCCTTCAGTCCCTTCACAGCCCTCTGCTTACCCAAGTTTATGCTATACATCTCTGATTTAGTTTATAAAATGCAAATCTACCCTCCATTCTGCCTATCAGAAACTAGAAACCTTACAGTAGTTTACTAATCCCTGACCTAAAAAAAGTCTGTTTTTCTAGAATCTGCAAATCATTATAAAAGAAGTGTCAAATGAATGTGCTTATCTGGATTTGTTGCATATAATAAATATATTGGTGAAGGGTGGTGGGACAACTAGTTGGTTACCAAAGTTGCTAGAAAGAGGCAAAGAAAATACAATGCTTATGTCTGTATTCAGTGGTGGCTGCATCAGCAGCAGCAGCATGGGCAGCGGCACTGGTATGGGCAGCAACGCCAGCAGTGATGGCAATGGCATTGGTGGTGGTTGCATTGGTGGCAGCGTGGGCACTGGCATTGGCTGCATTAGCATCAGCAGCTGCATTACCAGCAGTGATGGCATGGGTAGCAGCAGCAGCGGTGGCAGCAGCAGTGGAGGAGAGCCTCTGGTGCTGTGGGTGGCACCCAGTCCTGGGTTGGGTGCTTGGCATCCTCCACCCCTGCTTCTGGGGAGAGTTTTATGGCATGGTCACCACCCCACAACCCAATCCAGGCTTGGTTTGTTAGTCCATGCAGCGGCAGCTGTGTCTCATGCAGCCCAACCACCTGCGCCTTGAGGGGCAGGTAAGTCTGGCAGAGGCCTGCTACATAGGTAAGGAAAAAGAAGGCCTAGTTTTTCCTTGGGACCAAAACTAATCTCAATTTGTTATGCATACAAAAAAACCTGTTTCCTGTGTGCCAGAAGCCCCAACTATCCTCTGTTGCTTCTTGGAAAATTCAAGATTACCTCAATGAGCTACCACAACACAGCTGTGTATTTTCAACTCTCAAATCTCAGGCATACTTAAAGTAAGTGTGGAGGCAGATGAAAAAAAAAAACCTGAATATAATTTCAAAATAAGTAACACAATGAAATAATACTGTTATTTTCTAGTCATTTAAAGCCTTCTTTTATTTTAATGCTTACTTGAATCAACAAAGGACCTCTAGAATGAGAGGAAACTGGTAGATTTGCACCTTTAAAGACTGGTGGGTATGGAGATAATCAAGAAAAACTCTGTAAGGGACCAGGCATAGCAGTCTGGCCAAATGGTTAAGACACTGAGGGAAAGCAGGGCCTAGAGCTGGGTCAAAGGGCAAGAGCCATATACCAAAGCCCGAGGGAGATCCAGAAGCAGAGTCCATGACACAATCCAGGGTCGGGATGAAGGGGTCAGATGCCAAGTACGAATCCTGAGGACAATCCACAGGGCAAAATCCAAAAAACAGAGCTAAACCAGGGTCAGGAGCCAGGAAACAGAACTACGGGGGAAAAAAGTATTGTGTGGAGCATAGAAAATCCTATTTTATTATACTTCGTTCTGCACTTAATCTGAGAATAAAGACAATGTAGGACTAGTTTTTATAACAGTTCCTTGGAGCAAGCTCCTGCATTCTGAATACTTCTGGAAAACTGGCCAATTCAGTAGGATACTTACATAGCACCTGAGCGTTTTTGATAATCTCTCTTTAAAAGTTCAGTGCTACCAATTTGGCATTAAAAACCCAACATGCCTTGAAATAGGAACCAAAACTAAGGTAAATGTCTTAATAAGTAAGCTAGCAAATCATTCTAATTCTTTCCTCCTCCCTCTGGCTCAGTCAAGCTTGTGTTTCTTTCTGCAAAGTGGAATTGCTTCAGTAGGGCAGGGTAGAGAGCTTCCCATCCCATCCTTCAACTACAGCATGGGTCTTAGGGCCCTCTTCTGGAAGATGGAAGACATAGATTTAAGTTCTTGGAGGCAGAGGATCCTTCTGGGTGAAGGTTCTAATCACTATGCTGTTGTATAAAAGTAAACTTCTTTCCAAACCCCATTTGTTAAACAAAAAGAGTGACCCTTGTTTGGTTTTTGATAGAAACTGGGTGTGTCTACACATGCATTTACTCCAGCCTAGATTAACTGTGCAGAAAGATACTGCGCAGTAAGTGATTTTGAGTAGGTGTCTACACATGCAGAGACTAGACAGAAAATTTGCTGCTAGGTCCCTGCAGCCCTGCAATATGTCCCTGTGGCCACCAAGGGGAGCATCAGGCTCCAGCTCCAGCTGCCAGCAGCCCTCTTTAAAAGGCAGCCCTGCTCTGTGCTATCTGGGCAGCCTTTTCCTGTGCTCAGGAGCAGTGTGGGAAGCACAGAGGCAACATATGGCAGCTTTGTCTGTGCCCACCCAGCCTCCTTGTGCTATGGCTGCCTCAGCCTTTGGCTCTGACAGCAACGAACAATGTCGCAAGATCCTGCTGGCCACTGTGAACACCCTTCTGGCCCACCACGCTGACCGATGGTTGGCCCACAGTCATCTCGCCCCACTTGGCTCCCCCATGACCAGCCACCGCCTGGCCAGCTGCAGTGCACCCTTCCAGGGCTGCTGTCACTGTACACCTGCCAACACCAGGGATGCCAACGAGGGGCTTATCCAGCAGAATTGGGACAATGAGCAGTGAGTGGATGCCTTCAAGTTCACCCAGGCCACCTTGCTTCAGCATCTCCAGCCCCACCTGGAGTGCCAGGACATTGGCAAGTGTGAAGCAGGGTTATGCAAAATTTTGCCCGGCCTTTTGTTTTGAAGCTGTTTCGGTATTGGGGCAGTGGATCCCCACATGAGCTGATCTACCCCATCCCTGCTAGCCCCAGGTGGCAGCACCCAGCTCCAGTCAGCCAGCAGGCAGATGGGGGTCTGCCGGCACCCCCAGGAGGGCTGTGAGGGGCTTTGCTGGAGTCCTCCCAGAGGTGTGTGCCCCCAATCTGCCTGCCAGAGACAGGAGCCGACAGAACCAATTTTCCCAACACTGGGTGCAGGCTGTGCCCAGCACCAGTCTGTCATCTGGCAGGCAGATTGAGGGCCTGCAGCTCCAGGAGGATTCTGGCACAGCCCCCGCAGCCCTCCTGGAGGGGCGGGCACGCCCCTGATCTGCCTGCCAGATGAGAGGAGCCAGGTGCTGCTGCCTGGGACTGGCAGCAGCATCCATCTTCCTGGCACCGGTCCTAGGTGGCAGCACCCAGCTTCTGTCATCTGGCAGGCAGATCGGGGGCCCACACCCCTGGGAGGACTCTGGCACAGCCCCCACAGCCCTCCCAGGGGTGCGGGTGAGCCCCTGATCTGCCTGCCTGCTGCATTTTATGTCTCCCCATAATAACCTAGGGGCAAAACATCAAAACAGCATTGAAACAGCAAAACACTTTTAACGAAATTAAACGGAACAGTGCCTTCAGAACGAAACTCAAAACAAAACACTCTTCCATCGAATCATCGAAATGGAAGTTGAATTGGAACAGTGCTGTTTCGCACAGCCCTAGTGCCCAGCTCTCCCTGCCAACACACACCTGGCCCTAGCGCTACTGAACCTGGCCACACCTGCCAGCCTCTGGTATGTAGGCAACCTGTTTGGTGTGGGCAAGGCCACTGCCAGGGAAGCTGTCCTGCAAGTGTGTGGTGCCCTCCAGGATGTGCTGGCAGACACCGTCCTCCAGTTCCACGAACCCCAGTCAGTGATGGCAGGGTATTATGCACTGGGGTTCCCTCAGTGTATCAGGGCCATGGACAGGACACACATACTGGGCACCTGCCCACCACATGGAGACCACCCCTATTACAGTTGCAGGGGATTCTACTCCATGGTCCTGCAAGCCATCATGGACCACCAGGGCATGTTCATGTACATGAATGCTGGGTGGGCGGGAAGCACACATGACACCCACATCTTCAGGAACTCCAGCCTGGTGGGACTCATGGAGAACAGGCACTTCATTTCAAGGCTTCCAGGCCTGCAGCTGGGAACCTTGGCCATCCTGCCTCTGACTATCAGGGACCCTGCCTACCCACTCCTGCCCTGGCTGATGAGGCCCTACACTAGCCACCTGGACCCCTGCCGGCCCACTTTAACCAGTGCATGGGCTGGACCCATGCCCTGGTCAAGTGCACCTTCCGCTACTTCAAGGGCTGTAGGCACTCCCTCACTTCCCTCCTTGAGGTCACTGAGAACCTCCCCTGGGTCATCATCGCAGCCTGTGTACTGAATAATATCTGCAAGGCCTGGAAGCTGTTCTGTGAGGGCTGGATGGAGGAGGCGCAGCCTGCAGAGGCAGCCTGGCAGCAGAAGCACCAGCTGCGGTGGCGGCAGCAGCAGTGGGTCTTCCCACTGAGGCCCCAGGAGAACAGCACACCTGCCAGCGGGGACCAGGGAGTGTGGAAGGCTTTAGCAGACCACTTCCTGCAGCACTCTCCCCTTTAGCCTGCCTGCCCTGCCACCCATAGACCCCTTGCCCCACCTATCCCCAGCAGCACTCTCATGCCAGACACATGTCTAAAGAGGAATCTTTATTCCCCTCACAACACATACCCCATCCCTTCTCTGTACCCCACAACAAACAGCTCCCTGCCCCTGAAAAAAACAGAGCCCCTCCACCATCCTCCCCACCCATCAACAATAAAAACCCTTCCTCCCAGTGTGAAAACTATTAAAAAAGTCTCTGCTTTGCTGTCCTGGAGTAGGGGGCCATGGGGTGGGGGCACCTAGGGGGCAGAGCCTTGGGAGCAGGTGGCCAGTACCCTGGCCTTAGGCTGTTCCCCCATGGGTGTGCACATCACAGCACATGCAGCAGGTGGAGGGCTTGCCCAGGGGCAATGGTGCCCAGTGCTCCTCCAGGGTGGCAGCTCCCCATTCAGCTGGCAAAGTACAGACCCAGCAGGGCCAACATTCAGCCCCAGTGCTGCACCAGGCAGCTCCAGGTCCACACCCAAATGGAGTCAGGGCAAGCAGCAGGGCTGGGACCAGGTGGGTGGTAGTGGACCCAGGGCAGAGGCAAAGCCAGGGGCTCCTCCAGGCAGGAGGCAGCAGAAGACCCCCTCCCACATGGCTGCCAGAAAGACTGCAGAGCTACGGCCAGGGGCCAGGCAGCATCAGGCACACATGAGACAGCCAGGCCCAGGACAGTGTCCAGGGTCTGATGGTCTTCATCTGTGGCCTCCACAACCCAGTGCAAGATCCTATTTTGGTCCCACAGGACCTAGAGCCACTCCCACGCCAGAGCTAGCAGGTCAATCTGGAACTTCTCCTCCCAGGCAAAGTCCTACACCTGCCACCTCTCCTGAAAGACCAGGCCCTCCACCTGCCACCTCCCCTCCTGGGCCAAGTCCTCCTCCCAACAGGCCCAGGCGGTGTCCTACTCCTTGGCCACTGCCACCAGCCCCTGGAGGAGGACGGTCTGATTCTGTGTGTGCCAGTGCATAGCCAGTGCATCCAGAAGACCCTGGTCCTGGGTGGTAGCGTTCCTGACCTGGCATCCCTGCTGGACCCAGCAGCGTGTCTCCTGCATCCAGATGCTGGATCTGCAGAGCCAGGAGACAGAAGCTTTTTGTGAGAGTTTGCAACGTTTCAGAGATACGATGCTCTGCACCATGGGTGTGTAGTGCCCCGCCTTAGATTAGGGGTCAGCCATGCACTGGTGTCCAGGGAGCGTGGTAAGTCATCTGGGCAGGCCCTGGCCCATGCAGCTGCTGGCCAAGCCCCCATCCCCACATGCTCCCCTGGGGCTAGCATGCCACTGGGTGCTGGCCACAGGCAGCCTGCCTCCCCTAGCCCATCCCCAGGGTGGGCCAGGCCAGGCCAGGCTCCTGGTAGCACCTGCTGCCATGGCTTCAGGCCCTGCTCCCATCCCTCTCCCCCTGCAGGCTGCCTGTTGTGCTGCACTGCTGCCCAGCTCATAGCACCCAGGCTCAGGGCACACAGGGCTCCCAGACACCTGGGAAGAGAAGCTGCCCACAACCCCACCCTTCTCTCAGGGGTCCTCTCTGGGGAGGCCCTTGTGGCCAGCTCCCCAGTACACCTCCACTGCACCCTGAGTGTGCTCTTGCTGCATGTGCCCTGGGCAGTGTGCAATGGACCATTTATGTGAGCTGAGGGGTGCCTGACCCACTACACCTTGCAGATGATGATCCTCCTGGTGCCCTGGGTGTACCTGCACTCCTTGTTTGGGGCCGTGAGCTATGAAGATGCAGGGGGCAAGCCTGAGCAGCCCCTCAACCTCTGCTGCTGCCTGAAGGGCTACCTGTGGCCGTGCTACATGTCCCTGCCCCACACTGCTGAGGAGGACATCACTGCTGGCATCAACACCTTCCTTGGTGTGTGAGAGGCCCATGGCCACCTATCTGTGGGAGCATGAGCTGCTCAGAAAAGTTTTGCACTGTGTCCTGCAATACCGTTGTGGGGGGGGACCTGGGGCCACAGGAGTGCAGACTGGCCAGGCAGGGAGGGGGGGCTAGGGCTGAGGGCAGAGGCAGAGGTGGAGAGGGTCTTCCCTCCAGTGCAGGGCTTACCATGTGTCTGGGGCTGGCAAGGTTGGTGGCTCAATGTGGTCCTCCCCATCGGTGATGGTATGCAGCTGTGTCCGGTATCCTGGTCCTGCAGTGCATGGTGTGCAGGTGCCTAACTGGGCCCCTACCCCGAGGGAGTTGCTGGCAGTGCTGACAACCAGCAGTGACATGGCTGACTGATCCTTGTGGTGGGATCTGGGGTTATGCAGCTGCCAAGGCAGGTGCTGGCCAGGATGGACTGCAGGTGAACTGTGTAACCAAGGAAGGTGGGTGGCATAGGACACTCAACTCCTGAGAGTCCCTCCTCCAGTGGCATGTGACTGGAGAGGTTGGTGCAGGGCAGGATCTCGGACAGGCCACCCATGCTGGTAAAAACCACACAATTGTGGCCTGGGTTCCAGGGCCCCAAAATGTGGGTCAGCTGCCATATAAAGGGCATGGTTTTATGGGCACAGCTGGACCAAGTATTGTGGTCAGTCATGCCACCCACTGTCCCTGCAAAGCCTTGACCTTTATGTGGCACTGCCATGTTGACTGGGAGTGCCTTCACTCCTGCACCCCACCCAACAGGCCTTCATAAATATGGACATTTGAGCACCTGTCCAGCTTGAATTGGCACTGCACCGTTGTGTCACCCCAGAGCACCACAAGGTCACCAACCTCCTCCTGGCTCCAGCTAGGCCCCCAGGTGGAGGGCATGGGTGTGCACACATGGGTGGGGGTGAGCCTGAATGGGAAGAAAGAGGCTATCATGGGTCCTACACCTGTTCTCTGGGTCCCTGTGCAGTTCTCTCTCTGTTGCAGGCCCTGGGCAGCCGCCAGCAGCATCCAGTGCACAACAAGGGACTGGCAGCCACATAGCAGAGGCTATGCCGCACAGCAGCTGCAGGCAAAGGGCAGGCTGCTGGGGGCGTGCAACAGGCAGGTGGCTGCTGGGGGCCTGCAACAGGCAGGTGACCTGCTGCTAGAACCAACCTGAAAGCAGCCCTGGGATGCTGACAGGTTAGCCAGGGGAAGTCATCTGCTTGACAGCACTGCCCTGGCATCCACTAGGCTGTGCAAGGCCAAGCAGCAGCACAGCTCTCCAGAGAGCCAGGCACAGCTGGGCTGTGGCCTATCCAGGGGGACACACAGGACCTGCAGAGCCCTCAGGCTGCCTGTGTGGCCCAGGGCAAAAAATGGATGCGTGCTTTTATAGCCTGCAGGCAGGGGCTGCCAGTGAGGCAGTCCAGCCCTGGAGCAGCAAAGGCTCCTAGGCTGCATCCCTGGGGCTGGCCTTAGGCCAGCCCCCTAGTGGCTTTGCACACTTAGCAGCAAATTTTCTGCCGGGTTGTGTCTACACACGTGTTACTGTGCAGTTACTAATCACAATTAAATTTGCTACCTGCATTTAGAAGGTAGCAAATTTAATTGCCATTAGGGTTTTTTATTGCACAGTAAGCATGTGCACATATAAATGCATGCTCTTACTGTGCAGTAAATTAGGCAACGGCGCAGTAACGGGTCTCATGTAGATGCACCCACTGTTGAGGTGCTTAACTCCAAGAGGGTTCCATGTTGTGAATTCTAAGCAGGTGCAAGCTCTTTCCTACAGGCTAGAGTTGTGTGCCTAGGTGCCTATGTTTCAGTGAGGGCCGAATTTACTGGCTTGTCCTAAGTCTTCCTTAATCATAGGCAGCATGCTGGCTAATGTGTATTCCATTCTCAGGCATTTAATTTATGCTATGCATTGTAAATGGGCCCTCTGTGGCTAGCCTAGGGTTGTGGATTCTACTCCAGGGCCAGGCACTTAAAATTAAGGAAGTGCTGTGATGTTCATTGTTACAGAAATTAAAACATTTTGTGGAGCTATAGCTCTTCATTAAATTAATTTTGTAATCTCTGCAATGCCCATGTGGTGTGAGAAGATAGCCCTTTTTATGCACAGGGATTGGCATACTGAGGTTAAGGTCAGAATTTTCAAAATCCCACTCATTTTGGGTTCCCAACTTGAAAAGCCTAGGGCCTGGTAGGCCCTAGCACTTTATGTGTTCTGACGGAAGCTTCCCTTGCTATAGGTTACTTCTGTTCAGGCTCAGAAGCAGTAGCTGAGTACCCAGAAAGTGAGGAACACCCTTTGGCACATGTGAAGTTTAGCTAAATATTTATCTACTCTCCCACTGCAACTCTGTTGCAAAGGGAAAGCTAGAATCCAGTCCTCCAAGGTAAAATTTAACTCCCTAATCCTGATACCCCTTCTTCCACTTCCTATAAGCCTCTGCCTCATTCACTAGATACCCTTTAACTTCTCCAACAAATGGGCAAGGGTTCAATAGATAAAGAGTCTTCCTTAACTACATGACACTAATTCATTCTCAGAGCAGGTTTGTCCTCTGTATTGAACAAGGCCTGGGTCCTGTGGACAAAACAGTAAATGATTATTCAGTGGAACACTGAGTAATTGTACAGTAGGGCTGAGTGAAGCTTTGGTAGCTGATTTGATTCGGAGGAGATTCCGCCTGATTCAGTGGCTGAATCTCCAAATCTGAATCAAATCGGGAGACACATTAAAAGGTCCAAATCGAATAAGAAGCCTCTGAATCAATTTGGAAGGATTCAGAGATATTTGGAGATTCGGAAGGCTTGCAGCAAACAGAAACTGAGAAGAGGGAGAGGGATGGGGTGATCTTCCATATATGGAAAAGGCTGAGATGGGGAGGAGGGGTGGGGGGAAGACTGCTCTGATATTGACATCTGTAGCTGGCCAGTGACTATGATCATTCTCTGAGTTCCCTTCCAATCACAGTGCTCTGGGGGAGGGACATAGAAACAATATATAAAGCTGTGTCTGAAGTGATCTGTGCCTTTTGTGAGCTGTCTCTCTCTTAGAGCAGCAGTGTCTGAAAGGCTTAGTCTCTTGCTAGCTAGTCTCTCTTCTTGTAAGTTGTATCCAATCCTTTCCTACCTACCCTTGCCTACAATCCCTATCATTATCCCTATCCATTCCTTTCAACTTATTCTTCCCACAAAATCCTCTTATTTGTTCTTGTTAGTCTGTCTTGATTCTTTCCTCCCACAAATATAAATCTGTGTTTTCCCTGTGTCATCATTGTGCAGGAAAGCACAATATATATTACACACACACACATTTTGCAGCACATCAAAAATGAAGCATGCTGGAAAGGCAGGTGCTAGGTCTTCTGGCAGGGGAGAGAGAAGGGGCAGAGGGAGATCTGCAAGTTCCTCCTGCTCCAAACAAGGACGCACCCTCTTTCCTGGCAGCGATGAGTCTTCTGCTGCTAGTGGGAGCAAGGAGGTGGAAGCAGTGCCTGCACTTGCACCACCATCACTAACATCACTAAACAGCAGCAGCATGACATTCTCTACCCCAATTTCAGTTCCCAGCATGAGTCTTCCAGTGCCAGAGGAGGAGCTGGATCTGGAAGCAGAGGAACTGAGGGCCATAGTGAAGGAAATTCTGGGGAAGGAGGAGGTGTGCTCCACACCCCTCAGCATTCCCCTAGAGGCAGGTCTCCTTCTCTGGAAGGCACTTTGGAGGAGGTTGGGGGGGTAGGTGGCTCAGCTCCCCCTGTTGTTGTGCCTTTGCCTGGTGAGGAGGGGTTAAG
This sequence comes from Alligator sinensis, assembly GCF_000455745.1. NCBI lineage: Eukaryota > Metazoa > Chordata > Crocodylia > Alligatoridae > Alligator > Alligator sinensis. Next base: position 2,224,438 of record NW_005842041.1, on the reverse strand, counting down.
GCAGGATCCCTGCCCTCAACCCAGAAGCGGGTGGGTAGTGTAGTGTGGGATCATTTTGAGGTGACAGATTATGCTACCTACCAGCACTGCCAAAGGCAGATCAGCCGAGGCAAGGACGTGAAACACTTCACCACCATGGCAATGCTGCTGCATCTCAGGAGGCAGCACCCCATTGCCCTTGCTCCTCCTCAGCCTGGCACCAGTGGGAGCATACCCAAAAAGAAGTCTCCTCTCTCTCCAAAGCCCCCATCCCCATGAAGCAGAGGCAGGCCACCCTGGACCGGGGGGAAAGACGGAGACAAAGCGGGGCGTGTTCCGAAGGTGAGCGAGGTCACCCAGAGCATTGGGGAGATGCTTGCTGTGAATGGCCAGCCCTTCTCCTTTGTTGAGCATCTAGGGTTTATGCAGCTCATGGCACTTTTGGCCCCATCGTACGAAGTGCCTGCAAGCACCACCTTTAGCAGGATGGTGGTGCCCTCCCTGTATGAGGCATGCAGGGAGTACTTGAGGGAGGAGCTGCACAAGGCAGGTCTGCATGTAGCCTTGCACTTCACCTCTGACATCTGAAGCAGCTGGGGTGGAGATCATGCCTACCTCTCCCTCACAGGGCACTGGTGCAATCAGTCAGGCTGTCAGTGGGCGCTGCTTCAAGCAGAGGTGATGGATGAGTTCCACATGGCAAGGGAGATCATGGTAGCTCATTGGGCAGGGTGAACTCAGCTGCGGGTTCATGGTCACCAACAACGGGGCTAATATGGTCAAGGTGGTGCATGATGACAACTTTGTTGCCATCTGCTGTGTGGCACACAAGTTCCACCTTATAGTCAGGGATGCCTTGAAGGGGGACAGGGCTCCCGGTGATAGTGCCATCACTACCAGCCAGTTCATTTCAAAATGCAGGAAGGTAGAAGGCTACTTCCATCAAGGGGGGCAAGATACTGTGGGACAAACAGGCAGAGCTGAGCATCCCACAGCAGAAAATCATGCAGGATGTGGAGACTCAGTGGAACTCCACATACCTGATGCTCAAGAAGCTGGTGGAGCAACAGAAGGCCATCCATGAGATGGCCTTGCTTGGGAAGATTGGGACTAGCATCCCCTTAACAGAGCTGAATGGGATACCATCTCCCAGATCTTGGTGGTCCTCAAGCCATTCCTCAAGGCCACCAAGAGCCTCAGCATTGGTGATGCCCTCCTTAGCCAGGTGATCCCCATAGTGAAGGAGCTTGAGAATGAAATGGAGAAGTTCCAGGGGATCCATGTTTCTGGCTGGGGCAAGTCACTTTCACCAGAGGTGCAGGCATTGCTAAAGCACCTGAAGGAGGGCATCAAAAAATAGCTGGATCCATTGCAATCCAGTATGGTTCATGTGCTGGTGGGCATATGTGACCCAAGGGTGAAGGGAAGCATCTGCAGCAGCAAAACCCTTGATCACTGGATGGAGGTGCTGGTGAACAGAGTCAGGGAGGCAGAAGGGCAGAGGCAGGGGAACGTGAAAGAGGGGGGTCCACTTTCCCATGCCAGCACTCCAACCACGAGTCAATCTTCTCCACCACAGCTGCTGCCAATGTGGGCCAAAGGTATGGCTTCAACGTTGGGGTCCAGAGGCACCAGACCCCACCATCAGGCAGGTAGCACAGAGGCCTCAGTGGCCATGGTTGCCTGGGAACATATGTCCTGTCCACCTACCAGTGTTCCAAGCGAGAGGGTATTCAGCATTGCTGGTGACGTTGTGACACCCCACTGTACCTCCTTGGATCCTGGTTTGGTGGAGCGGCTGGTGCTCCTGAAGGTGAACCTCCCACTGCTGAGGTTCCCCAAGCTCCACGTGCAGAGTGAATGCCAACTTCCTCACACTACGCCTATTTGCTTTTTAAATTTGTTTTCAGAACCTTAAGGTGCACTTTCACAGAAACCCCTGCACCACTCTGCCTGAAACCTGGCAAGCCTCATGCCCGCATGAGGGGCTACTATCCCTGCTGTTTTCATCCAACTCTGCTTTAACACACACAAATAATACAAGTTTTACTTTCAACAGTTTGAAGTGCACTTTCACAGACACCCCTAAACCAATCTCCTTGAAACTTGGCAGACTTCATGCCCTCAGAAGGGGCTACCATCTCGGCTATTTTCATCTGAATCTGCAGAAAACTGACAAAGTTATAGGTATTTTAGTGATTCCCCACTATAGTCTATGGCCAAATCTCCGAATCGGTACCAAATCTCCAAATCCAAATTGGCCAAACTGAATCAGAACAGTGATTCAAATGATCAAATCGAATCACTGTCCCTCTGAATCAGCTGAATCCAAATTCGAATCCAAAGTGAATACTTGCTGTTTCTCACAGGCCTATTGTACAGCACATGTCCAAGAGGACTGAATTAAGTTTTCATGGGCAACTTCTGGCATTTCCAAATCTTACAGGGTTTGACTTTGCATAATGTTTTTTAATGTAAAGTAATTTTGTGCAGCTGCAGATCCAGGAGTGGGGGGGGGGGGAGGGGGGTACCGGGGGGGGGGGGGGGGGGAAGGGGTACAGCTACACACACCATTTGGCCGTGCTATGCATCTGCATTGAGCTCTGAGCTCACTGCCTGCTCAGCACAGGACCCTGCCAAAGCTCCTCATATACAGCAAGCTGTATGGGCTGAGTAAAAGTTCTGGCTGGAGCAGCTGCTTTTGCACAACTCCAGAGCCCAGGGAGTACAATTGCCACCATGCAGCCCCTCTTTTCCCCTGCCATTGAATTCAGAGGGGGTAGGTGAGGAAGGTGAACAGTAGCAGCATCCACGTCCTGGGCTCTAGGAGCCATGCAAAAAATAAGTTTGCCGGTGAAAGTTTGCACTGATCAGCTAGTGAGCTCATAGAGCTCACTGTGCATGCAGAGCTCCACCAGGAGTCCAGGCTGTGAGGCCAGAGCAGAGCTCCACCAGGAGGTCAGGGAGTGAGCTCAGAGGTCACTCTGTATGCGTGGCACAGTCAAAGAGGGGTGCAACCACACCACCACACCCCCCTGGACCCGCTTTGATTGTGTGTAAATATATGTATGTATGTGTGTGTAAAATATATATAAAATCACAAAAGTTTAAATTTATTTTCAGCAACAATCTACATTATAGAGAGACATAGGAAGTGCTTAGGGAACATTTCATAAGAGTAAGGAGTCAACAGAATCTTTACCTGACTCTTAAGTTAAACAGTAGCTCCTTGTAGCAGTACTATACATGGATTATAGTATCTAGATTTCCTATTGTAAAACCTTCTTTGACTGAATTGTTTGCTGCTTATAGAACCACAGACACTTGGACAATGGAGTTTAACTGCTAAAACATGGTAAGCACTTACTGTGGTTTGCTTCTTTTAAAACATGCCCATTAATCTCTACCCATTTTTATTTCCCCAACCGCTTTTGCTCAGGGAAGTCCCTAAAATTTTTACTTAAAATTTCATATTATTTTTTGTTCTTTAATTACCTTTTCATGTAATTGTTTCCTTGTTGTAAGACTTAACACACAAAATTCTGTACTTTGTAGGATGGTAGAATTTCACTTTCCTGCATGAAATATGTATGCAGTGTACATGTACTTATATGTTTTCAGTAGAAACCTGAAGGACACTTTTTATATTCATGACAACTTATATAAAGAAAATTTAATTGCTTCTTCCTCATTTACCCCTCCCCCATTTTATATACTTCAATATTATTCTTGTAGGAGCATATTGCAAGACCCTAACAAGAACACATCTTAGAAGCTGTTACAAATACCAGTACATACCTAAAGCTAAAATCAAGTGATAAGATGTCATGTGTTGTATACATAACAAACATTTAATAGCAGGCTACATCACTATATTACTACTGACATGTTCTGAAAGTAACTGTTTTGTTCATATCTTCTTTTACTTGTCTATATTGCCTGTAGCCCACTAACACATCTTTTAAATATTTGTAAGCAGGTCTGTTCTTGTTGTGTTTCATTTAACCACCTAGAAAAAGGAAAATGTAGCTCTTCAGTTAACAACAAGATGTAGGAGAGGCTGATTACAATTGCCTCTGATTTCTAAGAGGGGTGTGTATGTGTGTGTGTATAAATTTGTATACATATATGGACAGTCTATGCACACTCAAAATTAAGAATAAATGTTATATAATAGGTACCCGTTAAGTCAATGGAAGTTTTGCTGTAAATTTCATCAGCATGACCAGGTCCAGTATGCAGAGCCAGTTTTTGGGGTGGGTGACCCGGGCAGTTGCCTGGGGTCGCCAATTTTAAGGGGCCTTCAAATTTTGCAACATGCACTGTATGAAAACTGGAAAACAAAAAAAATAGCATGATTGCCAGCCAGGTTCAGCATGCATTATTTGCTAGGACAGTCAAAATTCAATATTATGTCTCCACTGCGTGCAGTCCTTGGCATTGGCTGAGGGGAGCCTGCCCTGTCCCAGCCCATTGTTTCCACTCCCCCTGGCCCCACTCTGCAGCTGCTTCTCGCCCAGCCGCACTCCCCACCCGCAGTGTCCAGGCTGGGGAGCTGTAGAGCAGGGTGGGGGGATGCAAGGGTGGAGTGGGAAACAGGTTGTGCTGCTGCTGTGGAGACAGGAGGGTTTCCTTCCCACCCGCTTTCTTCCTGCATGTCCAGCAGCCCCATGGGGTGTGCACCAGGGGTCTTGCTGCCCCCATGCCTGCAGCGGGCATGGGTGGATATCGGTGCTGGGTGGAGTGGGAGTGGAGGAGGGAAGGCAGCTGCAGGGACAGCTGCAGGCACAGGCAGAGGCTGTGGGTTGGGAGTGAGGGGCACTGGTAGGGATTTTGGGGGCAGGGCCTGAGGATTGGGAGTGAGGGGCACTGGCAGGGTGAGAGTGGGGCTGCAGACTGGTTTCTCTTGAGCCTGGGACCCAAGCACGGCCAGGGTAGGGGGTGGGCAGATTATTATAATTATTGCGTATCAATTTACACTGAGTTATTCCTCACAATGCAAAATACTTAATATTGTTATATAGGGGAAGGGGGGGGGGGAAAAATAAGTTTGCCCGGGGCCGCCAAATGTCTAGGACTGGCCCTGCCAGTATGTTAAGTGAATATTTGTATTGCTGATTAATCATAAAGCCATTGAAAAGCTCATTGTCCAAGGGAGGGTTCATCTGCAAGCAGATACAGTACATGTGGATTAAATTAAATCCTTTGCTGAAAGCCTGCCCAAAATCTATTCACTACATAAATCAAAGCATAGTCCTAGTGCAGGCCATGCTGCATGGGGGTGAAACTCACCCACCAAATGAAGGAAGGAGCAATCCTCCTTTAATAAAAGCCATGAGATAGTATCACCTTAAGTTGGCTTATATATTACTAGGGGAAAAACAGGCATGCAGTCCATCAAAGTGCAGATCTTTCACACTCTCAGAGGGCTTCTTTCATGAACTGATGTCTCCCTGTTTTTCTAAACTTCCCCAAAACCTTAGCACTGATGCAAAGATTTCAATGCACATTGCAGAGGAAGGCAAAGGCAAATAGGAAGCTGTTGCAAAGGAAATGTACTGCCCTTTCAATGGGAATGCATTTAATTAATGAATAATTTAGCTAAAAATGTTAATAAAAGGTACTGGCCTACTGTCAGGTTTAGTCCAAAATTAGTTCTGGAAAGGGGGTATGATTTTTATTGGAAGGGATCACAAGGGATGTCTACACTACATACTGCAATGCAGAGGCAGGGCAGATGGGGGAGAGGGATGGAGAGCAGTGACATAGATGCATACTGCCTTCTGCCATCACTGCCACTGTCCTCAGCTGCCCCGGATGCAGGTGGACCCACAGAGCCACTCCTGCCCAGCTGCAACCATGGGCTGAAGTAGTGCAGGGTACAGTGGTGGCATCACACAGGTTCCTTTCTCCAGCACCTAGCTGCATTACATAAAGGAATAGATATCAATATTAAAAGTAAAGGAATAAAGGGGGGAAAATCACACCTCAGAACAGTGAAAAGCCTGATTAGAAAAAATACACTTTGCAGCAGGCTGGATGGATTTACATAGGAAAGATCCTATGCCTCAGATCTGCCAGGCACTTGGACTAGGTGACCTGTTGAGTTCTTTTCTAACCCTATTTTTCTATGACTCTATGCTCTGAAAGTCACCAATTTCAAGTCTGAATGTATCTCTGGAGAAAAGGGGTATGGGTTATAGCCGTGTTGGTCTAAGGACATAGGCAGACAAGGTTCTTTGTGTGAATCTGATATCTTTTATTAGACCAACTTAAATAGTTGGGGAAAAAAATTGCAGCCACCTGGCAGGTGCCAAAGTGCCCCACCACTGCCCAAGCGTCCAAGAGGAGCAGCCTCTGAGGCCAGAAGTGATTGCAACACCATCAGCACAGCTGTGGCGTGGGGGTAGGAAGGGATGGGGGAACACATCTGCCCAGGCAGGTAGCCCCATCTCCAGCTCAGTCCCCAGTGCTGTGGACATCTTCCCAGCCCCATTACTGGGTGTGGAGAATGTGCTTCCACAACTGCCTGTACAACCCAGCCCAGCTCCCCCTGACCATGGCACCCTCGGCAGTTGCCCAAATTGTCCACCCCTAAGGCCAGCTCTGGATGCAGTGTTCAACATTATTGCTTCTAGGGCTGTGTAATAGTTACCAACGAAACCATTTCAATGAAACAAAGGAGAAACAAAGGAAGAGAGGCATAATTTTGAAGGATGCCAGTTATCAAGTCATTAAATAAATATGTAGAATTGCAGGAGGAAGCTAGCTGAGGGCATTGGAATACAAGAGTTAGATGCTCATTCTAACCCATTCTGTTAAGTAATGGGAGTGATGCACTAACTAATCTTCCACGTGGCATTCTTCCTTCATCTGAACTGGACCAGATTGCTGTAGTCCAACTTAGTCATGGTGAGGAAAGTGCAGTTTTTTGGTGGGGCTACATAAGAAGAAGAAGCTAGAACCTCCTGCCTACCTAAAAAGAAACTCTGCCAGCTTCCCTGCTACTTGGGAATCCACAGGCTGGCAGGTGTTTAAGAGTAGACCAGAACTACAAGTATTACCAGCAAGGGTTTGATATACTTCACAGACAGGTTGAACAGAGACAACACTGCTGGTTCTCAGCTTGTTTCATCTCTACCAATCACTATCCACCCCTATTTTCTCCATAGCAAGCTCTAGGCAGCTCACTCTTATCAAGGTTCCTATCTTAGCAAGGTCCTAAAACCAAGAAAATTGTGCTGCCTGCCTACAATAAAAAGGAGTATAGAGCCAAAAGTCATCAGGAAACTGGTGATACTGGAACCCATAACACGTTTCGATCCCACTTTATTAGTTACATCTCCCCATTGGACAGAAAAGTGGAAGGCTAGGACCATTCAGGTTCACGACCCAATAGAGTCCTTGGGGTAGAATTAGTGGCCCAACTCCACTCAATAATACCTCAACTTTAATTTACCTTGCAGATCTCACAAGCAGATCAGCAACTCCCCTTAATACAAGTGTAATAGATTCTTATGAAGCTGAGAATTGATAACACAACCTTGGAATGCTGGTGGAGGTTTCCATCAGCATGCATTTTCAAATAAAAACAGGCCTGGAAAATCAGGACTCTCACTGCAGAACATCAAGGAAGTTTTTTTGCCTCCTTGCCAGCCATCTGACACCTCCAAGGAAGGAATTCTACCTGATCAACACATCAAAGAGCTACTCAACACAGCTCACAAAGACACCCATGGACCCAGAGGGACAGACTTCCATGTTCAGCTCCCTCTGTGCAAAAATGAAGTTTATTTCCTACCTATGGGGACTTTTTACCATCCTGTACCATCTACACTTTTCCCAGAGCCTGACAAAGGGACTTTGCTCCCAAAAGCTTGCAGAAAAGGACAATTTTCTTGCCATTTTCCAGTTGGTCTAATAAAAGGTATCAGTTTGGAACCAAGAGTTCTAGTTTTTTGTAGGACTCTCATTAGGAATTCAGAGTTGTGTCAGGGTTGACAGAAGTTTTACTAAACGGTTAGATTATAGATTTGTATAGGATGGTTTAGGTAGGGATGATCCTGTCTCAGGCAGGGAATTAGACTAGATGACCTATGGAGGTCCCTTCCAGCCCTACTTCTCTGTTGATTCTATGATTCTGTGAAATTAAAATTACCTTTCAACAAACTAACAGCAACATCATCAAGAATGAAAAAAAGGTTCAAGGCAAGGCAAGTGCTGCTAATTGGTGAGGTCATTTACTGTCAAATGACTCTGTCTTGAGCAAGGCCCTAATGATTGCTTGTTTGGAGGTTACTAGAACCTCACTTTGTTTTAGGGGAGCAATAAAAACCCCTGTCAAAATGTGATCTAAAATTTCACTGCTGACTTCCACCCATTGTAAGGGACCTGGGTTCATTTTGGGAGGCATAACCAACAGCTCAGTCTACCAACATTACACCAGGAAATGTAGTCAGACAGAGGTGGAGTCTAAAGGTAGTAGTGTATGTTAAATCTGCTCACATCCATTGAGCCATACACCAATTATTTCACCCTGTGAGGGAATCTATTAGTGTAATTTATGCACTAAGATGGGTGAAAGGGTAAGTGCAGCTGCCTGACTTCTATGTACCTTTCCTTATCCTTCTTTCAGATATGCAAGTTAGACTCCCTTATATGTGAAAGAGCATGTGTAAATAAGTATAAGGAGGGTCTATGAAGTACAAGACAGTCTTGTCCTTCATATTATTTTTCAATTTATTTGTCCTAGTAAACTTCCACTCCTAACTGGACACTGCTCCCAATAAAAGTAGCCAAAATTGTCTGGACCCAGCCAATTTTGTGTGCAAAGTAGGTGGTAAATTTGTCACAGGAATAAATACTTGAATCTGACCCTGAATTAAGATATTTTGGGTTCACTACACAGAATAGGCCTTCTCACTGTTATAAGTGAGGAAAAATAAACTCTCTTTGTCTCCACCACAAATTCTGTCTTGGAGAATTCAGGCTAGGAACTGAATACAAAGGAGCTTTCTGTGTGAGGAGTTCTACCCACGTTAAGCTCAAACATATACCTCTGGTTAATTCAGCAACTCTATTTAATTTTCATTAACATTATCCATTTGAAATCTAGTTAAATAACAAAAATAGTTACAAATAGTTTTAATTATTGTTCCTGCCCTACTCCCTTCTCCCAGCTTTTGTGGATTTTTCAAGTATGTTTTCTTTCTTCTGTTGCAGTGTGAAAAACTAACACACATAACAGGGGAAATGACTAATTTACTCTTCAAGGGAAAAAATGATATGGTATCTACAAAGTGCTGTCAATTGTAGAGTAGGGTAAGTCTGATGTTTAAGTTGACTGTGTCCTTTTACTCTGTTACACAACAGCTGTGAAAGTTACCAGCTTTGATTCACACTGAAATTTGATGCTGATTTCCCCCAGTGCTAATATACATCATGAAATGATCAATGTGGTAGATTCCTGCTTGATTATTTACTCTTTTTTATTATACTAAAGACATTTAATTATTTTAAAAATAATTTGCCCTTTTTTGTAATTAGTTTTAGCGATCAGGGTGTATTTCGTGTTAGATAACACTGCAGTTTTCCTTTAATTTAACTTAGAGAACTTCCTTATTGACAGGCAACGTGAAAACTTTAAAGCAAAATTAAGGAAGTTACAGCATTTCAGGATGCTAAACTGTTTTAAATGGGCACACTGGCTTGCAAACGACAGAAAGATTGATACAACGGCAGTGCAAATGTGATTTTTTTCATATTTACATGTGAAGTATCAACTATGAAGTCTGGTTAGTTTGTACTCAGATAATAAGTCAACACGTGCTAATCAGATACTAAGTCCCATAGAAATCCTGCAGATTTCTCCTTGGGGTGCATTCATCTCCTTAGGGAGAGGAGCAATATATGTTGCTAGCTGCCCAAAGAAGGAGGCAGAATTGATAGGCTCCAGATAGAGTTGATCCCAAGTCATCTTGGTTGAAGGTAGGGTCATCCTGAGATGAGACTTTCTGAGGATAATGAAAGGAAAGGCAAAGGAGGGGGAATGTAAGAATTGTCTCAAAAAGACAAGGTATTAGAATGCCTTTTGTGGCCTTCTAATACCCTTTTAATTGTCTACGCTAATTCAGGTATGTCCTTGTAGGCTTGTCTATCATGCCTGGATGCATCTGGCAAGATGTCCTAACATATTGCTGACACTAGAAATGATTCTATGAAGGAGACTGTTGTTGGAACTCAAGTACATTTTGGGCCTCAGCCAAAGAAGTTACAGCTTGATGCAACAATATTGGATGAAATGTTATGATTGTGTTATGCAGAAGGTCAGATTAGATTATCATAATGGATGCCTATACATGTACATTGAGCCTGCTCCAATGCGCTATAATTTGGAGCAGACTTGATTAATCCAAATCAAGTCTGATTAATTAATCAAGTCTGCTGGAGAGTGGTAATTCACATGCTCCAGTAGATTAGCATCACATGTATCAGAGTCCCCACACTGAATAATGGTGGCAGGGGTGCTTTAGCTAAAGCTTGTTAAAGTGCCCCTGCCATCATTTTTCAGCAAGGGGACGCTGATACACACGACACTCCGGGCACTGATATATGTGACACTCCAAGAGCTTCTCTAATTAAAGCACTCCCACCCTGCCTCCTGGAGCATGTAGATAAACACCACAATGGTTCCAAGCTTAAAATCTATAAATCTACCTCTTCACCCTTTACCCAGCTATTTCTGCCAAAATTAAACTAGAGGCTAGAACAGTTAGATGAAGAGGACTCCTTAATAAAACTGTCTGTTTTCTTTCAGTTCATTGGTTAAGAGCTTAGAAATTTTTTTCTGACTCTGAGAACATCTCACTGGTATACCACTAAGCATCTTTGCAGGAGTCTTTCCCATGCAATTCCAGCAGCAAATATTTTACAAACCACTAAAGTTTGAGATTGATGCTTTATGACATTTGAAAGCTGTAATTCCAAGCTTTCAGATGGTATTACACATTCATTCCTGTCCCTAGCGGTTCTTGAGCTACTGACCTAAAATTATGTCAGGCCTACACAGGTCTCTTCAATCTAACATGGTTTTTCTGGCTTTTGGTCCAAATCTGAAAATAGGAAGTGGTGGACCTGAGACCTGCATAATTTTCAATCCTGTGGACTACATACAAGTTGACTGTCTGTTAGATCATCAGACTAAATGTCTGAAGTGCCATTTGTAAGGTTTCTAGGCAAATAGGTGCATTAATAGATGTGGTATATAGCAAGATAGAATCCAATTAGCATGTCTTAAATGGCATATTTTTTTCAGCAATAACAAAATTAAAGTTTTCATTTATTTATTTTTCTTTAGAAATATCTGGACCCAATTACAGAACATAATTATGAAACCAGTTCTCCCATGTAACAGAGCCACTTTGCTTTTGTACCACTGTGCTACCACAAAATGGTTCTAAAGTTGACACAGCCAGATCCTAAAGGATCACCACAGTACGAGGCAGGGGTTGGCAACCTTTGAGCAGAGGCAGGGCAAATTAACAGAGCTCAGTCTAAGGCAGGCCACTGTCTGCAACACACCTCTCACTACTGCATGCTGCTTTGTGTAATGGATTCTTCTGCCATGTAATCCCGCTAAACTGCTGCTGTCCTGGGTCCAAGGGCCATTCATGGCCAGTATCCCACCCATGGGCAATAGGTTGCCAACCCCTGGTCTAAGAGGTTCATCTGGCAGAGCAGAGTATGTGTATCTGTTGTTCATCATTGCACCTTCCTTGAAGATGGCTAAGGTGAGAGAAGGATGTATGAGCTGTTCATTCAATTTCCAGCTGCCATCTGGGCTCCTTCGGACTTTTAGCAGACAGTATAAGACTCGCTTCAGGTTGACAAAAAGTGACTAGTTGGATGGATAACTGGCCTTTCCTTTCCTTTTTCATGTCCTTGTGACAAGGTATTTAGCCAAATTTGCAGATTTGTAGCAATCTGACATGGCTGCACAATGAATGCTTCTGCTATGGCCTGACAACTAGCCAAAGATCTCTGAAATGCAAAGGCCCTTTTGTACCCCTCTCTTCTGAGTTACACCATGCACTGCTGTAGCCAAGGATATAGTCCTTAATGATGTTAACCTATAACACACAGGCGATCTTGTCTTTAAATTCAAATATATATGAATGGATCTTTAACAAATCAATTTCCATGTGCAATGTTCAAGTTAAGTGAGGCAAAGTGTAATTTAAATTTTTTTAACACATCAGCAGTGTTAAACTTGTGGAATATTGATTTTTTCTCTGTTCCTTAGAAATGTACCTGCAAAACAAATGAGGAAGTTGAAACTTTCACTTGGTTATAATCTAATCCTCATCAGATTTTCCAGATTCAGGGTGGCTAATTTTTATAAATTTATAGTGTGTTTTGACATACTCAATGGTTTTATCAAAACTCTGGCTCTATTTCTTTCATTTATCTTACAACCTTAGATTTTTTACTAAAGAAAACATTGATTTCTAATCCTCACATTAGTAGAGAAAAGGTAAATCATGCAAACCCTAAATACTCAAAAAGCAGAAGGCAAATAAAGAACATTTTTATTTATGTGTTCATTATTTGCAAGCCAATCTCTTGATTTTGGAGGGATCTGACTCTTAGTTTGGTTATATTTATAACTTTTACAAATTGCTCTGTTTAGTTATGTTTCAAAGCTTATAACTTTGTCCAAAAGTTTAAATCAAGTATATGCAATGTTTTACAAACTTAAAAATACCTCCACATTAAAAAGATAGTGAATACAACTACAGAAATGGACAAAACCTAACCATTTTTTAAAGAACTAGCACCTAACTTCACCTAAATAAATACATACATGAAACTGTTTATTAAAAAAAGTGAACATGACTTACTTCTCACTCTCCTACACAAGAACATTCCAAAATAAAAATTAAATGCTACTAAGAAATGTGCTTGATGAACGCATTTAATTTATTAATATGTCTGTCAGGGACAGCAGCTATCAAAAGCTAAGAATATGTTCAAGTATAATAAAAAAGAACCCATGCCATGCAATACTGAAGGAAATAAAGTGAGGGCCAAACTTCTTGACAGTTGTGCCACAAATTAGCCCCACAAGCTTTCCAAGTACCACCCTGATTCCCTTCCCCTCCACTCCCTGCCTGATCCGCTGCTCTGCCTTCTGCTTCCTTCCCTATCTGCTGCTGTACTGCCCAGTTTACTGCAAGCCATACACAAAGTTACCTGTGCTATTTGCAACACACATGCTGCAAATTGGCTACTCCTGGTTTAGACAGTCAGCTACTTCCACAGATAGTAAGCCCTTTGGAGAAGGTATTGTATTTTTAGTGTGTGTACATAGCAGCTTTCTTTAGGTGCTACCATGGTAAAAGCTGGCAGTAATAATAACATGGTATCTCCATAATTCATATTTGGGGTGAGAGTCCTTTGCAGATTTCTATTGTTTCCACTCCCCATTATAGCTGAAAGTCAATAACTCAGTTTAATCCAATGCGATGGAAAGTACTGCTTCACACCTATTTCTTTCCTGTGTACCAAACAAGGGAAAGAAACAGAGGAGCAACAGTAGAAAGTGCATGCTGGTTCCACCATTCAACCCAGAAAGCTGTTAGAAGTTGTGCCACTGAGGATATCACAGTTTCAACTGGGTAAGTGCAGTTCATAACTAGGTAACATAACTGTTTTCTCCTCACCTTTATGATAATCAGAAGCCTACTGGGCAATGCCAATTCCTTTTATTTAAGAGTGCTAATACTGTTGAGTTAGTATACCAGCATCTCCTCAGGTTCACAGGGAACCAGCGCTTTATCAGGCCATTTATTCTAATGTGAGAGCAGAGATAATATGAAATGGAAGAGTGACAGGGGAAAAAACAGAAAAGCACATTTAATTATATTTTCCTGTCAGGATTCAACAGTTTTGTCAAGCATCAATAGCTTCAGGGTCTTACATACACACTGTGTTCCTGCCAGTTTGTGGTAGGATGTACAATCAGATGATGATGATACATTCCACAGAAAGGCACATCTTTCTTTGCTCTGCCCGGTGCCCCTTCTGCAGAAAGAGTTTTTCTCTTCTCATGAGTTTATGAAGGTACACAACATTCCCAGGAGGGAGGAAGAGAAAGAGTATGTACATTAGGTCATGAAATAAAGACAGCAAGCAAAGGAAACATGAAATTGGGGGGGCGGGGGGTCGAATGTGCTCATTGTAACAAAGGGAGAAAGAAAAACCTGGAGCAGTCACTGCCTAAGCAGAAAGCACTGCAGGATTGTTTGCAGGAGATTTTACAAAATCAGTCTTTCCACCATGCTTTTTTTCAGTCTGCACATATTTGATATGCTTTGCACTTCTAAAGTGATGTAGTGAATGGACTGTGGCTCTGGGATACAGCTGGGCTCTACTGAATGGAATCAAAAGGGCTCAAATGTGTGTGTCAGAGGCTCTCCCCTACTAAGATGTAACAGTGATATTCTTCCATGTTGATATCTGTGTCTTAGGATATCAGCCTCAGGACGAATGAAGTTCTTCTGCTGATACCTTTAGATTCCAAATTAATATGGTGGATAGTATAATAACAACTGTTCCATTACTAGCTAGGTACAGGTTAGTAATGCTTAAAATGGCTTAATTATCACAGCATTTGTGAGAGGTAGGGAAGTATTGTTAAGCCTCCAAGTCTCACTGATTTGGGATGGGGATGCCATCATTCAATCAGCTTTTAAAATCTCTTTTTCGTAAAATGAAAAACAATTATAATCTTATAACTAGAGGCTTAGAGACCTCCCTGGGCATGAAAAAAACCCAACACATGTACATATAAGCCCCCCCCCCCCCCCCCCCCCCCCCCCCCCCCATGCACTCATTCAGTCAAATGAATACAGTCAAATAACATGCACTTTAATGCAGCTAAATACAAGATAATGGATTTGGCATCCAGGGTAAATTTACAGGATGGAAGACTGTCTCAGAAAGCAGTGACTCAGTGAGGGACTTAGAGGTCATTAGGAATAAATGCCTCCATGTGCCTCTCTTGTGTAAAACTATAGCAAAACAGACTAATCCAATGCTTATTTATAAAAGGAGACTATCCAAGAGCAGGGAAGTGATTTTGCCTCTGTGCAAATGCTTGAATGCTGTGCCTATATCTGGTGTTCACATGGCTAGAAAGGGATAAAAATACTGGAAGTTCAAAGGAGAGCCACAAGCATGAGATCTAAGCACTGAAAAGCAATCTTTGTCATGTGAGTCTGAAGTGGCTCAATTTATTCAGCTCATTGAACAGAAACTGAGAGGTGACTTGATTGCTATGTAGGGATACTTGCACATAAAGATGTTTGGTAGTGGGGTGCCTTTTTCTGATATCCTGACATGACTGTAACAAGATCCTGTGGATGGAAATTGAAAACAGATAAATTCCACCTTGAAATAAGACACAGCTTCCAGGGAGCGGGAGTCATGACACACTGGAATATCTCATTAGAAGAGATGGTGGCCTCAACAGCACTTGGCTTCTATAGGGTGGATGGATATATCATTTTGAAAGATATGCTCTAATTTGGCTTTTAGAATAAATTCTTCAGTCTGTGTGGAGTGTATGGGCCTAAGTAGGATGGAAAACGATGTTGATTACTTCAGCAGCCACTGGAAGCTGTGGATATCAATCTCCCTGTTTATAACCTTCTTTAATGGGTCCTGGAATGACTGGGTTTGTCTACATTGGTTTCAACATGCTCTTAACAATTGCAGTTCTGCATTAAGACAAGTACTTGAATAAAATCTCCTGCTTCAGGCAGTTGCCTCCAGGAGTCAAGAAGGATTTTTTTCTTGCATAATGCATAATATAATTGCTTTTTTTTCTTTTCCCTCCTGCTTTCTTCTAAAGCATCAGATTGGCCACAGGTGACAATAGGAAATTGGATGGGGTATCTTGGTCCTCTGAAGCAGTATAGAAAATCCTCTCAGGTCCTGGGATGTAAGTAAGTCTTGTTCATATAAGGTGTATCATACTGATTACAAGCAATCCTTGGATTTATGACACAATTGGGTCCTGAAAACTGCATCTTAAGTCAAAACGTTGCAACTTGGAACTGATTTTCCCATAGGAAACAATGTTGTGAATGGGGGATTGGTTCCTGAACCAAGGCCCGATACCCTATTTTCACTAAAAATAACCCATAATTTTGTACTCAATCAATTATAGATGAGTAATATAGCTACATTAATGTATTTATGTTATAAATAGCAATCATATTGATTTGGAAGGACTTCCTTGAGGTGACTTAGCTGAACTTTTTGAAGGGCTCTCGGTTGGACTTTTTGAAGGGTTCTTGGCTGGAGTCTTCTCAGGAGTCTTGGCTGCAGGTTATTCTAGAGCCTTGTCTGCTTTCTTAAAGAAAGTGTCCAAGGAAGTTTGGACAGATGTTCTCCAGGGAGATGGGGGATGCAGAGGATCAAGCATTGTAAAGTCAAAACTGATGTCAGAAAGTTGAAACAGGGTGTTAATTTATAAATGTAAGTGTGAAATGTTGTAACGCGAAACATTGTAATTCAAGGACTGCCTGTACTAGGTTCAGGTTGAGAGGGAGTTTCTGCTCTCTTGAGGTCAGGTTGGTATGGTCCTCATCTTTCTCTGCTGGGAACCTCCGAGCATGTCTCATCTAATCAGTTACTTGTTAGTGCAGGACTTCAGGGAGTGGCACTTTGGTACTTTAGTCATTCCTGTACTCTGCTTGTGGCACACCTTATAGGTTTTGTGTGCACTGGACTATTTAGTATCGTTTACACTGCAGATTTCATTTTGGGTGTTTGAGTGAAGCCGGCTGGTTTATGACATGGAGAAGGACTAACAAGATGATCTGATGCTGTGTTCTGCCCTTCACTTCTATGCATCTGGGAAACCACACTTGAACTGATCAACGCAATTTGGAGCAGGGTTATGAGAATCAGGTAAACAGAAATACAGATATCTCCTACCTGACCTTCTAAGTCACTGCAGGCTGCATGTACTTCATGATGCTGGCCAACACACCCAGCAGTAGCTGTACAGATAGGTTTTGCTCCCCAAATGTAAAACATGAGTAAAACCCCTGCCTGTGTTAGCTCTCCCTTGTCTCCATGAAAACATGAAGAGTAAAACCCCCACCCTTGTGTCAGCACTTCCTCAATGCCATGAAAACAGGAACGGTAAAACCCCTGTCAGCTCTCCCTCTGCCATGAAAACATGAAAGCGAAAACCTGTGCCCTTGTGTCAGCTCTTCCTCAATGCCACGAAAACATGAAGGGTAGAACCCCCGCTCTTGTGTCAGCTCTTCCTTAATGCCAGGAAAACAGGGAGGGTAAAACCCAGGTCCTTGCCTCAGCTCCTCTTCAATGCCATGAAAACGTGAAAGGTAAAACCTGTGCCCTCGTGTCAGCGCTTCCTTCATGCCAGGAAAACGGGGAGGGCAGACCTGGTGCCCTTGTGTCAGCTCTTCCTCAAAGCCAGCGAAACATGAGGCGTAAAACCCCCAGCCGTGTGTCAGCTCTCCTCAGTGGCATCCCTATGGCGCAGAGGGGAAAGCGGGGACCAAGCGGGGGGTGAACACGGCCTCGTCCCTGCCGAGGGGGCTGGCGGTTGCGGGAGGGAGGCCGAGGGGCCCAGCTGCACGGGGACACCCTCTCCTTGGGCAGCCTGGCTGCGGGAACAGGGGCTGGCACCGGGGCGGCGGAGGCGCAGGGCTCGGCCCTCGCCCCTCGTGCAGCGCCGCGCGGGGCGGCCCCGGCGGGTGACGCGGG
>NW_005842041.1:2195709-2206392 GCF_000455745.1 Alligator sinensis | reverse complement strand
CCCCTGCCGGGGATGCTGCGGCGGGGGAAGCAGCGGCCGGGCTTGGGCAGCGGGGGAGGGGAGGCGGATGGGCGGCCGCCTCCTGCGCTGCAACGCAAGAGACCGAGCCAGGCTCGCCCCATCCTCGCCCTGCTCTGCACCGGCACCGGCACCGGGTCCTGCCATGTGGGGGTTGGGGCTGCCGCAGGGAGCACGTGGTGCTGGCCTGACAGGAGCGGGCTGGGAGGAGGGCATCTCTTCCTACAGCTTGGGCTGCCCGTCCCCCCTGGATGGTTTTTTTTTATGTTGTTCAAGGCCACATCGTTTCCAGATCCAATTGGGCAGAGCCCGAGAGTCAAGTTCCCAAATTCACCTGGGCAGAGCTCGATTGGCAAGTCTGCGTGTGGCTCTACCCCCTCCCAAACCATCCCTCTGGGCTTGGGGGACTCCCCAGACCCAGGCAGGCAACCTTACGTGCAAGCCCTAGGCCTGGAGGCCTCGGGGTTCGCGTGTCCCCCCCCTCCCCCAGTTTCACTTGATCCTTGCCAAAAGGCGGAGGCAGTCGGGGTTTGCAAAGAGGTGCCAGGGAGCCCTCCTCCCTCCGCCCTGCTGCCTCCCTGCACTCCACCCCTGCGCTGGGAGAGGGACCAGCGGCTGCTGCTGTCACTGTCCGCCAGCAGATTTAGGAACCGCTATTCTTCCCTACCCCACCCCAGCCACATCTGCACAGTGCTGTGGGGCCCTTCCATTCAGTTACTGCAGCCCTCTGTGTTTCACCTTTCCCAGAGCTCGGTCTTGTGGGGCGCAGTTCCCCAAGGCTTGTTTTTCTGTCAGCCTGTGTGGAAATCTGCATGGGAGAGAGAGGCCAGGATGGAGGCCTGTGTCTTTGGAAGCGTGATGTTTCGTCGTTTTGCTTCCTTGTGGCTTTATAGCGCTGAAGGATTATGGCTCACTTCACAAGGTGTGCCATAGATCTCTGGCTGTTGTCATAGCTGCCCAGGAACTAAAGCAGTGGGACTAGAAGGCGCGGATGTTTTTCTGACTCTGCAGGCATTAAGGATGAGCTAACATGGGGCAAATCAGGCATATGGCATGGATTTCTATCTGCACTGTACATTTACCTTATGCCAGGTGCCAGGAGCCCATCCTACAATCAGTGTTTTGATACCTCTTTGTTAGCATGGATCAGAGGGTCCCAACCAACCTGTTCTGGAAAATATTCCAGTCACAGTACTTTAAATTCTACTGCATTGCTGTCAAGATCTGAACTGGCTGCCCCTGTCTTTGCAGCCTGTGGCTGTCATACCTCCAGAAACAAATACGCAACACATCGTCACCTTTGTTGTTTGGAAAATAAAGGCGGAATATCTTTATCGTTATTGCAGTGGAGGGATTTAGAAATATTTAGGGGTGAGGGTCAGTTGTACCTTTAAATCTATCAGTCATTTTAGAAACTTTCTAGTGTCCAAAGTCTACTTATCATCATTTTAATTTTCTTTTCTTTTTTTTCTACTGTTGCATCATAGACATCTGCAAACCAGACAGTGCAAAGCACAGCTTTTATTTTTGGTTTCTATATTCTTTAGTTATGATCCAAAGTTGTGACAAATTGTGCTTTGAGTAATTATGCAAGATTTAGGGGTAGATTTACATAAATGGAAACATTTAAATCTTAAGTCTGTGTTCTTGTGTTGGCTTTTTTGGAACTGTCATCTAAAATACAGACTAGTTAGTTTTCTCCTTTTAAAAGCTCTTCCTTGCCAATTAAGAGTGAGCAAGCAGTTACCAGTTTTTAAAGCATTGCTATCAGCTGGTGATATTGTTGGAATGTATATGCTGAAAAGTTGAGTGTCCAGTAAATTGTAATGCACTGACATAGGTAGTTGTAAATTGTGGTAAATTGATCATTTTTCCTGCACTTTGAGAAGTTTTGATGCATTTCTAATTATACAATATAAAATGTATAGAAAGCTTAGTTGAAAGAGAGAATATCTGACTTGTTTAGATTGGAAAAATGGTTAACAATTGGAAATAGCGTGGATTAAAAAGTGGATATAAGCTTTAAATTTGAACAGATTCGTTAAATGATGGGCAGACAAGGCTTGGGGTACAGCACAAAAACTATAATTCACTGGACTAAGTTATTGTCCTTTTCTGTTGTAGCTTGCAGCAATGCATTTGTTTTGCACTAATGCGTTGTCTTTGCTTAAAATAGCAGTAATGTTTTCAGACTATTATTCTGTGTTCTATCAGATGCAAAGGCCAGCCTTTTAGAAGGCTATTAAAGAAGAGATATTCATAGATTGACCCTTTGGTTATAAAGTGAAAGATGCCAACAGAAGTACATTTTTTTAGAAGGCCCTAGTTAGCTAGGAAAGAGCTGTTCTCTTGAGGGGGCAAGGTCTGTGGAGAAAGCAGAAATGCTTTCCAGGCATCCTTTTTCAGTTTCACAATGACTTAACTTCAAAGTATTGTTTATTATATTAGTGACATTTTTTTTTCAAATATCTATCTAGGTTTTGTCATTCCTCACCTTTCAGGAGGCACTGGGAGAGATCTGCTTCTAAAAATGTTCCTTATACATGTGCACACACACTCCGACGTGTAATAGCTTGGAAGCTGTCATCACATTCAATAGCATCACAAAATGTAATGGTATAATGGACATGCTGTCGTTTTGGAAATCCCTAGCCTCCATGGAACCAAAGAAGAAAATTCTGGCAGGTTCAGTTCATTCTCCTGAGACTGATATATTCAGTTACATGCAGTTAGGTGGATACAGTTTTGGGGTGTAAAACTGTAAACGTAAAGGTCTTGTTTGCTTTGTGTTACTATGAAAGATTGTGTAACACCTTCAGTTAAGAAAGGCTTATACTTCATTTCCTCAGTTTAAAATGTGTGAGAACTGAGTGAACATAGCAGTAACCGGGAACCTATTTTTTCTCTTCATACTGTTAAATTAGGACCCATTGTCTTTAATGGGACAAGTAATGGGATCTATAATTTTCTCACACCACCTCTTGTATGTTGTTGTATAGCCTAAAATAATGTATACCTCTAACAATGCAATACATTTTAAACAAGATTTTGACCTAAAGAAAAGCTGGCAGCTTGAAAATTATGCTGTGTTTCAAAATGCTTTTATCTGACAGTTTTAAAGATAAGACCTAAGCATTCTAGAATTGCTAGAGATGAGAGGGAAAAACAGTCTCTGCACTCACTACCTGTTCTTTCCTGTTCATTTACTAGGTGCATTTGTGTATAGCATTTTGAGTATAGACAATTTCACTGTTTTAGTCCATGTGGGTCTTTAAGAAAGCTTTATGACAGATAAAATCAAAGTGTGGTAGTTAGTCTGAAGTCAGGAAGAAGGCAGAGCATATTTATACCTGATATGCTATACATCTCTGATTTAGTTAGTCTAAGTTTTTGTAAGCAGGGAGCTTACTTCATCAGGTAAAATTGGGAAACTGTGATTTTAAAACCACAAAAATTGACAGACGACAAATCACCTAATCCAGTGCACTATACTACTGCATAAATGAAAGGGTAGATTTAGGACATGAAATGAATTCTTACTTTTTATTTTAAAGTGAGTATAGATTGCAAGGTTTCAGTGTCCCTCCACAATGACAAAACCAAGAAAATCAAAATGAAGGCTGAAGCTTTCAACCCACATTTAGATATCACAGGCCAGACTCTTTCCTTTAGCTATGATGTTTATTGCTATAATGGAGTTACTCCTGATTTACACTGGGTTATATGAAAGAAGAATTGTACTGTATATGTATTCAATCAGTGAATGATTTTACATATACTTTATGCTGAAGAGTGAAGGGCCACCATTCATTAGCTAATTAAGTGAGATGTACGTCTGAATAGGATCCTGTTCATATACCTAGAAGTCAGACTTCTAATATTACAGGAGTGCATTTTTGGTTGTTTTTATTATTGAATAAAAGCGGCAAGTCTTCTAATTACTATGAGCTATTCTCATCCGAAGTAGAAAAAATAAATGTAGATTGGATTGGGTTGGGGGTGTTTGAAAACAAAGGATTGATTAATTTTGCTTCATAGTATTGACTTGGTAAGCCTGCTGCTCAGAGCAGTGCAGTAGTTTTCACTGACTAAAAATGTGCTTTTCTACAGAAGTGCATTTTTGTGTTGTTTTACCAGAAGGGGCTGGGAACATTCTTTGTGTGCTCCTTCTAAAATAGATATTTAGCATTTTCATTTTCTATTTCTTTATTCATTTATTTATACATGATGTTGTTCTTATTCTAAACATAAGCTTCATATATCTTAATGAAAAATCACACAGATCACCTTGCTACCTATACAGACATAGTGCCTACAGAACATTTTCCACCACTTTGTCCAGACTACCTTCAAATGTCTTGAAAGAAATGGTTTCCCCTACAATTCTTGAAGGAAATTTCTGTCCTTGAATAGATCTCACTTTAAGTAAGCTTTCCCCTAATCATCAGTGGGATTTTATGCCATAGAAAGAGGACTGACAAGAGGGGGAATAATAACCATCTCATAGCAAAAGGAAAAGGGAAAATTTGAAAATAAGATGGCAAATTCAAAACTGATAGAAGGAGATACTTAGATGCACAGTGGGCATGTCTACACCTGCATTTGCACTGGCTTAAATTCAGTGGGCAGTAAGTTAAAGTGCATGTGTTAAAGCACATTAGCGTTGTGTGTGCACTGACATGAGACTGACGTTGGTCCCAAGTCAGGCCACACAAGGTAGTGTTACTCCGCTGTAAGGTGTCTATACGTACATTACTGTGCAGTCATTAATTGGGCATAAATTTGATACTTCTATGATGCAGGTCAAATTTACGTTCAAGTAGGTATAAGTTGCCGTATTTACTGTGCAGTATAGGCAGGCACATGTAGATGCATGCCCATACTGCACAGTAATTTCAGTTACTGTGCAGTAAATGCACACATATAGACGTTCCCACTATGTAATTAAACTGTAGAACTCACTGCCAAGAGCTGAAACCAAAAGACTTACATGAGGATTCAGAATGAGGCTGCTCATTAGTATGGATAATTTGAGTATCCAAAATTAAAGCCTATTTATGTTTTGGAAGAAATATTAAATCTCATGATTAATATCTTAAAACCAGTTCCTAACTACTGGGGATTAGGAGGATGTGTGTGTGTGGGTATAGGTGGATCTAGAATTTTGAAAAGAGGGGTGCAGATGGTGAGGTGCACCATCACCTATAAAACAACACATTTTTCTCCAGTTAAAAATAAATGAGAAGCTTTGCTAATATGCTAGGGGCCCAGGACTATATTATTCAGTTTAAGACTGAAGCAAAAAACAAATATAACTTAATTGAAATGTGTTAAAAACCAAGCTGCAGGCCTGTGAAATAGGAGCTTCATCACCAAGAGCAGCTAACAGACAGCAGAATTGCAGAACAAAGGATAGCTTGGTGGAACATCAAGACCATTTAAAAGGAGAGAGGGTCATAAACACCTGTGGAAGGAAGAGTTTAGAAGGTATTAGGTAGATTACAATGAGCCATGAAATCATCTGACTCCCTCAGCACTGCCTGACTTGAAATGCTGCTGCCATTGCCTAGCAGCTGGTTTTAAATTTTGGGTGGAGTAAGAATCAAAGGAGGGGGGAGGTGCAAGTGCACCCCTGCTGGATCTGTCCCTGTGCGGGAGGACCAACTTTATCCCACATCTGTCTAATGTGAGTCTTATTCCACATGTCTCTGAATCTAGGAACTGTCCAGCACAGATGACTAGAAGGTAACCCTTGATTCTGGCTCAGTATAGTGATCTTGGAGTACTGAGAAGGGAAGTTTAGGTTAGATATTAGGAAAAACTTTCTCACAAGGAGGGTAGTAAAGCACTGGAATAGGCTACTCGGAGAGATGGTGGAATCTCCATCCCTAGAGGTTTTTAAGATTCGGATAGACAGCCTTGGCTGGGATGATATAGTTGGGATGGTCCTGAGCAGGGGGTTGGACTAGATGATCTCATTGCCGATGATTCTATGCTATGTCCAGTTTGGGGCCCCACACTTCAAGAAAGCTGTGGACAGATTGGAGAGAGCTCAGCAGAGAGCAGCAAAAATAATTAGGGGCCCAGGAAGCATGACTTATGAGGAAAGGCTGAACAAACTAGGGTTATTTAATTTAGAGAAGAGAAGATGGAGGAGAGATTTGATAACCATCTTCAAATACCTGTAGGGCAATATATAGATGAGCTTTTTTTCCGTAGCCAGGACTAGGAGCCGATGGACCCAAGCTGCAGCAAAGGAAATTTAGGTTGGAGAATAGGAGGAACTTTCTGATTATGAGGGTGGTCAAGCATTGGAACAGGCTGCTTAGAGAGATTTTGGAATCTCCATCCCTGGGAGCAGGCTGAGCAGACATTTGGCTGAGATGGCTTAGTCAGGGATGATCCTGCCTTGAGTAGGGGGATGAATAAAATGACTTTGTGAGGTCCTTTCCAGCCTTACTTTCTTATGATTCCTATGAGCCGTATATTTCTAAGAAATTATTTTGCTGATTACATATAATTTCTCACCTATTCGCTATCATTTTGTTAGTTTCATGCACTGAACTAAGTAATTTATTCTACTTGATGCTGGCACCTTTGAGGATGGTTTAGGGCTCTAGATTCAAAAGTCAAAGCAGCTGAGTCATGTCTTCAGCAGGTCTGCTGCTTTTACATTATGACTTTTGCCTCTTCAAAGAATTGAACCATAAAAATAATCTTCTGAACTTCTATAGCATCGTTTTTATCAACCAAAAGCTTCCTTGTTAGACTTGCTATTCAGACTCGCAACTCTTAAAATTGGGAAGCAAATCAGGAAAATAGTTAAGATAGCAGAGCTACGAAGTCTGAGAAACCCAGTTATCTGTCACCTGGATAAGAATGGCAATTCCCTTAAATTTGACTCTAGTAACAAGGAAGTGTTCAGTACTCAAAATGCCTCTTCATTTTTTTTAGATGAGTTTTATTTTGTAGTTAGGGACACTGAACTGAAGCTAGATTCAGTTCCCAGGTCTTCTGTAGACTCCCTGTATAAATCTGGAAAATTACTCTCTGGGCAAATCTACACAAGATGTTTACTGCATAGTTGACTAATTATAATTAATTGCTCAGTATACAGCTCCATGTCTACATGTGTGCCCCTATTAGGGGGTGTAGGAAACTAATAAACTCCGCAGCAGGGTAGTACTTGTAAATACAAGTATTACCCTGCTGCAGAGTTGTTTTGTGTGCAACAGCATATGTGTAGATGGTGGCTGGGGCACGAAGGTGCTTCAGTACTGGGGCTGCCTGCCAGCTAGCCCCACACTGAAGCACCTTCATGCCCCAGCCAGTCCCTCTGCAGCACATTGAAGCATCCCCAGGCTGGTAGGGGGACCCCTGTGGGGTCCAAAAGGTGCTGCAGTTTATTGCTGCCCCTGATAGTATGTGTAGATGTGCCCTCTGACTTCTTATTTGCATTTTTACAGGTGCACAAGTGGAGAGAAAGGAAGCAGTAGTTAAATGTCTCTGGTCTATTTAATGGATCTAGTAAAAAATCTTTTATCAAAAGTTTTCTTAACGGGAAATGCCTTTTCACGAAAATTGGTTGAATCTTTTGTACTAACACCTAACTTCATCAGCAAGGAAGAAAAATAAATGTGTGTAGTGGGGGATGGGCAAGACAAGTCAACACATCCCAAAGTCTAATAACTAATCACCAATATCTAAAAGAATTCAAAATAACAAGTGGATGCTTGTTTGCAATACTCAAGAGGGGAGAAAAAGCAAATAATTCAATTTTTAGAAAAAATTGAAATCTGTTTCTTAAAAAGATTATTTTGTTTTTTCAACTAATATATTTTAAAATCCGAACTGTAAACAAAGCATGTTGTATTTTTTCTTTCTAGCATTCATCTTCACTAGCTAATGGATGAGAGAGTACAACTTACACTGTTTACAGTCATGTTGAGTATTTTTTGCTAATATATTTTTAAAATATACCTTTTACCCTAGTTTAAACAACTCTTTTGATGATATCTAATAAAAGATATCAGATTTACCCAAATGACTTGCTCAACATTTTTTTTTTTTTAAGTTTTCAAAATACAGTCCAACAGGTCCTGATGTAGCTTCAAATTAACCTTTGGTTATCTGCCTAAAGAATTTTAAAGACATGGGGCGCATCCAGATGAGTGCAATCATGCGGTACGTGGTGCTGCAAACACGTTTGCAACACCACATACCACACAGTTCGGAGTTCTCCACCGTGCAAGGGCACACTGCCCGAGCATGTGCTGCTCCATTTTGGGGTTTTTTCCCACAGGTTTTTTTGACCCCGGATATCCAGAAGTAAAAAAAAAAAAAAACGTGGAAAAAACCCCAAAGCAGCACATGCTCGGGCAGCATGCACTGCTAAAGAGCGGAGCCGGGCTGCCCAGAGCCGTGCTGTGGCTGCTGGCTAGGCTCTGCCCAGCATGATCACTGTGGCTGCAGATCTGGGAGGACCCCAGATCCCCAGGTAAGACTGCTGGGCCTAGCACAGTGCTGGCTCCAGCCTCCCCTATGCCACCCAGGGCCACTTGCCATGCTCCAAAGCACGTGTGGCATAGGCGTTCCTCAGGGACAAGAAGCAGTGGCTCAAGTTGTGCTGTCATTACTTGTCCCCAGGGAACCAAATGTCCATGCACATCTGGATGTGCCTATGCAGTTTACTTAACCAGCTACTATTGTTGGGAAGAAGGGTAGGAGGCAGACAGCATACTTACTCAGAAGGAAAAATGATTGCTTCCCCAGGAATCTTCTAACCATTGTACAGTAGTCGGGAACTTCATTCAGTTTAGAAGGCAAGTAATCAAAGAGTAGGGTAGTAACATATTCTTTTAGCCCCAGTTACCCTAACAAGCTTTAAAGAAATACCAAGTTTTGCATACTGAAGAAGTGCTGAAATATTAAGATATGTAAGGTTAGAGAAACTCAAGTAGAAAAGGAGTCTGAAGGTTATTTTTTGTTATTAAATTAATGGTTGTTTGCAATTAAAATGGAAGTGCTATTTGTTCAATGAAAGATTTAAGGAATATATTTTCCTGCTTTTTATGGTATGCATTTAGTTTCAGGGATTATGTTTTATTCATAAGAACCTCTTCAGTAATTTTTATAGCGTCTGATGAGGTCGTCCCACTGCTTACAAAAGTTTACGCTGTATGTCTCTGATTTAGTTAGTAAATATGGTACAAATCTATCCTGCCTTCTATCTCATGGTCATAACTGAGTAGCTTACAATTTCCCTATAGTCTGTGTATTAAATAAGAAAGTCTATACAACAATATTTTAATTCTTTTTATGTAACTCAAACACTCTAAACATTCTTAATATCTTCTCCTTCCCTTAGTGTCCTGTCCTGATGTTCCCAGCTATGATACTTCTCCTTCACTGTCATAGCTAAGCACAGCTAAACTCAGGTTTCTGCTCTCACTCAAGGAGGCATTACCTTGCTGATAGTGATAAGTGACTAACATACACCACTTAAAAGGTTATGGTGACACAATTCAGTTTGTTTAATATTAAATAAAATTAACCATAACAAGGTGAGCTAATTTTATAGTTCTTAAAAAGCTTTCTATTCTAGAAGTATACTAAGGAGTTTAAAAAAAAAACAACAATGAAGCTATTTGCTACCTTGCTACATTACTTTTCTAACAGCATTCAATTAATTGCTTATGATAGACTGTTAGTATATATTATAGTTATTACTGAACTAATATTATTTAGGTTTCAACTTTATGATGTCTTTAGCCATGACCTTACAATAATTAAATGCTGTCTTTGCACTCAGTGGGTGCATCTACACAAGGCATTTACTGTGCAGAAGACTATTTAACTGCACAGTAAATGTCTTAACATCTACACATGCGCCCTAAGAGGGACGCATGAAACTAATAAACTCTGCAGTAGTGTATTTTTGTAAAATACAGGTACTACCCTGCTCCAGAGACTTTTTCATGTGCAGGAGCGCACACGTAGATGCTGCCCGACTGGTTGGGGCACCCCCATCTCCACGTGCTGCTAAGTGGCTGCCTGGAGCACAGGGTTTCTCAGCACAGGGGCTGCTAGCCCCGTGCTGAGGCACGCTGCACCCCAGCTAGCCAAGACAGCATCTTCACGTGTGCTACTGTGCACCAAAAAACTCTGGAGCAATAAGCTCTTGAGTTTAGTCTTGCACATTCATTACATGTGTAGATGGGCCCAGTATGTAGTTTAAATATGCAAAAAAAATACTGTTTAACTTGAAAAAGCTTGAAATTAATTATTTGTGTGTTATAATGATAACTACCTGCAGTTTCATTATCACTGTAAATTGCCTGAAATCACCAATTTTAATAATGATTGAAATCAGCAAGCAGGTAACATTAATTGAAATAATAGATTTTATTCTTGTTTTTCCATTTATACTTTTAAGTTCCTTTCCTAAATAAAGGATCATTCTCATTGTTTGGTAACCATTAGACTTGTTAATTTGTAACTACTTATAGCCTTTATACACATCTGACACCAACTGGGGTACTTGAATTATCACAATGTTTGCTGAGATTGTAAATCGTGCACACAATCCAGCAAGATTTTAGATTAAATTTGGCACAGTTCTTGGAACAGATTATAAAGAAGCCAATGGGGGGGGGGGGGGGGGGG
>NW_005842041.1:2187121-2195678 GCF_000455745.1 Alligator sinensis | reverse complement strand
GGGGCGGGGGTGTGAGCGGGGGGCGGGGGGGGTGGGGGGGCTTATTATTTGTTCCTTATTCATAGGAAAGAATTGTTTGAGATTAAGTATCTGAGTCGGGGGGGTCTAAAACCTGCATCTCCCACTTCCTGGTCAAGCACCCCAACCACTAAATTACTGGAGATAAGATATGGAAGGGCTCTCCTTCTATCTACTTCCTAAGAGCTGCACTAAGGCAGTGGGGGGAGGGGCAGCAAGCTTTTTGACAGTCATGCTACAAATCAGCCTCACGTCCTACACCCTACCTGAGTGCCACACCAGTCCTCTTTGCCTTATCCGCTGCTCTGCCTTCTGCTTCCTGCCCTGTTTTCCTTTCATGATCTCCTGCTCTGCCTTCTGCTTCCTTTCGTATCTGCTACTGTGCTGCCTGTCCCCTCTGTCATGTGCCACAAAAAGAGATTGCCTAAGCTACTTCAGGCTGGTTACCTGCACTAAGACATGTGCATACATAACTATGTATCTACTCAGCCAGTGTTTACCCTGCTCTGAATGCCCAGTAGCCGTGTGACATCCACACTGTATGAGTAATAGAATAGAACTCTGCATAAATGCCAAAAATGCCATTTATGAGACTGGAAAGCTTGCATTGAGGTACATAAAGAATAATAGAATTCCACCTTAGAAAGATACTTGATATGCATAATTAATCAATTAAAGCTTAAATGTATATCTATTGACTGTCTTAAATATGTACATTTATTATATTAGAAAATTGTGAGGTTTTTTTTTTACCTACCAGTTGATATTTTTTTAAACTTTTACATAGAAATTGGAATTCATTTAAAACTGCAGAAGACCAGCATTTTAAAATTATTCTAAGTTAATTAAAGCATTATTAGATGTGCTGAATACATAAGGAAAAAGGTTTATCAAATCATGTTTTACCTTTTAATACTAATAACTTTAAAAAAAAAAAAAGAGTATTATCTGTATTTTGTGAATTGAACCAATTGTTTCTGGTCACCAGGTCCTTTTGGATTTTAGAAGTAATAGATCTCAGTCTCAGAGCTAGTTTTATAAATTGGAAGAGAAAAATTAGTATTCTTGGGGGGAGGGGAGTGTTCTGCTACTAATTTCTTTCTCACCAGTGAAAAAGCTGGTTATTGAACAAAATAAAAGGAGACATTCTCTGTGCACCTTCAAGAGAGAATGTAATACCAGAAGTTGGTCCTGTACCAGCTATAGTTACTGTCATGACCCAAGGGTATGATTTTGTGTGTGCTTTGGCACTGCAGAATTATTTCCCGCCACGAGGAGCTTTCTTTGCACGGTGCAATTCTCAGTTCCAAAGAGAAAACCCCGGTGCAAAGGAGTTCCCACCATTCGCATGCAAATTTGTTCCCCACTATTGGCTGTTTCTAAATTATTCCCATGTGGCGGCTAGCGATTGGCTTGCTAGCTGTATAAGAGGCTTGAGTGGTTTCCGCCCAAGTTGGAGGACTCCACAACCATCTGGAGGAGGAGAAGGAGGACTTCACATCTTGTGAAGAACTCTAAGCGCTGCGGAGCCTAACAAACCCAGCGTGTGCCTTAAGAAGGCTATAGGGGCCTGATCAACCTCTAGCCTCTCCCCGTCGCCACCTAATCCCTCGACGTACCCTTCCCTGCGCGCTCGTTCCACGGAGCCTAGCAAACTCCGTGTGTGTGTGTGTGTGTGTGTGTGTGTGTGTGTGTGTGTGTATCCAGAGCTCTGCCCGAGTTATTTCAAGAGGCTCGAGTTTTTCTACGGGTCTTGTTCGTACGAGTTTTGTAACTGCAACTTAAGCAAAGTTTTCTCCTGCCTGCACCGCGACCATCTACGGTGTAAGTAAAATAATCTTTAATCAACCGCTACGCGTCCATGCCTAATTCTAGTCCACCGGCCTGCGTTCCCCGACCCACATGCCAGGGCTGCTGGCCACAGCCCGCTGCGCGCCCCCAAAGGCCTCAGACTGCTCCCGGCCCACACAGTTACAAAGTTTATTTCATTCACGGCTAAGATGTTCCTTTTTATTTCACTTACCTTGTGGTAAAAGCAGTCAGATGGATAGTTAAAATGTTAGCTATTCCACAGCAAGTCTTTTTTGAGTCCTCTTTTAGCTTACTCTGTGGTTGTTTGCCTGATCTCTTCTTGATAGTGGAGGAAACTCCCAACTAGTTCTGTAGAACATTAAATGAATGACCCTTCCATATATACTACTAACCAAAACTGCATTCATAGCAGAGCAAGCAGTTTTTTTCGGGCAGGCTAAATATCTTACGCAAAATATTGTTATTGGTGTTTCTAAAGAAATGTAAAGCCCAGACTAAAGATTCCAGTTCACATTGATACCTAGGGCATGAGTTGTTCCCATGTACCCCCTTTTTTTTTTTTAATGACTAAAAAAAGCAAAGTGTGTGTTTTCAAAAACGCATTAAACGTTGCATCTTTTAATAATCAGGGGATACATGGATTTTTAAAGTTATACTTTACCATCCCAAACCCTCTTAAAATAATAATTAAAAAAACAGATTCAGAAGCATTTATTCAAGACAAATATATGGGTTTTTTGCTTAACTTGAAAATCTTGCAAATTTCTAGAAAGTAGCACTTGAAGCAGAGATGTCAGCAGAAGAAATTGAAATTCTTAAAAAAGATCTGCCTGATGGCAGATGTCCAGGGCCATAGTGGCATCTAACAATGAGTTCTGCAAATCTTTATGCTAGCTTTTCGTGTGTCAGATACTTCAAATGTTCTATTGTTCCCTTGAAGAGAGAGCATTTCCCAGTTTCTGTTTGGAAGCCCATGTGAAAAATATAAAGAAAAATCCCAAAGGTGGTAATTGTAGCCAAGTCAGAGGAGGTCCTAAAAGACTGTTAGGGAATGTTGAAGATTGCCCCAAGACGTGGCTTTATTACAATTTGAAAAGTTCAAAATTAAATTTTACATACCTTGGAATGCCTACATGTAACTGTAAGAGAGGCCCCACAGATATCCTGTGACTTGATCGAAACATAAGACAATTACAAACCACAGACACACACTAGACTTTAGAGATGCTGGGATTATGTTCAACTGTATCATTCCATTACCCAAAGTATTAGCACTTGTTGACTTATAATGGACTAAATGGATATGAGAGAAATTTTATTATTTGGAGTTTGTAATTACTAGGGCAAATGTACTTGAAAAAGAGAGGGAGAAAACAAAGCACTTAGCCTGTATTCTGAGTGCTTTCTTATGTACTATGATTTTCCTTTTTAAAAAGGTGGCAGGAAGAGTAACACAGGAGTAGGATGGATTTGGCTTTAGTTTGTTTTTCAATTCAGTAAAGCCTAAAAGAAATGTTACCACTTCCTGCCCTATAGCAGCAGCATTGAATGGCAAAAGCTGTAGAATGGCAGGTGTGCAGGGAAGGAGTGGTAAAGGCTGTTGATGCCTTGGACACATGGATCATGAAGGAAAGCTATCTACTATTTCTTTTGTAAGTCTCTTGCTACAGGCACAAAATGAATGAGGTCATAAGGGATGAAGAGGAAGAGGGAAAAAAAGGTGAGAAGAGTAGAGGTGAATAATTCAGGGCCTCATATAAGATTGAGAAAAACAGGTAGAAAGGTTTATTTAAAAAAAAGAATGTTTTGAGTGGTTAATAATTGCATGAAAACCAACTAGGAAAAACTTAATGATAAAAGAAAGAGATAGCAAACAGGTCACAACATTTGAAAAAATGAACCAAGGTATTTGTAAATAGCAATGAAACACATGGCTAAGGATTAAAAAAAACCCCCAAACACAAAAATTAAGTAAAGTAAAAATCCTGCAAACTCACAAGGTATATACCTAACATCACCTTAAACCTTGCTTTTTTTTTGTTTTTGTTTTTCTGCCTCCTTAGATTCAGAATGGGAACTTCCTACAGTGTGTTTTTGCACAATAGCTAGCACAGTTACAACTTTATTTTTAAGCATGCCAACTCTGCTGGTGGTCTTCTGCCATTACATTTATAGGAGGGAACAAAACCCACATCAGAGATAGCGCAGTCTTAGTACCATGGATAAAAATCCATTGACTTGTTTGATCTGATTCATAGTCCAAAGAAATCTGTGGGAGTCTTTCCATTGATTTCAGTGGTCTCTGTCACACGGGGTGGTGGTAGACACAGCAAACAAATATATAAACAAATGCATGATGCCACTAGATATTTAAAGTCCTCATACCGAGATTTAACAGTTTATTTTAAGTGACATGCTGTAAAGTCGGTTATAATCATTCATCCTTAGTTTGAACAGCACGAAGGAAACAGTTGAATTTTTATGAGTGTACAGAAAGAGGGACCATATTGCTTATAGAGTAAAGATGAGCAGTACAGAGAAGAGATTTCTGTAGATGATTCTATTAGTAACTTCAAGTTAGGCTACTTGCCTGGAGGTTTCCAGTGAGTGTCACATAAAAAAAAAAAGAAAAAAAGGCCAAGCACTAGTATGGTTTGGTGGAAAAGAAGTCTGGCTCTGTAGTTTATCAGTCTAGATTTTACGTCTTTCAGATTCTGTGAAGGAAAAACATGAATGTATATGTAAAAGAAAAAATATTTTTTTTGAGGCGGTATCTCCCCTCCTCCTCCTCCTCCTCCTCCTCCTTCTCCTCCTCCCCCCTGCCAAGAAAACAAGTGGTAAAAACTCATGGATGGAACTTTACTTTTAGGTAAAACACGAAGGAACATTGTTGAATTTGCAAGCCTGTCTTGAGCAGTTCCGTATCTATTTTCACAGTATTTACTGCACTCTGAATTATTATATTTACATGGAAAAAGGCATCAAAATAGGTATCTCCTTTGGTACCACTGAAGATCTTGCATGTATAGGATATTATAAAACAAGTAACAAAGGGAGATTGATAGGCGAAATAAGCCATTTGTTTTATCTAAGTCCCTCTGGTCTGTAGATCTCTATTACACACCCATACACACACAAATGTGTGTGTGTGTGTGTGTGTGTATGTAATATTTATATATGTGAGTATATATAATATAAAAATGATACACGCACATATGTACAGACACATGCACATACATAATAACGTCCTAAGATCTTCAATGGTACCAATAGAGATACCTACTTCACTGGCTCATTCCAGGTAAATGTATGTATGTATGTGTGTTTCCTCATTTACCATAGTAAAGAACATGCAAGAGCTATAGCAGTACATTTTTGCTTTGTTTTTTATTTTATTCTAGTAGGTCAAAGGTCCTGAAATTTTGACACCTCTCACCAGATACCTTCCCCTGATTTTTAGTACAAATTACTAGAACAGCAACTATATTGTGATGAGTGAGTAATTTTCGACAGGAGCTTCCATACTGGGTTCTGCCTCTTTAAATATAACCCTGTCATCAAAGTAAGAATAGAAAAATTATCTTAGACTACAGGTAGGAGACACTTTGGTTATCCATCCAAACCTACCATCAGCTTTATTCTGTTGTGTTGCCACATTGTCCTGGCATGTCATGGTTGCTACTGCTGCTGTTCATTTTACAGTGACAAACATGCTGCTAGTATTGAAACTTTCAGGAAGGAACAGTCCTTCTGCATACAGTTTACAGCTTAGACTTGAACTTTACAGCTTTGTTACTGGTTCAGCTGTTTGCCATCTCATTCATGAATTTCATCTTGTGGGGAAAACTCTCAAATCTGACTGTTAAACAAAGCTATGGCCATAGATTCATGAGCTCTATGGCCAGTTTAGTCATACCTAGAATTAGGACACCAGGGTGGATAAAAAGCAACACTTTAAAAAAAAAAAAAAATCAGATCTTTTTCGTTTAAATGTAATCATATTTTTTTATGTTTAAGATGCTTTTTAAAAAAAAAACCTATATAAAAATAGTTTTAATTTAAAATATGTTAGAGCTCAAAGATATCATCATAGAATAGGAATGATAACTTCTAATTAGATACTATTTAAGTATATAATGTTTATATTCATGTAACATTTTAGAAAAAATATATAAATAGGTCACAACAAGCCATGGACTATATTAAGGGCCCAATCTTATGGGGTTCCCAGAGCCTTCTCTATAGATTAGTAAAGATTAAAGAAAACCACTCTACTCAGTGGGATTCAGTGTTCAGTCTAGAACAGGAGTGGGCAAAATACGGCCTGCGGGCCAAATACAGCCCACCAGGCCATTCTCTCCAGTCTACGGGACCCCTAAAATTTAGAAAATGTATATTTATCTGCTCCTGGCTGCCTGTCAAAGATGACAGGAGCCAGGGGCTGTAGGACCCAGAGGGAGCTGGCACGAGCCAGCAACAAGGCCAGCCCAGCCCCGTCCCCCCAGCCCTCCCAGCCTCTCTCCTGCCCCTCAACCAGAAGTCTCTGTCTGCTGCAGCTTTTGGACTGCTCCAGCACCACATGGCTGCATTACTGACCGTGGGAGCATGGACCGCACTAGTACCCCAGGGCCAGAAGTGGGAGGATGGGTGTGTGTGGGTGTCTGTATGTCTGTCGGTGCAATGAGGGAGGGGGAGAGACAGAGACCGAGAGCAATGCGGGAGGGAGAGAGAGAGAGAGAGAGAGAGAGAGAGAGAGAGTGTGTGTGTGTGTGTGTGTGTGTGTGTGTGTGTGTGTGTGTGAGAGAGACTCTGTGTGTGAGAAAGAGAGAGGGAGAGAGACTGTGTGGGGGGGTGTCTGTGTGTGCAGTGAGGGAGAGAGTGTGTGTGTATGTGTGTGCCTAGGGCAAGTCCCAAACGCACACCCCATCATACACATGCACCCATACCCCCCCTTGCACTGCCATACATGCAGACCCCCATACCCCCTTCCACCCCCCAGCCACCCTCCCCCCACACACAGTCCCCCACATATCCACACACATGCTCCCTCACCCCGCATACCTACTAACAGCCCCCCGCAAACCTATCCTCATGCCCCCACCCTCCCACAACATACAAGTGTAAGACTTCATTTTAAGCTATTGTGCAATCACCTCTATGTATGCTATACAAATGCATGTAAATCAGGACAAAAATATTTTTAAAAAATCAAATTAATGAATGTTTTAGATGTTTGATTTTTAGAATATAATTTGATATTTTTTCTGGCTCCTAGATGGCAAAACCCCTTTGCTGAAAGCAGTATTTCGGGGGGCAAGGGGAGGGACTTCTGATGGCAAAAATTGGGATTATGGGGTGGGACTTCTGGTCACAAGATGGTGACCAGGGGGTGGGGCACCTTTCAAGAGGTGGGGCTACTAATGCAGCCCTCAACAACTTGCCAAAACTCACTAAGTGGCCCTCTGCTTGAAATAATTGCCCGCCCCTGGTCTAGAAGATCCCATTAAGCATCTCTGTGATGCTTAGTTTCAGTTCTCAAACTGGATTTGTGTCTCTAGAGATAACATCCTTGTTAACAGCAGTACAGGTTTCCCTCGCTTTATGCGGGTTCTGTACGTGCGAATTTGCTGTTACGTGATGACCCTTTTTATACCAAAAATTCGTTATATGCGAGGTAATTTCACTCTTATGCAATCTGTGTGATGGAAAAATGCAGTCAACTGCTTTGTGTGGTGCATTGTGGGAGTGACGAGCACCCAAATATAATTTCCTGTGTCCTCGCTCATTGTCTGCAACACGTGTTTCTGTAGTTGCCATCTCCATTATTATAGTGCCCTGTGCTTGTGTGTACTGTCTGCTGTTGGAGAGTACCAAAATTGTCTTGTAAAAGTTGTAGAAATGGATCTGGGGGTCAGTACAGCCGAGGTCTTGGAACATATCCCTGTTTGTTACATTGTAAAGTGGGTTCCCTTTATGCGAATTCGAGTTATGTGCTGTTTTCCAGGAGCGCATGTACAGCATACAGCAAGGGAAACCTGTATATGGAGATGAGAAATAAGAGACCTGGTTATCTACCCATCAGCCCTATTGTTTCTCTGCAAGTTTGTGTACAAAGTCAAGCCCTTACCTCTCTCTAAAAGTGCAAAGTTAAATGTATAGAGGATTGTTGGGGGTGGAGTAGATCTGGGTAAGGAGGAGGAGCCTAGAGATAAACGAAGGTGGGACGGGCAGTAGAAACAAAAGAGAAACATTTTGAGCAGAATATCCCAGAAGTCTTGAGGGATAAATTTCTGAGTATAGCCTCTCCATTGATAGATCTAGTGAGGAAATAATATGGTAGAAGGAAAAACCTATCATGGCAGCAGGCTTGCCAGGCCATAAAAGAGACCCTGTTTGGAAATATTTTACTGAAGGCTATATCAAACAGCAAGAATGCACTTTTTGTAGAAAATAATGATTCATAGATTCATAGATTGTTGAGTCGGAAAGGACCACAATGGATCATTGTGTCCGACCCCCTGCCCCTGGCAGGAAAGAGGACCAAGGTCAGATGACCCCAGCCAGGTGACTATCTAGCCTCCTCTTGAAGACCTCCAAACTGGGTGATAGCACCACCTCTCTTGGAAGCCCATTCCAGATCCTGGCCACCCTTACTGTGAAAAATTTCTTCCTAATATCTAACCTAAATCCACTCTCAACTAGTTTACACCTGTTATTCCTAGTCACT
>NW_005842041.1:2171919-2185504 GCF_000455745.1 Alligator sinensis | reverse complement strand
TCACTAACTAGCCTTCTAAGCTTGCTAAAGTTGGCCCTTCTGAAGTCCAACACCTTAGCCCCACTAATTACTTTACCCACCCTTCGCTGGATAGTGAACTCGACCAAGTGATGGTCACTATCTCCCAGGCTACCATGAACTCGCATGTTCCCCACAGGATCATCCCCTGTTGGCTAAGACCAGGTCAAGCAAGGCACTACCCCTGGTGGGACTAGACACCACCTGGGTTAGGTGGAGGTCCTGCACACAATGTAAGAAACTCCATGAGCAGCTTGTTTTGGCTGTCTGCTCCTCCCAGCAGATATCTGGGTAGTTTAGATCTCCCATGACCACCACCTCCCTCGCCTGTGTGGCGTCTGCTAGCTGCCCGGAGAATACATTGTCTAGCTCTTGATCCTGATGAGGAGGCCTGTAGTAGACCCCCACAACCAAGTTCTTTTCCCCAGGTCCCCCCTGGATCCTGACCCACAATGCCTCGGTGTTCCCCTCCTCCACCCCCGCCTTAACGGTGGAAAATGTAAACCAAAGCTTTTCCTGACCATTGATTTTAATCGTGATTTAAATCGATTTGATTTAAATCAGATCCACCCTGCAGGATATAATTCTACCATGTCCCAACTAGCAGAGGACTAAGCCTATTGGCCAGAGTCCAATGAAAGATAAGGTTAAGGAGTTACAAGTGAAGGGTGACAATAATGCCCTAGTGAAGTCTGGTTTGCAATGCACAGGATTCCTGCAAGAGTGCTCCCCTTGTTATTTGCTCAGGATCTCTTCCTTTCATATTGAGCTTTGGTTAATAGATAGATGGTGGCTTTAAATACTTCCAGTGTTTAGCCTCTGAAAAGGATCTGTCTTGCCATACCACATTGTGTGCTGAATGTGACTGCAAAGGATGATGTCAGGAATGAGCTACTCTGTGTCTTCAGCATTTGTTAAAGTTCCCAGCCTGTTTAATAGCTCCAGTACCTGTTCTTTCTGATGTTCACTGATCACTTACTATCAGCAAAAAGATACCTTATGATTTGTGTTGGTTTTACTCCTGGAAAACTTGTTTCTGAGCCGCAGGAATGAAACTGACCAAAATCTTGTTGATTTCAAGCTGCTTCTGAAGAAAATTGAAGCAGTAGCAGTGGTTATTTAGGATTCTCCTTGCAAATCAGGAAGACCACACCGCTTTGGTTCATGCTTACAGGGATAGCTTCACAATCATAATCTCTCTTCTCTTCTCTTTCCCCTACACCTCACACATGGAAGGAAAAGTCTCCTATTTGCAGATGAGTGATAGTGTTGTTGTTTTTCCAAATCTTGCCTTATATAATTTGTCATATATAGTGCTGTGACTTATGAGACATCTAAAACATTAAATATCAAGTACTTCTTGAGGACTCAGCCACCATGATAATTCAGAGGCTTGGTAAACATTTCATGTGCTAAAAAAGTTCATGAAAAAATCTTCCTTCCTAGGATATAAAGATGATCTGTAGCTGTTGTAGTGCCCCAGCCAGAATTATCCTCCTTTTTTACTGCTTTTTCAGAGGGACAACAGGTTCTTTAATCCACTAGTACTAATTTCAAGACCCCTTCTGAATTTCTCTCTGTTCAAGGTCCTTTCTTTTTAATCTTGGCCTTTTCATTTTTAGCCTTTTATTTAGAGAACAAAGGCAGAGTTCCTTTCTCTGCTTTTATTCATCCCTACCCAGTCATATAGCAATAAATATCTAACCTTCCAGTCCTTCATAGTATCCCCCTTTGGGCTGACTGTCAAATTTGCTTTTCAGAAATGGGCTAGAAATGTTTCAAATGGTCCTTTCAGATATTGATGTATGTGATCACCACATCTAAAGGTGTCTGTGATCAGCCAGGGCTAGAGAGTCAGTTCAGTTGCACATTTTATTCTGCATATGTAGTATTTGGAACCATAAAATTACTTGAAAAGCTCTAGATGTGTTTAAGACACAAGGTTGTAAAGGGCAAGAGAAGAGGTGGGGAAAATGAGGAGTTCAGTGAACCTATTAATTTGGAAACAGTTCTAAAATAAATTTGAATTATGCAGTGTTTGGTTTAGAGTTTACTTACCAAGTTTTTTGCTTACAGGAGAAACAAAACACATTGTGAAAAAGCTACCAGAAGGGTGTGGATGGTGTAATGGCTAGGGTACTGGCTATTTGGGACATCTGGCTTCTATGCCTGGCTTTGCCTTAGAGCAGGGGTGTCAAACTTGCCCCATGCCCCAGACCAGATCCAGACCAAAGGGCTTCTTGCAAGACCGTGGCAGTGGTGGGGCGAATGGCATTGTGTCAGTGCTGCTATCACTGGTCTCCCTAATGCCAAGCCCATTTCCTGCGGGATCCCAAAGCCCTCAATTCTGTAGCAACTCCCACCCTGGATTTTCTGGCACACTGGGAGCCCTGAGGGCCAGATATGCCCATGAGTCTAATGTTTAACATTCTTGCTTAGAGGTTAATTTCTGAGCTAGGATTTCACCCCACATACAGAGCTTCATCATTATTTTCACTTATCCTTTTTGTTACAGAGAAGGGCAGTTCTTCCTCCTCTAACTTTTACCCTTATTCTAGCTGCTTTCTGCATCCATGATAGGCTTCTGTGCCTGCATATGACTTGAAAAACCCACTTGTGAATAGGAACCTTAGAAGCTGGGAGTCAGAATGCAGTTTGGCAAGGGAAGACCCAAGAAGCTGTAGGAGAGGCAGAGAGTGTGTGTGTGCACGTGATTACTTTTGCTTGTTGTTTGTTCTGCTTCAGTATTTAATTTGCTTTAAAAAACCTCCTGGAAAGCCTAAAAGAATCTTGGACTGCGTTACAGTTAACAGGGAGCCTTGGTATGTAAAGGCTGGCAGAAACGTTGGCATTGTGATAGAAGCAGCTTCATGAACCACAGTTTGGAACCACCAGCATCTAAATGAATCTTTTTGTCCTTTTCATACTAAAAAATTGGCATTGTGTGGTTGCTGCTCTGTGAAGCTTCAACATCCAGAATAAAGAAGAGTCTGTTCCATGCTCTGTAACATTAAGGATGTATCTTCTAAATATCTTGGGGAGGTCTTTTTGGATTTGTTTTAGGTGAAGAGGAATAGTTTTTGCTTGATGACATCTATACATATTTGCATGATGGCTGATGGGCAAGATGGCATTAAATGTTTTTCTGGGTTAACTGCAAAGACTTTCAGATGTAGAAATAGATAACATTGTAACATGGATGGCAATGATTAGCAGGTTTGTCCACAGTGTGCCAAATACGTGGTTGTGTGGCACTAACTGGTAAGAAAAAGTTCCTTCCTCAGTACCACTACAAATGTATAGCTGCTTTACGCTGTAGTTGTTGAGGGTTTATTGATTGTTACTACAGTTCTCATAATGTGTCGGTTGGTGTCTAGTAAAGTGCCCTCCCCACCCCTTGTATATTTTTCACTTCTTAGAAATGAACAATAATGATCACAAACAGAATTCAGGGTCTTACTCTTACTTCAGTAAGTGAAACTTAAACAAGTAATATTCTTAAATAATGCAGTTCAGTAGTGTTCAACAGCCAGCCTATGATTTGAATTCAGTTTAGGGGGTTGTGTCAACTAGCCTGCCAGGCTCCCCATGACTAAGTACAGACAGTCAAAAAGCCAGATGCTGAATCGATTCAATCTTTGCAGGTTAGTCTAAACTGCATAAATTGAACTGAGAAGCAAGTGAACAGACATTCACTTTTGATTCCAGAAATGCAGCCACATTCCTGCAGTGGCTCAGGCCAGAAAGCGGGGAGCGGGGGAGGCACCAGAGCATGCCTCCCAGCCCGCCAGCCACAGGCTGGGAGAGAAGCCCTCCAAGGCTTTTCTTCCCTCCCTGAGTGGAGGGGGAGGGGTATGGCCAGGCCCCATTCTGGGGCCAGCATGCTGAGGAGGCAAAGGGGGTTTAAACACCTTTCCTGGCCAGCATGGGACCCCAGCCCTGGTCTATCTGGGGGGAGGGCAGCCCCTGCCAGGCTTCTGCCCCCCACTCCCTGATTGGGGGAGGGCAGCCCCTGCCAGGCTTCTGTCCGTCCCTGCTTGAGGAGCAGGGGACAGCCACTGCCAGGCTTTTGCCCCATGCCCTGCTCCCTGCTTGACTGGAGAGTGGGGAACATGGCCATGTCCCGGCTGGGGCCAGCACACTAAGATGGGGAGGTATTGTGGTTTAAACCCCCTCCATGACCCGCACTGGACCCCAGATGGGGTCTTCCTGGGAGAGGATAACTCCTGCCAGGCTTTTGCCTCCCTGGCTCCTGGCTCCCTGCTCAAGTGAAGAGCTGGGGACGTGGCCACACCCCAGCCTGCGGCCAGCACACTGAGGTGGGGAGGGAGGGGACCCCAGGCAGAGTTTGCCTTGGTTGGGCAGCCCCTGCCAAGCTGTTCCCCTTGCTTCTTGCTGAGAGTGGGTGTGTGGCCATGGCCTGGCCAGGGGCTCACATGCTGAGGCAGGGAGAGAGGGGGAGTAAACCCCCATTCCCCACTTCCTCATGTCAGTCTGGGGCCGGGATGTAGCCACACCTCCGCTTGAGCAGGACAATGGGGCAAAAGGCAGGTACGATTTAAGATCACTTAAATTGACTAAAGCAAGGTGCTAAAGCAAGTACTAAACGATTGCACAGTAACAACTGTGCAGTTGGGTGTACGTGTAGATCTGCCTACTGTGTTCCATTGACCTTTCCAGTGTAATCCAGAGTTCCCTTGTTTTCATATTGTCTATAGGTACTCTCTTCCCTTTCCCCATCAAAAATAAAAACACTTACACAAATAAGATACCCCACCAAGCGTATCCCATACCGTCTAATAAGGGGGAAGTTTATTTTGCACCTGGAATTGTATGTGAGAGGGGGAGAGGATATGCTAAAATGCCCTCAAAGAAGATAGTTTTGTTCTGTTCTTAATTCAGATATTCTACAGATCATACTTAGTTTTGCATGAGGGTTTTGTTTTTGTTTTTAGCAGCTTATACATATTTGTGGCCATGAATACAGAGACTGACTTAAGGTTAACTTTACAAGCTTAATAGCAAATTCCTTAAATTTCTAGCATTAAACTTTTAACATGCTATTAAAACTTAATTTCCTTTAATTATACAGTTATAGATTTCTAATCTCAGTGTTACTTCAGTATTGCTTTAATGTTCTTTGTCTTGGAATGTTCTCTAAGTACACATTAGAAGACTAGGACTGATTTTAAACAGTTTACAAGAAGACTGAATTTTCATTCTGCTTGGACACATCCAGCTCAAATCCTTTTTCCTGCCAAAGCTCCAGTATCTTGCTGAAAGGAGTGGGAGACCCAACTGTGAACAAGTGTAAGACAGTGAAATAGGTATACGGGCATGACATTCAGAATAAGAAAATTTAAATCTTGGAAAAAGTATTCCAACAGTGAGATCTTTTAGATTGTGAAATAGTCTCCTAAGGAACATAGGGGAAGCTATGCTGCCATTATGAATTTGTTACCAGACTGTACAATGCACTGAAAAAAAAAATATCGCAGGGAATGGACTTCAGCAGAAGGACCAAATATATGGCTTTCTTTCTCTGCCTTCTGGGACTAGGTGTGACACTGTGGTGTTCCAATTGGTTGTTTGTAGCATTTCAGTCACCAGATACCAATGTAGAGTTTCAATATGGTGGGTTTTTCCATGAGTGTATACCTTTCATGTCATAATTTGTCTTCCATTTTAGTTTTGCCTTCAAAACAATATTTGCCTTCTATAATTGAATTCTGGCATGATTATTGTATTTCTACTTGGTCTATTTGCTTGATTTTAAATTTAAAATTTCAATCATCACTCTATAGTATATTAAACTTTCCATTCTGACCAAAGGAGACTCTACTGTGGCAAAATCAGAAGGAGATCTGAGGGGTGATGGTGGGCGTGTTGCATATGATCTTGTAATGGAAAACCAATGGCATTCTTGTAGTACCTGCAACACCATTTTTATAAAGCACTGAGATTTCTGAAGGTGATCTGCTGATCATAATGTGAAGAAAGGTAAAGTGAAATGATAAGGGGTGGACCAAATGTGAATAATGAAGGGATCTTAATTTATGCAAGCTGTTTAAAAGAAGATTAAAGGGAGACATGATAATACTGTATCTTCAAAAATATATCCAGGGTGGAAAGGGATCAGTTACATTTTCTGAGAGTATAAAACAAGAAATAATGGCTGAACACTATAAATATGTGGAGAAAGTCACAGTAGAAGTTAGAAAAAATTGTAGCAATAATGCTTGATTAGATGAAATGCTACCAAGGAATATGCTGGAGAATGATTTGTGGAGTTCAAGGGGTCTGCCTAAATGGGATAACAGCTTTGCAGTCCTTATCATCCCTAATTTTGTGATTAGTCTTATAGGGCTGGAAAGGTTTTTGGTATGTTCAGTTGTCATGGATATCCTTGTATTTAGGGGTGTTGCACATTGGGCATTAACTTCTGATTGCTTTATATAAATAGTAATTACACAGTGCCTTGCACTAGCACAGATTGGCTTCCCCTATTAACCATGTGGGGAGTCCCTAGTGGTTCTGTTGGAGTCCTAAGGATTCTTCTTTTTGATTGTCTGCTGCATCTTGTCTCTTCTCTTCTCACATTCTTAAAGCCTAACATTATGGCAACCTGATGAGGTTTCCATGGGAGTCTGTCATTACCTCTTGATGGGCTCACTGGTGAATGGTGTGGCAGTTTCTCACAGTCAATCTGTCTTCATAGCTATGTTATTTAATGCTAGCCATCACCGTGGTTTCTAAGCATGTGGACTAGAGCAGGTTGTTTTCTGGAGCAATTGCCCAGACTCAAAAGACAGTTACTTTTGAGCAATGTTGTATGGTGAAGTTATGAACTATGACTAGGTAGCTGGCTTGGCTCCAGTGACACTGAGAATTATTTTGCTCAGTTGTGAAGTACAGTATTACACTAAATTGGCTTATTCCACAGCCATTTTCCCCCTTTCCATTCATGCATGTATGAGGCAATTATAATAAG
This sequence comes from Alligator sinensis, assembly GCF_000455745.1. Taxonomy (NCBI): domain Eukaryota; kingdom Metazoa; phylum Chordata; order Crocodylia; family Alligatoridae; genus Alligator; species Alligator sinensis. The sequence continues at coordinate 2,178,495 of NW_005842041.1, read as the reverse complement.
GTTTTTACTGCAGCTTTACCAAAGAAGCTGCATATTGAAGGCCAGCAGTGAGCAAAATGCAGAATCAAGCTGGGGTAGGAAAATGACACTCAAATATCCCATCTCTTGTTTCAAATCCTTTTTCTGTTTGTTTGTTTTTTTAATATTGTGTGTGAAATTTCTTAGGCTGCCAAACTGTGATCCTTGGAGGTGGAAGCAGCAGAACACTTTTTTTCTTCCTCGCTTTTAAGGCATCACTGCAAGGATGGAGAAGGTAGTTCAGTCTTCTGGCTTTTGCTATCCTTGGGCTCACCCATGGGATTGCGATTATGGCTGTTGTAGTAGTTTTTGGTGTGGAAACCTGTCCACTGAGCATGAAGTTGTTGTTCCCTGATGTATTTTTATTTGTTGATGATAAATGGCTTTCAATCATGGTCCATGCATGCCACATCATCTTTACTTCTGTAGGGATAACTTGGAGATCATAGGCCTTGAAAATGCGGTAGTAGCTTACCTACAGTTTTATTTAACCTATAAATTCTGGAAGTCGTAAACTTTGTGTATTAAGGTTTCATGCATAACCCAACGTAGGGTTAGGTGTTTTTTTCTATACTAATGTTCTGAATTTGTGTTTGAGGAAAATGTATTGGGAACACTGTCAACTTAAGGACCATTCATCTTTGAAAATACTTCCCTGGTTTTTGTTATGTGTAGCAAGGGTACTGCTACTGAAAGGCATTTCAGTAACAATTGCTTGCCATTACAATGGCAAGAAATGACAAGAACTGAAAGAGATTTCATTTTTTTTGTGCATTTTACAGTACCATTTAAATGGTTTGTTTGGCTCTTTCACACAGGAAGAGTAAAGAGAAGGAAAATGTGATTGTTAGCTCACACAACTGGATAAGACAGCAGTATCTGAAACTCACTTTTTAGAACTTGCTAATGCTTACGGTGCCCTTGTACATTTCAGCAAGCTTCAGTGTATTCAGGGTATTCCATACTACCCATTGAAAGTTTGAGAAATACATAGTTCACTTTAATTCAAAGCCCTTGGAATATAATGTAATGAAAGTAATGAAAATAGTAATATTCAGGAATTTGTGCAAAGTTGCTTTTCTCTCTTTAGGAAATTTGTATGAATAGCAAGTTAAAGAGACACTATGAATTAACATTTGGGGGAAAAACACTTAGCTGATGCTCTTGAAAAAAGGAAGGAAAGAAATGGAAATTAAAGGTAACCCCCTACATGTAAAATAAACATTTACTTTATTTGTAGTGTAATTATTATGTAGCATGCTTCTGTTTACATTTTCCCTAATTGCTTGCTTTAGAAGTACTCCTAGAAATGCCCCACAGAGTTCAATGCATTAGTATTTTCAGAGTAATGAATAGGCGGGCAGCGCACAACGTTATGGAAGGTTCTGAATAGTAACTAGGACTATGCTTTTGAACACTAACATCCATAATCACTGAGGTGAACACTAGAGGAAGTGAAAGATACTATTGGCAATATTCATTCTACGTTCAGCTTAGTCTTTCCAAAGTAACATTTCTTTTCCAGTGACCTCAGGATTGCAAACTTTGAAAATTTCCAACACCAGTTTAGTTTGGGATGGGATGGGAGGGATTAAGAAAGAATTACTGGGTTTTTTTGCCTGAGAGTTCACATTCACCTGCAATCGAAATACTTGCCCATTACGGCCAGTTCCTAAATATAGCTTTGTATTCTGTGCTCTAGCAATATTATCAAAGTCCGGAAGAGGGATTCCATATAAACAAAGCTATCCACCAAGACCGCTCTATAACTAATCATTTATGTTTGTGGACAGAATGACATATTGTCAATAAAAACATTTCTAGCCAAGTGCAGCCATTAGTTAAACTCCCATGACTTCTGTGGTGGGTTGCCCTTATCCCAGCTCTTTATTTCTAATTGAGATATTTGGTATGTGTATAAAAATTTAATCTGTCACTAGCTAGTATTTCCAAAGCAAGAACTTTATCTAATAGTTTTAGAATCGTCTTGCTGTTTTCATACAAAAGATATTTTTTTCTTGTTTGTTTAGTTGTCACCCTGAGCAACCTAAAAAATATAGGAAAACATTTTAATTTTTAAAAATGTTTATCTTGAATATTCATAAAAAGTGGTATATGTTTTTGTACCTGTACAGGAATTGCCAGTGACTGAACTCAGTGGAGTAAAACTGAACTCAGTGGAGCTGTACTATTGGAGAATCAGTTGGGGATCTATCCTTTGGTATATAATACATGTTCCCTGTTCTCTGCTTATCAGAAACCTGATTTTAGTATTATTTTTCTTTGATGCCTTACAGTTATTTCTGAAAAAGAACAAATATTCTACTTTGAAGCAATTCTACTGAGTACTTTTCTTTTTCTTTTTTTCCTGTAATTTAGTACTTGAGGTTTTCAACAGAAACCTGTATCTCAGGTCATCCTATTTGAAGTAATTGAACCTTATTCTATTCACAGTTATGCCAGCTTAAATCCAAAATGCTTGGTGGGTTAATAATAACTATAGTGACATACAAACATTATGGTTTTACTGGGAGAATTGCCACTCTCCTGATAGAAACTAGGAGCATACAAATGTTCATTCAGTTTTTCCCAAAGGAACCAGACTCAATCTGGGAGAGAGATCTTTCAGCTTGACACCTGTAAGGTCTCCCTTGCAAGAGAGTTTCTCTTGCAAGAATAACCACCTGTATGCTGCTCCACTTGCCTCCTGGTCTGATCTGGGAGGGGAGTGGCGCTGCAGGGCAGTGCTCCCCACCTCTTCCCCAGCAACCCCCTAGCATGTTTTACAGATCAGGCAGCTCCTGGAAATGCCACGCAGAGTCCCTTACATTAGCATTTTCAGAGCAATGGTAGTAGTAGTGCACAATGTTATAGAAGGTTCTAAATAGTAGCTGAAATTATGCTTTTAAACACTGACATCCAGACTCACTGAGGTGGAAATTAGAGAAAATGAAGGGTATTATCTATGATATTCATTGTTAATTTAGCTAAATCTTTCCTAAGGGCAAGGTGCGCTGCCTGGTTTGGGGAACAAGCTGGGGGTTTGCCCTGCTACTCTCTCCACTCCATTCTGAGCAGAGGAATTTGCTCGCTGCCCATTCCCCAGACTGTACATCCCCAGTCTGTAGAATTTGCAGGGAGTTTTTCTTGATGCTCAGTCGTAGGGTCCAGGAGGATTGGTGCAGCCACTGCTTCCCATACCTTACCCAGTCTGGGATTGCCCTGGTCCAAGAACGCCTCAGCTGCTCCATCTCCTAGCAAGGTTTCTCATTGTGACTCGTTGTCCATCTGTGTCATCAGAATTAATTGGGGGTAATAATGTCAAACTTAAAGTGTTACATCTTCACATGCAGAGGAAGAAGCAGCAGAAGTTGAGGAACCAGCAAAGATGCTATTTTGTGTTTTACAGCTGCCTGTAAAACACTGAGAGAAGAGAATACTAGCTGTGTGAGCACAATTGTTTCTAAATAGTTTCCTTTTCATGCTCTTTCATATTGGTTTGTTCAGGCTCTACACTGAGTCTTAAACAGATGTATTTATATAAAATATGGGTTAATGGATTGATGCACCTAGAAGTATATTTAAAAAAGAAAAATCCCACTAATGTGAAGCAAAGGTTTCTGTTTCTTTTGACCATGTTCTTTCTCATGTACAAAATATTAGCCTTCATCTGTGATTAGTAAATTCAACAATTTTGTAGATTCAACGCTAAGAAAGAAACCTTACATTTAAGGGTTTTTTTAACTTTTGAATGCTTTCCTTTTTTGCAACCCCACTGGTACATTAACAGTGGTATTTTGCATGTAATAAAATAGGCTGATAGTAATAATAGTATAATATCTTGGTATCACAGAGAGAACTTGATTTACATTACAAATGAGTCAGCTATTCAGAGGGGAGGTTGTCAAAACAGGTTAATACTTACATGAAAAGTAGCTAAACAAGAAAATAATTCTTCCATAATTAGTTTTTCACTTGTCTGAAATATTTTATATTGACATTTCAGATCAGCTGTGGAAATTTGTCTTATGAATCCTTAAAATAAGGCATGGTTGGTTGTGTTCTTGTATAGATGCCACATGCAGATATCTAAGCAGGTTTAAAAAGAGAATTTCTTCTATTTCATTACCAAAGGCATGTGTGTTGTTCATTTGAAAAAAAAAATGTTTATAGAGCTAGCTAGTGAAATGCCCCATCTTTGTTTTCACCAGGTTGCACATTTTACTAATCTAAATAATGCAAATTTGAATGGCTCATCTGGAAAGGGGTGTCATTCATTCTTCATATATTACTACCTTTTTGCCATCTTTTGCTCCTAATATTTTTATTTATTTTTTATTTTTATTTGTATTTATTATTTTTATTTATTTTTTTTTTTTTTGCTCCTATAATTTTTCTTCCTATATGCTTAAGAATGCTTATTGCCCATGTTAAGGGGGCAGGACAAAATACACTGTACATTAATTTATTTACAATATTCTGCTGATTATGGTTCAGCTTATTGCCAGCATTGTTTTCACCCAAGAATATCAAGTCAATGCATATTATTTTTCCATTGTTACTCTTTTCCTCAAGTACATGATAGCATTTCCTGCTTCCTCTGCTTGGCCCTTCTATTAGAGACGGAAGTGAAATTTACAGGAACTCTGTTTTCAGAACTTTTCTCAGAGGTGATAATTTAAACACTGAAAAGTGTATATTCTGGAAACACTGACTTTTAATGTCCTTCTTTGTCATCTTTGACTTGCCCTGTTATGCATAGACTTCTGAATCTGATCTGTGTAAAATGTTGTGATAAGGAATATTAAAAGTGGAGTTTCAGCCTCAGCTTTCATTTGTCCTCCCTTCCACCCCTGTCCTCTTGCTCTGGTTTGTGCTGCAACCTTAAAGATTGGGAGAGAGGAAAAAAAGAGTCATTTTGGAGCAGGGATGAGCAATTATTTGGGCTTAAGGGCCACTTAAGTTTTGGTGAGCTGTTGAGGGAGTGCTGACCTGAAGCTTTTGAGAGCGGGGGGGATGGAGGGGGTGCTGACCGGGCCTCAGCCCCCCATCATGGCTGTTTACATCCCCTGGTGCAGCAAGGGGTTAGGGAGTGGGAGGGGTGGAGCGGGGCTGGGAGATTCCAATTGGTTCTACCTGGCCCTGTCTGCCCTACCACCACTACCAGGGGTGCTGGATGGTGCAGGTGGGCCTCCATGGAGACTGGCCCAGGACTCCTGTGGAACCAGCACCTGTCTCAGGGATGTGAAGGGAATGGATTGTGGCTCTGCCCTGTGATGTCACTGCCCCACAATCCTGGCCACGGCCCTGCCTGCATGTCCCATTCCTGGACATTGCTCCCCACCCTCCCACAGCCCCATCCCATCTGCCTGGTCAAGCACACCCTGCCTGTTCGGGTACTGAGCCAGCCTCCATGGAGACCCCACCCAAGCACTCTGTCTGGCGCTCTCAGTGGTGGTGTGGGGCATATGGGCTGGGGTGCCTGGGAAAGAGAGCTGGGTCCAACAGTAGCGGAGGAGACACTGGTAGCAGCAGCTGGAAGCAGCTGTTGCTGCATGGGCTCCCAGGAAGTAGAGTCCAGCCACACTCTGCTACTGTGCCCTCAGCCCCGCAAGCTATAGCTCCCGGTGTGCCCAGGAGCCATGTGTGGGGATAGGAGGGGCTGTGTTCTGTGCCAGGTGGCACCTCCGCACCTGGGACAGCAGGACTGGTTGTACGTGCCATGCCCTGGGCTGTCTCCCGCACCCTGGCCGGGCAGGGCTGAGGGACCTGCCGCAGGCTGGATAGAATCACTTGGCAGGCCGGATCCAGGCTATGGGCCACATTTTGCCCTCTACTGTCTGAGAGTTTCCAGTGTACTTTTCCCGATAGAAGGGAGAAGATTAGAATGTCACTCCAAATATTATTTTCTGAGTCCATAATGTTGGGTAAGATCCTGTTTCCATTGACTTGAAGGAGTATTTTTCCATTGACTTCAGATGTGATTTATTCATCTGAAGTCATTGAGTTAATGCAATGATAATTTCTTAATTATTTGGTGTTAACCCTATTATGACAACTGTGAAAATGGGTCATGAACATTGAGATCCAGGTAAGCAAAGCTTTTCTCTGTGCTAAGGGAATCTAGACTAAAGCTTACCAACTTGTACAGTCATCGAGTGCTGTGATTTTGGTTTGTTTTCAGACTTTCTTAAGATCTCAAAAGCTGGTTTTATTTCTAGCTTTCCAGCCTCCTTTCTTCAAAACAAGTGCTGAACAAACAGGTACAAAAATCATTACAATTAATCCCTTTCAGGTAGGAGACAAAGGGGCATTGCCATAATATTCTTTGTTTTAACCCTTACTTATGTGAATAAATTACCACTCTAATCCAAACATTGCCGTCACTTGTAGTGGGATAACTTTTGTTTCAGTATGCTGGATGCCCATCAGCTATCATTTAATATGGTATGGAGAGCACATAGGTATGCTCAATCGCTGATCTTTGAGAGTTCTACAAAGGCCAGAGATCAATTATGATATATGTTGGTCTGGTGAGCATGTCAAAATACCCTTATT
>NW_005842041.1:2153200-2171888 GCF_000455745.1 Alligator sinensis | reverse complement strand
ACTGCTTGTTAAATTTGAAATGGCTGGTTCTGTGCCTTGGGGTCTGTGCTTTTCCCAAAGGGTGTTTTGAGTACAGTTTATTCATCATGAGGATTCTTCATCATTGAGTTTCAAGTACCACAGTTGTCCTCCCTGCCACTTCTTCTTCTGTGCAGTAATGGAAGCTTATTGCATTAAATTATGGTGTATATATGGGCTATTTTACCATGTTCTGACATTGTGGAGAAAATGCTTGTACTGTCCCAAAATGAGTTTGAGATTTTTGAGAGCATTTTTAAAAATATGTCCCTTTTCATTGAAAAATTGCAAAATGTGATTTTTGACCCCTCTGTCAGCATATTCACCTGTAGGTTGGGGGTTTTTCTTGATAAACCATTTCTTATTTCAGTCATCTACAGCTCTATGAGATTCAAGATGGACTGTTATTATTCTTGGAGGATACTCTTTAACTACTGTGAAGTTTCAGTTAGCACATGGGTAACATCCTGCCTCTGGAGTAGATTTAGTATCAGCACTCCTGTTTGGGGCTCTGTGTACTATGCTGCCTTTCCATCTGCTTCCAGGTGCAATTCAACTAATTCTTTTGAAGACCTCTGTGATCTGGGAGGTGGCTTTTGCAGATCCCTCTCTTCTAGAAATGATCACCAATTGCATATTTGTTTTCCAGTCTTGAGAACTAGAACTAGAGTGAGACCCTGGCCCATTATAGTTAATGGGAATTTTGATAATTTACTAAATGAAGCAGGACTTCCTCTATAGTATTCTTGGTAAAGGGTCCCCAGCTATGTTGCATGTTCCTCTGGTAGTCTTTCAGCACCTGAACTTAACCCTCGGAACACAATGCAAGATGCATGTTTTATGCCTGGCTTCACTAGACTAATCTGAGCTAAGGCATTTTTACTTCTTTCCTATTGGATAGTTAGCTAATGAGAGAGAATGGGTGTTACTATCTCTTGCTAGCAGCTTGTGTTTCTTTTGTGTGATGAGTTTTTGCCCTAAAGTAAGTGAATACTCTGTAGTTTGTTAAAGCAGAGAAACCCAAACTATTAACTGTTATTTTTTAAAGCATAAGATTCATTGTACAGTATTCCACCAGATTTAACATAGTGTGAAATTGCTCTTCACTAATGCAATGTAATGCTGTTAGAGTTAAAGAGCTGAAGAGAGGTTAACAAGTTTAAGATGATGTATAGATTTTGTTTATGGTGATGGTGTATCAAAGGGTTGATGCTGAAACACAGGCTAAAGGTGAAAAGAAGATCATGTAATTCAAGAACACTTTTATTTTTTAGTGTTTTTTTTTAAATTACTCTGAAAGCTTTGCCATGTAATTTCACTAATTTCAAGTCTTCTGCTGTGATATTGTCAAAGATAATTATTATGATAATGACCTAGTTTAATCTATAATTCTCCCTCTGGTTGAGAGAGAGAGACAATGATTTAAGAGGGATGGATATTTTAAGGATTGATTAGCTTGATATTGTGCTTCAAGGCTTTTCCCTGGTAGTGTAATAGGAGACAAATCAGTAACTTTGTCCTAGGAGCTACAGCAAACACTTTTTTTTCCCTCTCATTTTCTTTACCTTGAAAAAAAAATGATCTGTGCACTTTGGTTTTATAGTTTTTGTTCTGTGCTTTTGCTTAGTGGGAAGGTTGGGTGAATTCCACTGGGAAAAGGTATTGACTGTCCTTTTAAAGTTAGGAAAATCATCCAGGGTATAAAGCAGGGGTGGGCAAATATGGCCCGTGGGCTGAATTAGGTCCACCATCTGATTGGATCCAGCCTGTGGAGGGTGCTCACCAGTTGATTGGATCTGGCCTGCAGCTGCCCCGGTAGCACTCTGCATGACTTGGGGCAGCCCACACCCGCCAGGCCAGCCCTGGCCAGCGCACACAGCTTACTGGCAGGGCTGCTCCTGGTGTAGCTGCAGCCACTCAGGTGCTCCTCTGCTCCCCTGGCCTCCAGTGGGAACTCTTCCTCCTGCTTTTGCCTCTCTGCCCTGGGCCAGGGAGAAGCTTCAGCCAAGTGGCTCCTGCCCCAGGGCGCGGGGTTCGGGCTCCAGCTCCCAGCTGCCTTCCACCCACTCAGCTGCAGCCTCACTGCCTGGGTGAGTTTTGCTGCATACATCCCCTGCTCCCTCCTCCCTTCCCTCACCCCTGACCAGCTCCCCCGATCTAGCACCTAGGCAGCCCACCCCCCCAACACACACATGCACACCCCCCTCCATGCCCCCTGTATTCGTTTACACAGCAGGGGCTGCCCCATGACCCTGCCCTGTGATCTTGGCCTTACCTGCCTGTCTCACTCCCAAGCACCACCCCCTGCCCACCCGTGGCCCCATCCCACATAAGGAGTTTTAGTGAATTGTTGCAGTGGCAGGTGGGAGTGGGTGGTGACAACTCATCAAAACTCCCTATGTAGCTCCCTAGGCCCAAATAATTATGCACCCCTGGTATAAAGTCTGTTCTTATTGGAAGGTGCTAAATGCTCCCATTAAGAGAATATATAAAAAGTCAAGGGACCTAGGACCCAGTTAAGCAACATATTTTATGGCTTTGACTGGTGTAATTAAATAGCAGGCTGTGAGTGAGTGTAGTGTCAGGAGGTCTGGAGAGCCTGCTGGCCTCAGAGCACAGTTTATATACAGGTTTTAAATTCATGATGATACTGGGTGTGTCTTTAGAAGATGCTTTACTGTGCAGTAGACTAATCACCATCTACCTGCACGCACCATTTACTGTGCAGTAAATTAATCTAAACTAACTATGCAGTAGCACATGTGTAGATGCTGACCTGGAGCAACTTTGCTCCCAATCAACCCCAACACCAGGGGCCACAGGGAATGGGGAACTCCTCCAGACTTGGCGCTGCTCAGCCTCTGGCTCCCCACAGAACCTGGGAGCTGAGCAGTGCCAGAATGGGGTAGCTCTCTGCCCTACCTGTCTTGCCGCTGCTTAGTTCCCAGCTCCCACAGGAGCTGGAAGCCGAGCAGCACTGGGACTGTGGAATTCTCTGCTTCTCCGCCTAGGCTGGGGCTGGCCAGAAGCTTCTGCGGCAGCTCCCAGCCAGCCCCCAGCTTGATGGGAAAATCCCTGAGCAGCCTGGGGCTGGCTGAGAGCTGTCCTGGTTCTGGGGCAGCTTCTACCCAGCCCCTAGGTGAGCATAGACATCTCCAAGCAGCTTGGTGCTGGCCAGAAACTTTTCCGCTTCTGGGGAAATCCCGCTAGGCTCACGGCTTGTCCCTATATACGTGGGTCTGGGAGAGCTCTGCAATTCCCAGCCCTGTGCACATTGGGACCAGCCCCCATGCTCCCTGCCAGACCCTGGCCTAGCCCCCAGGGGGAGTCTGGAGCTCCCCTTTGCTCACTGCAGGGGGCCAGAGCAGGGTAGAAACAGCCCTGTACTGGGCTGCTCCCGTTGGGAGCAGACTTGCTTCTAGGGAAGGCTAACTGCAGAGTATTTTACTGTGCAGTAAGCCTTTATAGCATTGATAGTGTGTGTAGATGTACCCCCTGCCTTAAAAGAATAGTTTTATATCTTTTACCACCTTTCCATGGAACAAAGCAATTAGCATGTCTTCTGTATAGAATGAGTGGTATGTGGTGCTCCTAATAAATACACAGTAAATTAGTACTGTGAAGTAGAAACCTGTATTAGGGGCATTTTACTTTTTTTTTTCTTTAGAACAATTGACCCATAGTCAATATTGTAAACCTGTCTGTGGAATTAGTAAATCTTGGATTTGTAGTCATTGGACTAAAGTCATCCCTGTTTGAGGCTTCATTGACTTCAGTGAAATTACAGTGGACACCAATGCATTTTTACATTTTTGTAAATATTTGGTAGAATAATCCCAGTTGCTCTTTAGCATGTTTATAGAACTCTCTGTGTTGCCACATCATTTTACTACTGTGACATTATCTGATTGGCATTTTTTCCTATATAAAAATGTGATTGTTCCATGCAATTTGCACATGCATAACCCAAAGGATTGAAACAATATATGCATTTGACTGGATAGCAGCAGTCTTTGCTGTAGAACTCTGCCTAGTGTGACTACTGATCTGCAATAGATAATTTAGATACTGGGCTCACAAGTGCCTTAAATATACCTATGATATAGTTAGGACAGATATGCATATCAGAAGCACTGGAGGATCATCTTGTAATTTATGATTTAATAGTGGGAGTCTTAAGCACTGCATGACAATTATTTGTATATCAGCGCCACAAAGATGTCTATTTGTGGGGCAATTTATAAATGCTAGTTATTTTGTATATTAGTTGGAATACACATATATAAGCACACTTCTTCTATGCCTTGTCTCTAAAATTGTATGTGGCTTTTCTTTTAATTTTTGTTTTTCAGCTAAAAGGGAAATTCTAGAATAATTATTAGCCTATACAAGTTTCCTGAAGGACTCAAATCCTTCAAATGTCTCCATGTAGGTTTTTTTCTCACTCTGCACAGATACAGTATAGCTATTAAGTAAGCAATCTGGTCTGTAGGTATGGCATGTGAGGCATGGTTGGGAAAGGACATTTGCTCTCAGTAAACTGTGATTCTGGGTTGTTTTCATGTTTTTCTTGGAATCTTTCAAGTTCCAGGATTTAGATTGAGACTAGTGTATGGGTGCTTCAAATTAAAAATGTCAAGACCCCAAAATAGAGCACAAAATAATCTGCTTAACAGACTGTTTTCACTGTCACTCCTTTATTTCTGGTGTCCTCTCCAAGCTCTGCTCTTCTCTACCTTCCTTCTGCTGGATGATTGTACTTCAGAGAAAATGTCCAAGATGATTCCCAGAGGAAATGAAGAATTTCATAAAAGACTGGTCTTGGTGCAAAATGCTGTCAGATCTCTGAGAAACAAAGAATTGAAGTATAATTCAATTAATGTCACAAATAGAACTGCGTGCCTGGGAGAACGCAAATGGAAATTGTTTATGCAGAAAGTGAGAGCAAACTGTTATTTTGGGTTCTGTTTTTGCAAATGCAAATTGCAAATCCTATTCTTCTCAGATTCTTATTTGGTGCCCATCTCTGTGGTACCACAGTGGTTGGAGTGAATTAAAAAGCAGCATGATTAATCTCGCTCAGCATTTCTGTGCATTGAATTTCAGTGTTTCCCAAATTGTGCCTTGGGACATCTCGCCCTCTGACTAGGTGTAAAGGTTGTTTTTGCTCTGCAAGGAGGTTGTCAGGTTTGAATTTAATGAAAGTGTTTCAAATGGCAACATTCCCATTTTTACTAAAACTAATCTAATAAATGTGTGTGGACGAAGAGGCTGACCCTTAACATCTAGCAATTGCTACCCTCTTTTTAGTGTTATTTTATATCAGTGGTTCCCAACCTTTTTAGATTGAAGGCATCCCTCCAAAACTTTTCAAAATGTAGTGGCGCCCCATTTTGAAAAACTAAAATATGTTATAGGCTTTATAATTCTATTCTTAATATGATAAGTAGTTTTAATCATTATATTCACCTCACTGCTACTGCTACCACTGCCACAGCCAGGTGGAACTATGGTGTGCATTGCCTACACAGCCAGATTGGAAATTAGCTGTAGCAGGAGTGTGTGCCCTTGCTGCAGACCTTCTTGGTCTGACCCTGCACTAAACAGAAGGGCAGATGGCACTGTGTTATACACCTCTGTCTTCAGAAGACACGTTGGAGCTGACCTGAGAAACAGCTGCAACAAAAGGGCACACCTGCCTGCAGTACCTAGGCAGTTCTGCCTGGTGGCACCGGTAGCCTGGAGAAAAGTGCCACTGTCCAAAGCTAGAACTGCCCTTCATGCCCTTGTGTTCAGAAGGCACATCCGAGCTAAACTGGAAAGAGGTGCAGCAGAAACAGTACGCTTGTCTGCCTAATGTAATGCAGACAGTGTGTCTTTTGAGCTGCAGAAGCTTCTCAGTTTGGCTCCAGCGTGCCTTCTAAAAACAGAGGCACATGGGGCAACTTCACCCTGTCTGGAAGCAGCGAAGCTGGCTTTGTGTCCCTTCCCCCGCCCCAACAAGTTCTTGTGGAACTTCAGGGTGCTACAGCTCTCCACTTGAGGACCACTGTCTCCCATATCACTGGGTGTTTAATGGTTAGTAAGCGATGATTTTCAGATAGTCACTGCTTTATCTTACATCCATGGAGAAATGCACGTACTCTGCTCATGCTGTGCATAGAGGAGGGAGAGGGAGCAGCACCCTTCTTCCCTTGTGCAGCCAGGTAGTAGGATAGGTCTCAGAGCATCAGTGCTTTGATCTCCACCTGTAGGACTGCTAGAGTAAACATGACTCCTCTTTTTTCATTCTCCCCAGCTTGCTCTGTTTGTGATCAATGTCTTTCTGAATGGATTTCATTTTTATTTCTTGTTTTACAAAGAAAATATACACCAGTAACAATGTGCTATGCTCTAAAGCATCGGAAATAATCAACACCATTCTTATATAGACCTGAAAAATAATCTTAAATATCCATTTACAGGAAAGGGAATTCTCAGTCCACAGAGAATTTCGGCTTTATGGCAGAGGGGTGAATCTATTCTCTACTGCAATGGGGCTTAGTCACCTCCCTGGAATTTCAGCCATGGTTTTTGATACTCCTTGCTCTAAATCTGTAAGGGATCTGTAGTGGGTCCTGAGTATCTGGACAATCAAAATATGAATTTTCAGAAGGTATGATTGATGGGCATCCCAGTGTTAATGTCTCCCCCAGCGAACTGAACAATGAGTATTTAGAAAAGTGCTTTTTTCCATTTGCAGCATGCCTCTTGTGTTGTGACATGTGACAGCTGACAAAACAGCTTGTGATACATCTTTTAGTGATGGAAAGGCATGCTGCATGATACCCACTTCAGCGTTTAGCAACAATTAATATGTAGCTGTAGTACATTATATTTAATTGGCATTTACAGCAATCAAGAATATGATACAGTATGAGAAATGAGGGAAGTCTCTGTGTTATTTTAACTCTTGTTGGATTTGCTCCTTTGAATTTTGTTTCATTCTGATCTTGATTACTGCCTAAAAAGCATGTTCTCAGCCAGACTACCAAAATATGTGATTTAAATGTGTCACATAGAAGAACAGAGTGAAAAAAGGAGTAAACTCATCTGAATGTAGACACAGCTGTGGGTTATACACTGATAACTTTTATTAGGATTGAATATACCAAACCACTCCCATGGTCAGATCCACACATCTTGAGCTGCCAAAACAGAGGAGTGTTAGCTATGCATGCAGCTCAGAGCATGCAGAATTGAGCCTGAGGTCTCAAGTCAGTAAAATGTCTCATGCAGAAGTTTGCTAGAAGTCTTCTGATATATATGCAAAAAACAAATAGCATAAATAATGAAAAATGGAGGTTTTAACAGTTTTAAAAAGTTTTAAAAATCTGTTATGTACTTTATCATGGCTCCAGTTAGTGAAAATAAGTTCCATATATTATCATCTTAATGCTCTCTGACCTTACTACTCTGGAGCTTTACCTTCAGGTCTTTAGTTAGCCTCTGCTGTAAATATCAAACTAGAAGATGAAGCAGCATAATGGAAAATCAAGTTTTATTGTAAGAACAATAGAAAAGCAAAGTAGTCCAAAACACTTTAAAGGAGGGGGATAATATCTGAAAAGAAACAACTTATTGCAATTGTGTCTTGGACAACTTGTTTTTCAGTTACTTCATTTAAAAATATCTTTTATTTTTAAAAAAAATGCATTCCAGTCTGAAAGCTGTGTTCTGGTATCGGGATCAGTAGTTGCAGGTTATTTTTGAAAGGTAGACTCTGAGGCTGATGTACCTAAAATTACCTCCACTTGATTAGAACCTGATTCTACCATCATTATTGACTGTCTTGTTCTATGAATAGGGCTAGTGATTTCAATAAGCTAGTCTCAGAATGAGGTAAGGCTGCCAATATTAGGCCCTTATAGCAAATGGAGGATTAGGTCCTAAATCTTTATGTGAATAGATCCTTCATACGGGCAGTCTCCTTGAAATCCATTGAATTCCAAGCAAACCCACTGGTACTTTTCTGTGAATCACACTGCAGGGTTTGGGCTTTTAGAACATGGGTTGCACTAACATTTGTTTTGTTGTGAACGTGTTGTATGTGTGAAAAGATGTGAGATGGATAGCCCTGGACTCTGAAGTCCACTTTCTATTGACAGAACAGATACAGCACAAGCAGCCGTTTCTTAAGCTTTCCCATGCTGTCCCACTGGTATGCCTGTAACCTTAATGTCTTGTGGGGATGAAAAACGTAATCCAGTCCCCATATCCCCCCCCAAAATCCAGCTTTTGGGCTTCCTGTGGAGAACATGAATAAGAACTCCAGTTCTCATCATTTTATTTCATGGTTACCTGTCTACTAGGAACTGGAATTATTCACCTGTGTTTATTGCTTAAGTGAATAATTGGGCAGGGAAGGATTCAAGCATTATATTGGGAGTATCACATACCGTAAGCAAGTTATTTGGATATTATTTGATTAGCTCTAGTCACTACCCATCAACTTAAATCTTAACTGGCAGTCTAGAAGGGAAAGTTTTGCTGCTTGTGACACTGATTTCTTCAGCCATCTGTTCATTCCCTCTGCTGTCCCTTTACAGAAATATAAGGGTGTGATCCTGCTGACATTTACTATGCTGAGTACTGCTGGCCCATCAAGTGGGGCCATTGCATTGCCTTCAGTGGGAGTATGAACAATATACTTCCAAAGAAAGAAATAAAATAAAAGTGCCCGGGGGTTGTCATTTAGCTGGGAAGCTGGGATTTTTATCTGCAAGTCTTACTTGGAAAGACACACACACACACACACACACACACACACACACACACTTTTTTTTTATCTTGAAAAAAATATGAGGTTAAAAAAGTAAGGTACATTAAAACTGGATGATAACATGACTGTGGTAAAAACTTCTTTATGGCCTCTAGTGCTTATAACAAAAAAACTGATTTGTAAGTCTCGTCTTGATTAATGGGTAAAAAGAAAATAATAAAAGAAAGTAATAAAGAAAACAGTTAAGATGTTAAAACAAATCCTGAGATTAGAATCTTAGTCTCATCTGTGTTCTTGTTTATCACCCATTCAAATTAAATGATCAGGCTTAATAAATTGCCCTTATTAAATTAGCTCAATAAAAAGGAGATTTGTCTGGATTCTGTTTGGGTCAGCAGTATTCTAAAGGAAATAAGTGCTTTGGGGCTGGGATTTGAAACATTGTGGAAAAATTAGTCAGTCTAGGTAGCATCCTATCCAGGACCTGTTCCTTTGGCTGTAGTTAGAGCACCCTTTGCACCCAATAACAATTTCTCTATGCAGACTAGTTGTGTGATTAGATTCAGAGCCTACATGTCTTTGTGGAGTCAGGTGTCAGGGCAAAAGACGAAGCTACTAAAACTACTGTTTTGGTGTCCCTTAAGTAATCTTTTATCAGAAATCATGAAATGTCTGCATTGGGCACATTTAGTTTTGTATGGTGCATTTCCTGAAAGAGAGCCTTCTACATTTTTTTGATTGAAATTGTTCTCTTTTCCAATAAAAACATTTGTTTAAATCTTCCAAACTAAGGAAAACTATTCATGTCAATAATATTACATAGGGGAAAGTTGTTCAATGACTTTTTATGTAAATTAAATGATCACTTTTCTCAGTTTCCAAAACTGGTACAGCATATACATAAGAAGAGCATAAGTGGGGCTTAGTCAACAAATGGACAATTAATTTTCATCATAAAACTCAGTGGCCCTGATCTTGCAGTGAGCTTTGTACCAGCCGATGCCTCTTATCAAAGTCAGTGCATGAGTAGGTTTTGCATGGTGTAAAGAACTGTCTGTATAGATAACAATACAGGATTGTTCAGCCAGCCTAAAAAAGGGCATCTGATGATATCAAGTGTCATTGGTAGAGCACTTACCAAACCAAGTCTTTTGACCTAAGAAAGGGATCAACTTTCAAAGGCTCAAGTACCAGTAAGGTTCCTGACTCTCACTGACTTTAGTAGGAGTGGAAAGCCTAATTCCCTTTATCTTTTAGACTTATTCCCATAATGTCTAAAGAACCTCCCCATCTTCTTCCTTCTCCCCCTTCCCCATGAAGTTTTCAGTGAAGCTTCACAGCAGTTGAATGTGGTTCAACAAACTATCTATGGGCCCTCTCAATAGAGAAACCTAGTAATGAATACTTGATGAATATTTTCATAAAAATCACAACAAGTAATTTTTCCTTGATTATTTTCTC
This sequence comes from Alligator sinensis, assembly GCF_000455745.1. Classification (NCBI taxonomy): domain Eukaryota; kingdom Metazoa; phylum Chordata; order Crocodylia; family Alligatoridae; genus Alligator; species Alligator sinensis. The sequence goes on along the minus strand of NW_005842041.1, from coordinate 2,161,648 downwards.
TACATATGATACCTCTTGAAAACCAGATAAGCAGACATAATTTTGAATAGGGATCCATGTTGTTTAAATAAAAAGAGAGCAACAAAGGGGACACCAGAATGTGACAGTATGTTTTGCAATTAAATTCAGTTTCTATAGTCATATATGTCTGTCACAGCTGTGCTGTCTGACTTGAGTATCAGCCAAAAAAAATTACATTATACATAATTAACATGCTTAAAAGGCATCTTATTTAATTATTGCTCATGCTATGTTCAAGTACTTGTATACCACCTATACATTTCCAGCAAATTTCTGACTCTCTTCAGAAGATAATGCATTTCTGGAAGACCATTTTTTTATATTCTCAAACTGAATACTTAAGCAGGCTGACTTCAGTTGAGCCTTATTTTGTCCCTGCTACAAAAATAAAGCAGCCCAAGGAAACATGGTTTGACTTTTTCCCCTCTTATGATGTTTTTATTTCACATTAATCTACTCCCTTCCTCTTCCCAGTTATATTTCCTGGTGCAAATGCAGTGTCATATCAAGAATATTTGGTTGAAATTGTGCTTTTCACATGCAAAATTTATTACAAACATTCACTAAAGAATTTTTCCAGCAGTCCTGACAGCCTAGGACAGGGGCAGGCATTTATTTTGTCTGCAGGGCCACTTAATGAATTTTGGTGAGCTATTGAGGGCTGCAAGGGTAGCCCTGCCCCTCGACAGGTTCTCTGCCCCCTGGTTGCCATCTTGGGACCAGAAGTCCCGCCCCCTAATCCCTGAGCTTTGCCACCAAAAGTTTCCCCTTGTTGCCGGAAGTACTCCTCAGGGGGCAGGGGGTTCCATCTTGGAACCAGAAAAAAAAATCATATACTGAAAGTCAAACATCTACTATAACATATTTTAATTGTATTACAAAAAATATTTTTGTCATGATTTGTGTTTACATAATGTATATAGAGGTGATTGCATAATAACTAAAAAATAGTCTTAGTGTTGTATATATTGTGTGTGTGTGTGTGTGTGCGCTGTGGTGTGGGGGGTTGTGAGGGGGTGTGTCTGTGTGTGTGTTGGGGAGCAATAGGGTATGCTGGAGGCATGTGTGTATGTGGAGGGCTGTGCATTTGTGGGATGTTGTGGGGGTGTGGGGACCCGCCACACAATCCCCTCCATAGTGCACAACGCCCACTGGTGGCAGCAGCAGCAGGCGGGGGTGCTTGGGGCGCTCGTGCCTGGTGCAAGCACTGCCGTCCAGCACCGCACGGCTCTGGCCAGCACTGCATGTGGGGGCAAGCAGCACAGCCAGACCAGTCTGCCTCTATTGCGTGGAGCTCACATGAATTTCCCACTCACAAATGACCAGGAGGAGCCCCACATTATGGAGCTAGCTGCCTTTGCTGCTCCGTGCTGCGCAGGTCCCAGGACTCCGCCAGAAGTGGAGGGGAGCTCCACCCCCTGCTTCCCTATGGAGTCCTGGGTCCTCCGCAGCAGGGAGCAGCCAGATCAGCCAGTTTCATTGCGTGGGGCTTCCCCCAGTAGCATGTGTGTGCAGGAGATGCATATGCACTGTGGAGAGCTTCACACAATAGAAGCGGGCCAGCCTGGCTGCACTCCTCGCCCCCACATACAGCATTGGCTGGAGCTGCACACTTTCAGTGGCAGTGCCTGCTGCTGCTACTGCCATTGGCAGGGGCTGTGCGCCATTGGTGGGGGGGCTCCACATCCCCCTGCCCACCCTCACACCCACACCCTGCCGAACCGAGCTCTGCACTCCTGCTGCCACCAGTCCCAGCCCCATGCTCTGTGCTTTCACCCAGCTGCAGCTCCTACCTCCACCCCTGCCGCTTCCCTACCTAGTGGCCAGAGCAAACGGGATGCCAGGGAAGCCACACAGGTCCCCAGAAGCTGCAGCAGTGGCAGCAGCAGCCCCACCTGGAAGCTGCATGCTGGCTGGGCCAGGCCCTTCTGCCCACAAGGGTGAAATTGAGGTGCAATAGAGTATGTTGGCTGGGGGGGTTGTATGTATGGGTGCCTCGCTCCCATCCTCATGGGCGCAAGGGCTGGGTGGGGGACCATTAGTTGGTGGGCACCCATGGGCTGGATGAAATTGCCTGCTGGGCTGGATTTTGCCCACTCCTGGCCTAGTAAGTGTTGTTGTTTATCTGCTTATTACAGGTGGGAGAACCTGTATAAGAAAACTTATGCGACTTACCCATGAGGATCCATGAGGGAACAGAACTTGAGGGTGCCTGGCTCCTACTCCTATGCTCAGACCATGTGTATCTGTCTACTTACAAATGTAGTGAAAATCTTTAGATATTTCAGATTGACGCAGAAGTGACCAAATAAATCACCAATGCATTAGGGTCAGTTTTAATGCTTTAATGGTTCTTTCATATATAAATTTTAGCATATAAAATGTGTTTTCCTTCTAAGTGCTTTTTAATGATAATTTTTACTTCATCTGTCAACATTTTGTAGTGTTTTAATTGTTAAAAGTATTATGTTGAATTAATTTAGTGGTATATGTTGCACTACTTAAATTGCCCATGTCCCAGAGAACTTTCATTGCCTGTTATATCTTGTGCCATTAATCACTTTGTGTCACCTGCAGAAGGTCCCTGGTTCAAAAACAACCTTGTGCAGGACTTGTAGCAATAAGGTGTGATCCATTTCCCATGGGAGTCAGTGGATATTTCTCTATGGAATTAATGAGGAGTGAGGGGAACGGCTTGCTGAAAATGAGCTAGATCTTGTTGTTCTTTAATCTTAAAAGTTAGAGATGCTTTTAAAAAATGAAAATATTTTGTTTTAAGCTTTTTGTAGAAATAGTAGGTTTGAAAGGGTCCTTGACAGATGATCTATTCTAGTCCCTCTTGCAAGGAGACAGGATAAGTATTCCTAGACTATTTCTGACGGACATTTGTCTAACCTCTTCTTAAAAATATCAAATGAAGGAGATTCTACAACCACTCTAGGTAGTCTGTTCCAGTGCTTCACTACATTTACTGCTAAAAAAAGATGTTCATAATGATCTAACATAAATCATCTTTGCTGCAAATGAAGCTAATTTCTTCTTGTCCTTTCTGCAGTGGATGTTGTAAATGCTCTCTTCATTAGGACAGCCTTTTGCATGTTGGAAGACAGTTAGCATTTCCCCCCCTAAGTCTTCTCTTTTCTACACTAAATAAACACAATTTTTCTTTATGTCATATTTTCTTAAACCTTTTATAATTTGCATTGGCCTTCTGTGGACTCTCTAATGTCTATAATACTTATTCAGCTCCTCATGGTTCTGTCATTTCTCAGAAGAATGCACTCTATCATTCTGTGATCACTTTCACCAAAGCCCCTGGCAGGCATTACAGTTAAGATGGGATTAGGCTGTTAATCACACCATAAATAGCAACCCAGGCACACATTCAAGGAATGAATGATGCAGAAAAGGGGAAACTGGCAACAAAAGCATTCTACAAACTATATGTAAGATTTTTGTGGCTGTTTTCCATTGCACCTTTAAGTTTAATGTGTGGCAGGGTAATGAGAGCTGGCTCAGACTTTGGTGTAGTCCCAGACCCCTGATCACACTAGAGTTTTGAGTCAACCCCACTGTAGTTCCCAGGCTGGGACCAACAGTCAACTGATGCCCTTCATTAGCTAATAGTCAGCCCCAGCCCTGAGACTGCATTGGGTTCTGGAACTGACTACAATGTTTTCCTACTCAGGCTGTGGGCACCGGACCTTCAGCTGCTGATGAAGGGGGCATCTGGGTTAGCTAGTAGTGATGGTGTCATTGGGAGCTGATCCTTCATCCCAAAATCATGCATGTATGGCACGGCAGAAGGCACAATTGTTGTGGTTGGTAATCAGATCTCATTGCATCCTTAAGGCTGCTTACAGATGTGAGAAAAAAAAAAAGTGGCGCTTTACTTTCAGCTCGGTGTGTCCACACCAAGCGCAGCGCATGCCCAAACAAGGCATCACATTAGTTCAACCTGGCTCACCCAATGTCTGTATAGATTGGGTGCTTCAGTGGGACTTTTTGGTCCTTTTATCTAATAGCTGATTGAATGGGGAACAGGATCAAACTAATGTTCTTCCTCGTCTGGTAAAGTTCTAGGGTTATTTGGGTTGGGGGTTTTTTCACGTCCATCAGCGGCTTAAATGTTCCATGTGCTGTGGCCCAAATTATCTGTCACCTTTAGATTTTTAATCAGTTTCTCCTTATTAGAATCACATCTAAAGCAGCACAATCCCTAGTAAATTCCTCCTACTTTTGAGACAAAAGTTGACCCCAATCTATTGCAAGAGCTTGAGAAATTACAGCTCTGCCTAAAGATTTTGATGTAATTAAAAGTCCCTCATTACTAGCAAATTCCAGTCCTTTGGATACCTCTGATGGTTGATCACAGAAAGTAGGCCTGTGTACACCATGGGGCAGCCTTTCCCCCACAAGTTGATGCCCAGGGTGGCTGCCCTGGTCCCTCAGGCTTAGTTACATGACTGACACCATAGTCTTGTCCCATATCTTGTTCCATCAAAACTTTTTGATACTGCGTTTAATATACAGTGTCAGTTGTGAGCTAAGCCTTGCAGGTTAGACAAACATTTATCTAGGATGTTCCTACCTTGAGCTGGACTAGCTGTTTGTTTTTTATGGAGTTTTGTTCCCCAGATCATGGATGTTTGGGATGTTGCTCCATTATTCTCCCTCTTCTCCCATGCCCCTACTGCAGTTTCCCATTCCCCTCCCTCCCCTACACCCCCACCCTCTGCCTATTTCAGACCTTTACAAGTTCACATTTTTAACTCATTTATACACTTTTATTGCCTCCCCCTTTCAGCACTCCTTACTAGTTTGGTGAGTTGGTATTGTAGGATGCTCTTACCCTTCTTCATAGAATCATAGAAGTAGGGTCGGAAGGGACCTTGTAGATCTTCAAGTCCGACCCACTGCCTGGGCAGGAGGAAAACTGGGCTCAAATGACACCAGCCAGGTAGGCATCAAGCCACTTCTTAAAGACCCCCAGGGTAGGAGCCAGCACCACTTCCCTTGGAAGTTGGTTCCAGATCCTAGCCGCCCTAACTGTGAAGTAGTTCTTACGGATGTTCTTCATCCATGGAACCGATCTCTTTGTAATAGTCTTCCTTTGTGGAACTTTTCTGCATCTGAAGAAGCCAGAGCACTCCTTGTGAACATGCTCCAAGCAGTCATGCCATTCTCCTGCAGTATTTTTCTGTCCTTACCCAGGTTTTTACACTCAATTACATCACCTGCGTCTCTGACTCCTTCTCTCACTCCTAGGGCCTTATAACCAGGACTGTGCCTGTCCATATCATTGCGCCCCATGAGGATGAGTGGCAGTGGATTATGGAGCTGTATGAAACTTTTTCTAAAGCAGACACTCCTTTAGTATTGTGTGAAATTGCCAAAAGCATCCAAGTCATTTTAGAAGCTAAGTTTTCTGAAGGTCAGTGAAGCTTAGATTCCCAAGGGCTAAAGCTACTTTTGAAAATAGGACTCAGGTTCTTGAGTTCTTTTGAAAATGACATGCTTCAGAGCACCATTGCAAATTGTTCTTCAGGTATCAGATTTAATTGCATGTTGGCTTGATTTTCTTCATTCCTCTGCAAATTTGTGCTGTAGACACCTGAGTGCTGGTCCTAGAGCGAGCTCCATTTAGGCAGAATCCTGTGCCTTCAGACATACTTAAGTTACAGGAGCCTCAGCTGGTATACGGACCTATCTGTATTGAGGAAGTTGCAGGAGTGGGCTTCAGGATGGAGTTGCTGTAACAGCCCACATCTCAGTTATGTATCTTTTAATCTGTTATGGCAGCTACACCTTCTTCAAGAATCACTAAAATATAACCTTGCCATAGGGTACTGATCTCTCATTGACAAACATACCAAAGTGTATGTCAGAAGAGAAGAGATGTTGAAGAGAACCAGAGGTGCTTTCTGTTGAAGCTGGCAATATTTGTTTCACTATTTTTATTAACAGTGACTCTTTCAGTACTTCACATGTCTCCTGTTGGTTGATATGCCAGTTTCTCATGGATTCTGTGCACAAGAGTGACAACTGTTCACTGTTCCATTAATGACGAAATGTATTTTGCTTATCTTGGGAAACTTGTAGCAATTAATTCACAAAAGTATAGGTTTTAGTAAGTATGCGGGTCTCTGGTATATTAACTGCTCAGTGATTGACAGAAATCATATTATTCTTATCAGCTTTCATCACTAAAGTAAAAGGTACTTATCCAGCAATACGGTAGATAGATCATGTTTTTAATAAAAGGGCACTGCTGAATAATTTGGTCAAATTTTGATATGTTTGCTTTCAAATCTAGATGTATTAAAATGAATTCCATTTTACCTGATGTCTCTTACCCTGCTCAAATCTAGGCTTCATGGTGTTCTGGGTGTCTTTTGTTAGGCAAGTCTTAATAATTTATTGTTAGGTTCTGTCTTGCAGTTGAGGATTTTATGAGAACCTAAATCAGTGCTGTTGCTTAAAGTGTATGTAGTAAACTAGGTGGAGAAAGATTGAGGGCGAAGTGTGCGAGAGGCTTTAATTTATCATCGACATTATTACTATTCATTATGCTATTATTATTATTATTTCATTGTTAATTACCTTATTATTGTTTTATGGTGGTTGTTGTTATTAGGCCCAGAATGTTAAATGTCTTTGTACAATAATAGAAGAGTTCGGGGAATTTTAAGAAGATACTGTAACTTAAATCACATTTCTTTCCTTAAATCTGTTGAGGTATTATTGTTACAAGTGTCATAAGGGGACTGAAAATGAAAAGAAAATATTTTTGTGGGTGTTTTTGTGGGAGGGTGCAGATTAAGCCCTTTTAGGCTATATGCAGCCCACAGTCTGCCAGTTGCACAGCTCTAATGTAAGCAGCTGAAGGTGGGAGAATGTTTGGCTCTGTGGCTGTGAATGGACTTGGAGGCTGGCTGTGATTCAGTGCCTTTACCAAGGTAAAGGTCCACATTTGGAAAGTTTGTACACTCTTAAGGCCTTGATCTTTCAGACATGCTTGCGTATATTTAGCTTTTTCAACATGAATAGCCCAGATGGATTTCTTAATACTTGATCAATTGATTTTAAATATCAATACTTGATCAAATATCAACTGATTAATTGATACGTAAAATAACAGTTAAGCATGTGTAATGAGTTTGCAGGATCCGGGCCAAAGTTTGAAATTATTATGTGGGGCTTTAGCATTGAAACAGGAAAAAGAGAAGTATTGGGTGGAGGGTGGAATAGAAAACGTGATTATTAAAATACAAAAGCTCAGGGAAACGAGACAGCTGCAGTGCATGAAACTACTTGTCAATAATATTGCCATATTGATTAGATTCCCAATGGATATATATTTAAATCTCGGTATAGACCTCAATAAGGACATCATCAATCCAAGTACCATCCTCTTCCCTGTCCACACAAGATCTGACAAAAAGAATAGCCTTTTCCCTCTTAGATGCAAATTTGCATCACTGACATCTGTCCAAAAGGGGATTATCACTGATTGGCAAGGAAAGGGGAAGAGAAGGGAATTAAAAAAAAAAAAAAATGAATTCCTTTAAGTAAAACAGAGACTCCCAAATTAAATCAAACCTGCTTCGTTGAACCACGTTCAGTTATAGCTGAATTTGCTCAAATTCTGGAACCAGTCTGAGATGTGAAAAATCTTAGATATGATATTATAGAGTCTAACAACTAGGAAATTTGCCCCTCCAGGACTTATGGGGATTTTATGAAGTAGGGATTTACCATACTGATTATGGCTTAGAGCCAAAGCACCCGTCAGATTCTCACTGCTCTGAACCTTTTTACTGTTGTCTCTTGCATTCTTTTAAATGTTATAGTTCACTGCAAGGTCTGAACTGATACTTTGCCCATCCTCCCCCTTCCGTTTTAATGTTTTCTTTGATTTAAATTATGTCAGTGTATAAAGGGTTATAGATGTTGATCTTGCTGTCAGGTGACTGTCTGCACTAATGTATCTTGTGGGTTAGCTGTTCTTGTTTACTGAGGACAATAATATCCAAATCTGTGTAGCCTCCCATGCAAGCTGCTCTTTTAAAACCTGTTTGTATGCACTACTGAGCCCTCTTGTCATGTTTCCTCTGTCCATCGCTGTGCCAGGTTTTTACCAGCCTCTGTTGACACATTATAAATAAATTCCTTAGTTTCTTACTCCATTTTATTACTGGTATATGGGGCCTGATATTCTTTCTCTTATGTTCCAGTAAATCTGGCCTGAATCAAATTCCCAAGTGGCAAAGAATTAAATATTTTAATACAAAGAACCAAGCTTGTAAGCGTGTTTCCTTATGGCTTTCCCTTCATGAAGCAAAGGGATTTTCTGCAATAACTTATGTTTTATTTGCTCAGTTTAATTGCAGCAGCTTTAGTGTGTAGATTTCTTCTCTTCATTCC
>NW_005842041.1:2147048-2153169 GCF_000455745.1 Alligator sinensis | reverse complement strand
CTGTTGATTTTATCCTATGTATCTTATCTATGTCCAGTTTTCTTCTGTTTAGACTTGAGATTTACATGTGTCTTTCCTTGCATAAAATGCAATGTTTCTTGTGTCGTTCTTTCTGCTGTGCCTTCCAGTTTAGTAATCTTTGCAGATTGTAAAATCTTGCTGTTATTACTGTTAATCAGGTCATTTCTATATTTGATTTTAAAAAGTCATGATTTCACTACTGATTAATGTAGTTTCCCAAATTTTTCAAGCTTGTAATCTGTCCATTTATCATTTCTACTCTGTCTCTTTGAGAGAATTGTGAATCTAATATGTGCTAATTTGCTGTCTCCTCCGTGACTTTGCACCTCAGATGTTGCCTCTGATGCAGCATTTTGCTTCATGCTTTCAGGCTGTCAGGGTTTAGCTATCAGCATGCCTCCTTTGGTTTGCTCTTTTCAGTTCCTCTAGCATTCTACTAAATTGCTGCCAAACCCTATGCTCTGATATGCACCAGGCAAGAGTCAACAATACTAAAATAAATGGTACAAGCCCTCAAAGGAACAGAAGCTTTGCTAGAGAGATCCTCAAGAGCAAACCTGGGAAAATGTTCCTCTGCTTATGGATTCTGGAGATTTGTTGATTTTGGAGCTGGCTTCTTGTACTGCCTCTTTACTCTCCAAAATCGCTTCCTGCCCTAAGAGTGTTTTTGGGGCCTTCTGTCTCTCTGTAGTGGATTGGCCTGTGAGAGGTTAAGATGTGGCCTTCAGGCTTGATCTGTGTATTCCCTGACTTGATTCCCTAAAGGCCTGTTGTCCTTTGGCTTATGCTAGTGTGATTCTTCCATCTTTTTAGCCATTAAGATTTTTTTCTGATAGCAACTGGATTGACCTTGATTTGCATTTTTTTGTGAATTTATACCAACCACGCCATAACAAATATAAAAAATGTTTGTGTCTATAATTTAGCCTAGATTAATCTTCCATTGCCACCATGGGGCTGGTAATTGTGCTTGAAACTGTGTTTAAAAGTAGTCCCAGCTATTATATGTTTTTGGTTTACAGTTATTTTGGATCAAGCTGTCATGCTCACAGCCTTAACTATCAGCATGCCTCCTTTTGTTTGCTCTTTGCAGTATGAGTAAGCCCTGTAGAATGGCTTCGTCAGTAGTAGTTCTTAACCATCTGTAGGTCAAAAGAATAAAAGGTTTTTGTTTTATATAGAGTGCCTTCTCCTTTTTGTTACTAGTTACACCATTCAAGACTCGTGACATTATCAGGAAAAAATAGTTAAACTAAGGATTTACTTCCTTTTTTGTTGGCTGGTATTCATCAACTGAAGAGCTGTCCATGGTTGCTGCGGTCTTTACTGCTGACTGATTGCTCCCCACCTTGATTATTCTTGATAGAAATACCAGATTATACCAAAATGAATATTTAAAGCATCTGTTTAGAGTTTTGAGGTGGCAAGCCACATTAGTCTGAAGTCAAGACAGAAGGTACAAAAGGGTGGTACCTTAAGAGACTAACTGATCTAGAGAGATGTGCTTTTGTAGGCAACAACCTATTTAATCAGATGCTGTACCTGGGCCAAAAACCCATGATTACCAGGGAGAAGAGGAGCAGGGCAACCGATGTCCTCTTTATTTTCTACCCTTCTTGAAAAGTGTTGAGGTCCTCTCTGTGCAGGGGTTTCAAGGGGAAGGGATAATAGTTTGGTTTAAGCAAAAAAAATTAGAAATGTATTCATTGGAAGGAAAAAAAGAAAGGGTGCTCTAGTGCAGGGGTGGCCAACCTATGGCACCCTGTAGCATGTGTGCCACAAGTGGCATGTCAGCGCCTGTGTGTGTTATGTGGTAGACCAGGGAGGGGACAGGCAGCACAGCACAGATAAATCAGATGGAAGAAAGCATAGCAGCAGATCGGGCAGGGAGCACAGGGCAGGGCTCAGAAGGATTGGAGTGGCTCTTGGGGAAGATGGAAGCCTAATTTGTGGGATGCCTACCAAAAGGCTGGCCTCCACTGCTCTAGTGCATTGACAACAGAATTGGAACCAGGTACTCCTTATCTGCCTGGCTATCTGTGCTACTTCTTCCATGTGTGGTGCTAATCCTCCTCCTTGCGCATCTCTCATCCCCCTCTGTAAAAGGGGTAGGACATCAGCACTGTCACAGGAAGATGCAAATAATGACTGACTGATTGAAGTTCTTGTGTTGCTGCTACCTAAAGTAATTGAAAGCCAGTGCTTCCACTGTATTTATTTCAGGGAGAAATAAGGTCTGATGTTGGCTTCAGCCAAAGCAACAAGAGATTTTACTGTTAATTTTGGAAGGAATAGATAGGACCCACATCCTGAATTTTCTTACTTGCACTGGTGACCCTTTGCTGTCACTCATGCTGTCCCAAAAGATAACATGTCTGAGAGGTTCATCACTCATACCCAGGTGCCAGAGTATAATTTAATAAAACTAATACATTAGCTGTGTCTTCGGTACTGCCTGCTTTTCAACTCTTTTTAGATTCAACTGCAGTCACTCATGTTTGTTTTTGCAAGTTTTATTCATATTTTTATTTTTAACTCCTCCTTTAGTGCTCACCATTGTTCAATGTCTTTATTACTGCTGTTGAAGAGATGGATTTTCTATCTTCTCTGAAAAGGCCTGTTTAATCCAATTTCCTGCACCAAGGAGTTTAAATTCAAGGTTGCTATGCCCCTCATTCATAAGAGCTTAAGTCTGGTTCTGTCAGTTTTAGCATTCATGTTGATCACCACATCTTTGAAGGTCATCATCACCGCTCCCACAATAACCACATCCCACAACAGAACCATCACCATTCCTGGATCTTACACCTGCAGAAAGGTAATATATCTCATCCAGTGCACTAAATGCCCTGATGGAAAAGATGTAGGAAAAACCAAACAACAACTGCGTGCCAGAATGAATGCACACCAAAAATCCATCAAAGACAAAAATATCCAATTACCTGTGGGTGCACCCTTCTCACAAGACAGTCACTCCCTCTCTGACCTCTCGGTTCTTATCCTCAAAGAGAATTCGTGAAACACCTTTCATAGACGAGCCTAACAACTTCACTTCATAAATCTACTGCATGGTAAAAAAATCATGGACTAAATATAGACATTGGATTTATGGCGCACTATAGCCTGCCTAACATCTGAAAACCCCAGGTAACCTGTCTGCATTTTACCAGCTGCATTCTGTCATCAGGTCAACATTCCCCCTGCCTCCCCCCCTCCCCCCCTCCTGTCTTGCACCTATTGTCTCCCATGGCCTCTGATCCTCACTGCCACATATTTCCATTTTGACAGACCTGCGTTTTGCATAATGGCTTCTATTCTACCCAGGAGAACACAAAATAATCACAGACTCTCCCTATGCCTGAAGAAGGGTGTTTGTGCCCAAATGCTTGCAAACATTTGGTTGGTCTAATAAATAGATATCACATTTACCCAAAGAACCTTGTCTGCCTATGTCCTTAGACCAACATGGCTACAACCAACATCTTTTATCTTACAATGCAAGAGATACTAGAACTGGTTCCATGCTGTCATGGTTTGTAATGTCAGAAAGAAAATATTGGGATTGTTGTTTAACATGAAACCAGCTTACTGCAGTTAAACAGAAATTGCTAGATAACTTATCTCCAAATACTTGATCTATCATTTTAGTACCTCTGGACTCCAAATGCCTGGCTCTCCATGGTGCAGACGGGGGCAGGGGGAAGAGGTTCACATTTCTGTCAGTGAAGAATTTTAAATTGTCTATGGAAATCCTAGTGCCTTGGGACCCACCAAGGAAACGCCAACTAACACACTTTGCTTATAGAGATTTGCTGACATTGTTAGCAATGTCTAGGAAATTTGTATGCAAACAAGAGGGGGGAAAGATCTATATCAAGTCAGTGGTTTTTAAAAGACTGAATTGGCAATGTATTTGTTATGGAATAGGACCTTTTATGTTCAGTCTCCTGCTGCAAGCAATGACTGCAAGGACATAGTGCCTGCCATTGTGACTAGGTAGCACCATTCTTGTTAAGAAGTTATTGGAATAAGGAACTTAAGGAGAACAGAAGACAAACAATGGAGCATAATGTGTGTGAAATTCCTAGCCTGTGCTTATGTCTAAAACAGTTCCCCATGTAATTCAAAGGCACCTACGTTTATGGAGAACAACATTTCAATGGACCAGGCAAATTTTCACTGTGAGATAATTAATCATACTTTATCAAGGGTGTGGTAACTCCTCTTACACTTGGGAGTCCATAAATCAACAACTCCTTACTAAAGAGTTCAGGTCAGAGTCCTATGTCATTGTACATGCCTAAATGGTACTTCCCATTGCATAACTGAAGCCCCAGAAACTCCAATGACTGCTGGAGCAACAGGTGAGTGCGGAGCTGCTACTGCTTTTTTTTTTTTTTGCTTTTTTTTTTTAAGTGCCGGGACACTGGGGCCAAGTGGGGCAGTCATTGATGGGGATGGGGCCTGTTCAATTCAGAGATTTGGCAGCGGCTGAATCTCCGAATCTGATTCGGCCAAATTGATTCGGAACAGTGAATCAAATCACTGTCTCCCAAATCAGCCAAATCCAAGTCCGAAGCGAATACTAGCCGCTTTGCAAAGGCCTAGTATTTAATATTAATTCAATAAAAAGGTACAGAGCAATGAAGAAGTTTTTGCCTTACTTCAAGCAAGGGTCTGTCCAGGCCAAAACTCAGAGTCCCCCCTCTTCCATAGAGGCAGCAGCCATCTCACTGAGCAACACACATTCTAGCTTGTTTTCTTCCTCCTTGATCTGTGTATGTTGTCTGTCCAAAGGACCAGCTTTAAAAGGAGTGATGAAGAGGGGACTAGAGAATGCCTAACTTATGGCCTAACAGTTAGAGCATTGTGATAGGAACCTGGCTTTCCCACTTCCTGGTCAATTGCCCTCCTGCTAGTCATGGGTTTTTGCCCAGCTACAGTTTGGAGACAGGCTTACCCAGCTATTTGCATATAGGGGTGTGTACCTGCCTGGCCACAGCACAGCCTACTGCACATGCTTAGAAGCGGTGTGGACACTTGCATGTTCACTCTGCACATATAGTAGGGCAAACTGTGCATAAGTGCTAAAAATTACAGTTATGTGGCTGGGTTAGTGCCATGTTGCTGTGGAAAATTAAATGGGATTCTGCCCATAGGTTCTAGTTTAACCTAAAATCAATCCAGAACTTCTGGAAGAAATCATTTGGCCTGTGTTATGTGGAAGGTCAGATTAGATTACTGTAATGGTCCCTTCTGGCCCTAAAGTCTGTGTGGATGTATGCATGCATGCAAAGGTTTACCTTTTAGTTGAGAGGCAGCATAAAAGATTTCAGCCCCAAAGATGATTTTGTTCATAAAGTAAATAAAGTGCTTTCTCAACCATGACTGAAGTATTATGCTCAAGCAATTCTGTAATAAAAATAACCTCATGGCCTTTTTGAATATGATTAATGGAATATTGCATTCCTCTGGTTGGAATATACTAAAAGCAATGAAAGAAATAAAATTGGAAGTGGAAGGATTCAGTTAGCAAGTTCAACAAAAATATACAAAAGCTTCTTCAAAATAATTATTTCAGTGTTTTAAACTAAATGATGTATTTGCAGTACTTGAAAGCTTTTTTATTTAACATCAGAGAAGTACTTCAGCCAGAATGTGAAGACCATAGCAGCTGAAATTCATTAGAGATTTAGAAATAATATATGGCTGAATTTTTAAAAGGAACATAAGGGGGTTAGGTTTTTATCTCCCATTGAAAGTCAGTGGAAGTTTGGAATCTAAGTGAAATGGCCCTTCTGTAAATCACTGGAGGAATATGTGGTTCAGTTTATACTCCTGACCTTTTATAAAACTAATCACACACGGTAAGGTGTTACAGAATGGACATTTAAGTACTTTTGGAAAGTTCTTATCCTGTGTGTGACTGCGGGCATGCTCTGGGCCAAGTCTCAAGTTGGCCCACCCACCTGTCTATGGGGCAGTCCACCCAGCCTCTCCTGCCATGATTTTGCTCTTACAATAATTTGATGATAAAATGTGGGAGGCTTCCCATTACATGCCCCAATGCCAGGGGGCACTATCCACAGTTCTGTACCTT
>NW_005842041.1:2121629-2147017 GCF_000455745.1 Alligator sinensis | reverse complement strand
CCGTGGCCCATGCCTTGCAGATGGCATCATAAGCTCTTAATGACTCCGGCTCAAGGCCAGACTAAATTTACCCACAGTTAGGCCTCTTTCATTCAACATGGTTACGGACCTCATGCATACAGCCCTCTTCTCACAGGGGCCTCTTTCACTCCTCCTGCTCTTGCCAGGGTCTCTCTCTCATACTGCCCCTGTTGGGCCACACACACACCCTGCCCTTGCTCCCTAAGTAGAGTGGCCATCATAGAGGACAGTCTGCTTGTCTTCTGTCCCCTATTGATACAAAACCAGACACCTATATGTCTTCTATTTTTCTCTTCAAGAGAAAAATAGAGGACATAAAGGCATTGGGTGTCATATCAATACAGGACAGAGTAGCAGAAAACCAGAATGTCTTCTATGATGGCCACCCTATCCCTGAGCGACCCCATAAGGTCATCAGGCTTAATCCCCTGTTCTCTTCAGCCAGCAGGGATGCAGCCTTTTGGGTCTCTCTCAGGCCCTCATCTGAATGGATGCTGAGTAATTTGCAGAACTGAGGCTGACTTCACTCCACACCCCTTTGCAGGCCACTTCACTGCCCCTGTCACTCTGGGGCCTTCATTCATCGCCTTCTCACTGGGGCTCCACACTGCCCCCCTTGCCGGGGCTGGGGCTGTCTGGGATCCTTTATCCCCACCACCCCCATAGGCTCAGATGCCTGCCTAGATGTGCGTGGCCCACCAATTCTAATTAAAAACCCACCGGATGGTGTGGGCTTGGATTTTGGCGCCCTCCTCCACTTTCCACTGGAGAGGCAACTGGCCTGGCATTTCTTGGGGACTCCTGCACCACCAGGAGCCTCACCAAACCATCCTTCCCCAGCAGGGTGCAATTTTAGATCATACCCAGGACTACTGAGGCCTCTTCCTCCCATAGCCTCCCCTAGACCTCCGAGGTGTTCCTGGAGCTGGAGCTCAGCAGGGAAATATTTCTTCCCTGCTGGCTGGTCACAAACTGCTCCCATCAGCCCAGAGAACTCGGAATTAAAAGGCTGCCTTAATCAGTCACCTGCCTTATCCCTGGCCTAGTGCTTAAAGTGACGGGCACCAAAGGTGCTCTGTCACACTGTGCTTGTAATTTTATTTTAATGTCTTAATATTTTATTTTTTACAAATGGAAAACACTATGTCTGGATGGAAAACATTTTTGAAAAGGAAAGGAAATCAGTTGGGTGCAAACAAAACAAAAGCTGAGCATAGCCTGAGGTTTAATAATAGGCAGGCATTGTCTAAATCTTGTCTCCTTTACTATCTTTTTTCACAGGGAAAGATTATAAAAATATATGAATTGAGGGTAAGAAAAAGGTTAATATAAGCAAAACAAAAAAAAAATCGCTCACAGGAAAGATTATAAAACCAAACACTTGTAAAAATAGTGATATTACAGTACATCTAAAATTGCTAGGATGAGGGATATAGAAAAAAGAAACTAATAACAGCCAATAATTGCCTTGCTTGTTTTCCATCTATGTTGTGTCCATGCCTCCCATCCTTCTGCTCTTTAGCCTCTAATCCTGTAAACCGTTTAGCACATAATTTTAAGCACATGCATAGCCAAAATAAGTTACTCACCTGTATTAACAAATCCAGGCCTGATGTTTTTACTTTGCACTAGGGGTGCACCGATAAAGATTTTCTTGGCTGATACCGATAGCCAATTATTAACTAGTCATATCGGCCAATATGGATCCAATAGCTGATTTACAGAAATTCAGCTGGGCAACTTGGAGAGCAGGGCTGGGGGCTGGGGCAGGGGCCAGAAGCAGCTTGTCCAGGGGCGCAGGGGAGTGGGGAGGAGAGGGCAGCTCCTCACTGCTACACCCCCCCCGAAGGGAGGCATGGGGGGAATATGCCTCATGGATTGGGGTGGGGGTGGGCTTCAGGCACAGGACCAAAGCCTGTGCCACCTTCATCGTAGTTGTGGGGGTTGGCTGGAGCTGGGCTCAGAGTGGGCAGGAACAGGTTGGGCTCAGCTGTGCAGGGTTGGCACCAGTGGCTCTGGGAGGGGTGTTTACAGGGGTACTATGGGGAGTTTTGGATGGCTCTACCCGCAAGGTGCCCCTGCTCAGGGTTCTCCACTCGGCTGCCTTTCCCTTGGGAGCCTGCCACTGCAGGGTGGGCAGGGGGCATGTGGCCAATGCAGGGCTCCTGAGGGAAAGGCAGCAGAGCAGAGTGCCCCAAATACAGGCAGCACAAGGGGGAGGAGGGGATTGGGGTGCTATTGCCACCCCAAAATTCCCCATAGACCACCACATAGCCACCTCTCCCAGCCCTGCCGCTGCTGCCGCTACCCGCTCCACACAGCTGAGCCTGCCTGCTTCAAGCCCAACCTCAGCCCAGCCTCCTTGCTGGGAAGAGGCTGGCGCAGCCCCTGGCTCCGAGCCTGCAGCGGGCATCCCACCCTTGCCCCATGCAAAAATCCAGGCGGGACACATGCCTCTCACGCCTTCCCCGGGGATGCATGAAGTGGCAGGGGGCCACCCTCCACTTCCTACCCTCCCTGTACCCGCTAGATGAGCCGCCCATGGCTCCAACCCGCTTCTGGCCCCAGGATCCCATTCACTGCCCTACCTGGGCAGCACTTGTCCCTGCCCCAATCCCTCCCTCACCATCGGGGCCTCAGATTGCACCCCCTCCCATGCACTTTTCCTCCCCCATGCCCCTTCCGCCCCCCACAGACCTGCTGGCAGGACACTGCTCTCTAAGGTGCCGGGCTGCATGCATGGTGGCTGCACACATACACAAAGTATTTTTCTGTGACGTTATCGGCTACACTGGCCAAAAAAGGCCAATTAACATTAATTTTCCCTTTATTGATGCTTATCAGATATGCTACTGATATATTGGTGCACCTCTACTTTGCTCAGCATGATATAAAAGTAATTGGTACTGAATTCTTTGCTACAGCCATTAAATGGTGTGCAAAGAAACAAAAACTGCACTCATCTCTCAAATATTGTTCGACTCCCTTCCCTCCTCACCCCAGTTTTTAAATCAGTAAACTTTAGTTATCAATGATGGGCTTTCCTTTGGTTAGTTTAGAATTGCAGTAAGAAATAGCTAATTACTTTGAAAACTTGGCCCATTATGAATATCGTTTTTTGCTCTCTGGATAACTTGCGTGAGTGTTCTTAAATAGCTGTCTGAGGTGCTCTCAAGGCCTTTGATGTTGTTTTTCAAGTAGAAAACAAATATGGCATTATTTAAAAAGGCTAAATGGAACAATTGAGGCCTGTCAGCTTGACATTGATTCTGGGCAAAATTATAGAATGGATAATACAGGACTGGCAATTTTAACATCAAGATTTGATGTTTTTCTAAAGCATATTCATTCAGAGATGTCTCATGGCTTATGGAAGAAGTCAGGCAAATGTCATAATTGCCTTCTGGCCATATAAACCATGACTCTCTGAAAGCACTACTCTATACAGGCAAACCCTAGAGAATGTAATGGTTAATGGTAAGCATTCTACAGAAATTTTAAACCAAGCCATGGGATTCTACAGAAAGGATATCATCTCTAGTTAATTCTGTAGGTTGGTTTAAGACCCTATAGCTAGTATCTACTTTCTTATTATAGTCATAACTTACTATAAAAATGTCTATGAAAACTCATTTAATTTATATAGAAACCTCTTAACAACATCCCCATTAAATTCCATAGCTTTTTTTCATATGGGGTATATCACTTCCCAATTAATTTTGTTCTCAAATAAAAATATAGGTGTCTGGGTATGTAGGTATATGTATATATTCATATGTGGGTGTGGGTGGTGGTGTATTCTAATATAATAAAGTGCTTTGTCTGTCTGTCAGTAACTGAAACAACCAATCAGAGTGCTCCAAGAGCATTCCGGACAGGAGGTGGTGTGGCGTGGAGTGGTGGGTGGCGGTGCTCCGTTCCCACCTGCCCACCCCCCATCATTCCTGGTGGGCAATTGGCTAGTATATATACAGAAAGAGAGAGACAGAGGAAAAGAAAAAGTGATTTAATACACCAGGGGAAAAAATCTGAGGGGTGAACTCAGTGGAAGTATGTTTATAAAAGTCACACTGGTACAAAGATGAAGAACTTAAAAGATAGTTTGAAACAGCACATTTGCATTGTACAGTGCAGAGAGAGGGACAGGCATGGCTTTTCATGTGAGTTAAATACCACTGGAGAATAGAGATTTAAAGTTTAAACGCTGTGTTTAAGCTTAGAGTTTGAAAGAGAGGAGGCATGCCATGGTGGAAAGGATGATCCTTTCTTGAAAAGGAACAAGAAGATAGTGAAATGGCTTAAATTTACCATTCTTCTTTTCCATAGAATTTGTCGTATTCAGATTTCATGGAATCTTATAAAGGAAAAAAATAAGAAGGCTCATAATGAAACATAATAAAGCAACGTAATTAACATTTTCAATTCCCAGAGAGAGAAAATGTTCATGGATTTCTTTTGAAATACATAATTTTTTTAATAATTGACCAAAACTTGTTATTGCTTTTTTTTTAAACCATCTGCAAGAAAATAGTAAATAGATTAATTTTTAGATGTAATAATATTTTAAATTATTAAAGTATTTCAGTTGCACTACTTTTCATTCAAGTTTACCCTTGAAAAGTATCCACATTTAACCAGCTATAATTGCATAAACTTGGATGAGTTACTAGCATCCTCAAGGTTTAGTGAAGATTTTAAGCACCATTATACAAGTGTTACAGGACATATTCTTTTACCAAAAGCTAGAGATTGATGTATAGTAGGGGCGGGCAAAATATGGCCTGCAGGCCAGATCCAGCCCGGCAGGCCATTCTATACAGCCTGTGGGGCCCCTAAAAGTTTAGAAAATTTCTATTTATCTGCTCCTGGCTCTCTGTCAAAGATGACAAAGAGCCAGGGGCAGTAGGACCCAGGGGAAGCCAGCAGGATTCAGTAGCAAGGCCAGTCCCCCCCCCGCGCGGCTGGAAGCCTCTCCCTGCTGCAGCTTTCACTGCTTCCCTTCATGCCAGCTGGCTGCTCCAGTCCCACGTAGCCCTCAGCTCCAGGGCTGTGCCGGTACCCCAGGGCCAGGAGCTGTAAGGGGTGTGTGTGTGTGTATGTTCATAGAGCGAGTCGCACATGCATCCACACCCTACCTCACACTGCCATACATGCAGACCCTACATCCACACACCTTCCCCCATACCCACCCAGCCACACCCCACATATCCACACCCACATGCTTCCTCACCCCACACCCTGCCCCACACCCCACATGCCCACATACCAACAGCCAACAAAAAGCCTATACCCTCCCCCCATGCCCCTCACCCACCCACAATATACAAGAGTAAGATTTCATTTTAAGCTATTGTACAAGCTCTGAAATGGACTCCCAAGGGAGGTGGTACCTTCGGGGTCTTCAAGAGGAGGCTAGACAGATATTTGGCTGGGGTGATATGATCCCGGCACCCATTCCTGCCTGGGGCAGGGGGTTGGACCTGATGATCTGTTTAGGTCCCTTCCGACCCTACATACTATGATACTATGGTACAATCAACTCTATATATGCCTCACAAATGTATGTAAATGAGGACAAAAAGGTTTTTTGAAATCAAATTAATTAACGTTGTAGATGTTCGAGTTTTAGAATATAATTTGGTATTTTTCTGGTTCTGAGCTGGCAAAAACCCTTGCTGAAAGCAGTATTTCTGGGGGCAGAGGGAGGGCCTTCTGGCAGCAAAGGTCAGGGGTTAGGGGGCGGGACTTCCAGTCACAAGATAGTGACCAGGAGGTGGGGCACCTGTCAAGGGGCGGGGCTACCTATGCAGCCCTCAGCAGCTTGCCTAAACTTGATAAGTGGCCCTCCGCCCGAAATAATTGCCTTCCCCTGCTATATAAAGAGAAGAGAAAATACCACTTTTGTAGACCTGTGTGTGATCTGCTGCACACTGTCATTGTTTTATCTTTCTCAGCATTTCATGGCTTGAAGACATCCTCTTTTCCATGCGTTTCTTAATGATAATCACCTACTTACTAAAGCTGCGTTTTCATAACATTTCTACTATATATGTGCATCTCTAACTAGTGTAACTTGCACCGGCTAATGCAAGGGCTATTTCACAGGTCCAGAACATCTGCAGCATAGTGTTGCTACTCCTTATGCTGGCAGGTCTCTGAAGACCCTCTGTCATGTGTGGGCTAATAGGTGATAGTAAATTACAATCCTGGATGTTCTGGGAAATGGCCTAGAAGATGTTTTCTATTACTGATTTCTATGAAAAGTTTAACTGCTTCTATTTTAGCAGCGGGGGGGAGGAGGTGGAAATCACTTGATGTGATAGGTTATAAAACCTGCGCATGTATTTGAACTTTGCTGCTTGACTTCTAGCTCCCTTATGACCACTTATATATGACTCCCTTATAACTTAATACACTTTTAATTGTATTATGTTATTGTTCTCCATTACTATTTTTAAAGATAAAATATCTGTCGAGTTATTTTTTGCACATTTACTTGTGAGTTTCTTTCTTCATTTGCAGTGAAAATGAGAGAATCTATGTACATGTAAGTTTATCCCTCTTCTTTCCATAATTATGTTTCTGTAAATTTATTTTCTTAGGGAGGGGAAGAAGGAAAACAAGAGCCTGGACTGCTTCAAGTCTTCAGCAGATTGCATCTGTTTTGTGTTGTGTTGGTCTACATGCTCATTGTAGTAATGTGTAATTTGGTTAAGACTATTACTGGCAGTGAAATTTTGGCTATGTTTTCAATCTGTCAACTCTCTCCTTTCCTCGGATCTGATTTGAGGAAACTGTGTGATGGATCTGATTCTCGTTTGTATTCAGCACATTTCCAACACCCTTCACATTCTGGTGTAAGTTGCAAACATGGAGAAATGTCAGTCTTCATTAAGGTGCAATTACTCTGGAAAAGCAGACTTAATTGCCTGTGAACAAGTGGTTCCACCCACAGAAATTTGTAATGGAAAAAAGAGGTCTGGTCAAGATCCTCCTTAATGGGAGGGAAAAACAATTAATCCACCCATAGACACATGCTTCTGTTTGAATAATTGTCTTTTCTCTTAATTGGTTCCAATAATGAAACATACTCATATACCTTTTATCTATTGAATTCATTTTAAACACTGAATGTAGTTATAATTTCAGTCAAAGAAATGTCCTATTGTTTGACAGCCTGAAAAAGTTGGAGATTACAGGGACATGCCACTCATCATAGCCTACCTGCAGACAAGGTGCTGCAGTTGAAAGATTTTGATGCATGGTGCACTGCTTCTGAAAATGAAAACTGGCCTGCCTGAAAGGGGCAGAAATGGATGAGGTGCCTGTTTAATACAATTTTGCTAATGTCTTCTTCTGACCATCACACCCCATGTTTTGGGAAGTTTATATGTGGGCAAGCTGTCCCCCAAGTGTAGTGTGGCTGCAATGGTCCTGAGTATGAAAATATTAATATTAGCATGGCACACATAGTATAGTATAATAGGTATGGCATTATTAGCATGGTATAAATACTGTAGTATAATACGATAATAATACATGGGAAAACTGAACCAGGAGGTCAGTTTCCATTTGAAACCTTTGGCTGGTCACATGAACCAGTCAGTACTCCTGGGATTTTTAATGCAGATTGAATCATCAGCTTGTCCTTGAGATGGAAGAGATATGAAAGAGAATTGATCTGCAGATCCCATTAGACCGTAAACTGGTGAATCTGGAACATGAAAACCCCAGTCATAGCTAAAACAGTACTATAAAATATAGCAGTAAGATAAATGGGGGAGATGATAGGGGGGAGAGAATTTCATTAATCTTTTTTTTAGCTACATCTGAGCTACCCCATACCCTAATTTGTACATGTGTTGTTTTGTTTCCCATTCTTTGTCCTTTCTATCTTTTTTCCTTTTTTGTTGAGATCAAACATTTCCAGCAATATTTACATTCTAAGTTGCTTGCTGCTTGAAGCCTATGTAAAGTGGTATTATTGAAAATATGAGTTTTGTAAATCTGATTTTGGTTTTTAGCTGTGGCCTTAACAGAGAGACTTTGTCAGCAGATACCATATTTCTTGCATACATATATACATGCACCTGTTTTCCAAAAATCTGCAGCTGGAATTGGGGTGAGCACAGGAGTGAGGAAATATGGAATAACATCTTCTGCAGCATGAGATTGCTGGGAGAAAGAGAAACTTGCATCACAGTAAGCACACATTGCTCCCTAGCTGTTGGGTGTAGACAGCATGTTCACTGTGCTACCTGTGTGCCTGTTATTTTCCCTTTCCCACCCTACTGCAGAGACTAGTGCTGCAGAAGCTGCTACTGGCTCAGCAAAAGCCTTTGTCCCACCACCCAGGGCTCAGCTCCGCTGTATTTCTAAATATGAGATTATTATATATGTGGTTTTCTGCTATGTACCCATCTCCCTGTTTGCTATACATTCTATTCAATACCTGCCTTCATAGGAATGACACTCAGTTGTTCTCCCTTGATTCAGGGAAGTCCAGTTAGCCTGGCATGCTAATGTTCTGGAATCTCCACTTGGTTGTTTAACAGATTTCTTTTGTGGTGATTGTATAGAGACTACTCATGTACTGAAGTTTCTTCTTGCAAGCTTTTTGCAGAGGACTGTGCTCCTATTTAACAGCATCCAGATGGCTCTCTGCATTTATGATACCGGGTTACCTCATTCTGTATCTAGCACAGAGATTGTGGCGTGTACATGATCAATGTTTCCATTTGAGAGAAGGTCCCTAAGACTGCCTGTGCTCCATGACTTTGGTTAGCTGCTGATTGAAGAAGGTGCCGTTCCTGATTTCATAAAGTCCTTTTGGCTTGTTTCTCTTGGTGTTGAAATTCCTTCTCTGAACTGCTGTAGTAGATTATTACCTCCAGGTGTGTAACTTCATAGCTTATATCAGTGCCTCGTTTCCTTTGCTGGGAGAGAGCTCTGGGGAGAAACACTCCCCTCAGGCCTTGGCAAATAGAACCAGCAAAAAAGAAGGCATACTTTTGTGAAAATTTTCTCTGTCCCCCACAAGTCATGAAGTCTGCTAACCACCTTCATTTTTCTCTTGTCTAGATTCAGCTTCAGACGATTAATCCACAAGCAGTCCCTAGCTGTAGCCAGACACTTGAAAAGGCCTGAGACTGTAGAGCCTAGGTTGAATAAAAAGGAGAAATACAGCTGGGTGTCATGAGCATACTGATGGCACCTTACTCCAAATCTCTGCATGCTTTTGCCTAGTGGCCTCAGATATATGTTGAAAAGAAGGGGCAACAAGATGGAGCCCCCAAACAGGGAAAGCCCCGAGTGGATAACAGAATATGTGAGACCCTACCCTGCTGAAGGGAGGTATTGAAAGCCCACACCAGCCGTGTTTCAGCTCAGTCTCCTGGATGGGCCCTGATCCAGTTCACAACTGGCCACCTACATCCCCAAGCATGTTCTGTGCATCAGTGGGCGATAGCAATTGAAACTAAATTGATGGTCCCCAAGCTGAGCTGAATGTGTGAAGTTTTGTCTGGGGCTACAACCTTGATGAACCAGGGCATCCACCACCTGGAATGGTCCCACCAGATGGCACTATGAACACATGGTATTAGTGAGGGGAAAGAAAAGTCTCTTTGCAGCTGCCACAGCATAATCCTTTAAAAAGGATCTATGCTGTAACTGATTGCTTTTGATATGGGTCAAGAGCCAACTGCTCTTCCCTGCCATTCTGCTTAAGGTGTCTCATCTCTGCCATTTGCCATAGGGATCTGTGCCACTGCAGTTATGGGAGGAGCCTGGGTGCCACTGTGTCCAGAGTCAGGTGCTATTCTGCAATTAATCAGATCATTATCTGTTAGTTGGTGAAAATATCTCCCAGAGAGTTTTGGAAGTTCACTGGCTTCAAGAGTCTCCAGTGCCAGACCAACTGAAATGGTCCATCAGCATACTGGAGACCCTGGGGGACATTGATCTGTATCTTAAGAATGTAATGGTCTGACCAAGACGGAGGTATCTGAACACCTCTGCAGTGATCACCCCTCCTGTTTCCCGGCAGGTGTAAAACATAAGTCCAGCATGTGTCCTGCCTCATGTGTCAGAGCAGTTGTCTGGGATAGCCCCATGGTTATCATAACCTCCATGAAGTCCTGTTTCAGCCCTAAAGAGCCAGCCTTGGTATGAATGTTGAAGACAGTAAGTCTGGGTGTCTTCAACATCACTTATGAGACCAACTCGCCTAGCTTGGTTATGGAATCTGTTGTACTGTGACCCTCCAGTTCTACGCTTATACTGCACCACACACCTGGCTAATTCTGTCTGGGCAAACACTGGCCCTGATGCCTCTTCCAGCCAGTCTCAGTGATAGAGACAAAGTTGGCAGCCTCATCCTGAATAACAGCAAAGATAATTGATGTTTTATTAACCACTGATCTTGCATTAAGTAGCAACAGTGACAGGTTGAACTTTCCACTGGCCATGACCCCTACATACTCCGAATATGTTCACTCTCA
Source organism: Alligator sinensis (assembly GCF_000455745.1). Lineage (NCBI taxonomy): Eukaryota > Metazoa > Chordata > Crocodylia > Alligatoridae > Alligator > Alligator sinensis. The sequence goes on along the minus strand of NW_005842041.1, from coordinate 2,136,494 downwards.
GTGCTCACCACTTCCTCCCACTCTTGGTAATTTCCACCCCTGGGGCTGCCAATAGGTTCTAAACCATGATCTGACTGGGGGAGAGAGTAGTGGAGTGTCTGAGCCGAGCACACTGGGATGCAGACTGGGCAGCCAAGCAGGTAGATAGAAATTCCACCTCACCCCACCCACTCCCACATTGCCCACCCAGGAGAGTCTCCTCCCCACTCCAAATATCCCACCCATGCCTACACCTCCCTCTTTCCAAGGAGGCCCTCCTCTGCTCAAAATCTACCCATCCTCCTATTTCCCCCCAACAAATATATTCCTCACATGAAAAGAGCATTTCGTAAAAATATTGAAAGTCCCTCTGTTCCCACTGAAAGTTGACACCAAATGGCTCCTTTGAGCATGGGTGAATTTTGAAAAAGGGGGGTGCAGGTGATGCAGTGCATTATCATGTATAACGCAACACATTTTTCTCCGGTTAAAGAGACCCTAGAAGACTTATGCTAAGGGCGCGGTGCTATCTTATTTAGTTTAAGATCAAAGTAAAAACAAATATAACCTTATTGGAATCTGCACTAGTCTCCTAGCTTATGTATTAAGTTTAAGAAAAACACAACACACTAGGCAAAAATAGTCCAAAAATACTGTTTAATTGGTCCTGCAGTCATTATAGTTAAATGTACGTGTCTTATTCAGATTTGTTAAAAAAAAAATAAAATCTAGTCTTGTGCATCTTAATGGCAAATCAACATGTCACTGTCAGTCATTTCCACATCTCAGTTAATGTTCACCTGAGTTAATATTACCACACCTGAGTTAAGGTTTTTAGCTAGAACTAAAAACAGTCTATAGGGCTGTGAAATTGAAGAGAAATATTAATTGACAAGAGATAGCTGACAGACGGCAAAATTGCAGAAGAAAGGATAACTTGATTAATGGAATATCAAAACCATTAAAAAAGAGAGTGGGTTATTAATACCTGTGGAGTGAAGAGAGATTAGCAGGAATCAGGTATGTTATAATGAGCCATGAAGGCCATGGATTCCCTCAGCACTGCTTGAATAGAAATGTTGCAGCCTCACCCAGGCAGCTGGTTTTAAAGTTTGGGTGAAGCAGAAATCAAAAGGGGGTGCAACTGCACCACTGCACACATCCCCTGGATTATGCTTTGTAGGGACTGCATGTTGGGGGAGTCATCCTCTCCTGTACCATGGGTGGCCATGGTAGTGCCTATGCTAGGCCCTGCCCCTCCAACTCTGTTGATGACTGAGAGTGAATGAAATGATATTGGCTACCTCCAACAGGGGTGAAATGATATTGGATGCCCCACCAGGGGCATCCTGCTGCTAAATTTTTCCTTGGCTAAATTTCAACGTACAAAATTTTTCCAACAGCTTTAAAATGTTATTGTCACTTACAGTGATTTATGACTTAGGGGTTCCCTTGTACAAAGAATTTGTGAAAGTTGCTGACCAGGGACATGGCTTTGGAGTTTAATACTAAAATGTAGAGTTCATTCAGTGACCAGGAGGTCAAAAAATGCAGTCCAATTCAATTGTAACCAAAAATCATGGCTGCATAACAATTGATGTGAGCTTAGTGAGCAGGATCCTTGCCTGACCGGGCAACTATATGACACTGCCTCCATTTTTTGATGCTAGCTGAAGCTCTTGGTAGATTTGGCAAAAAATTCTTATTATGGTTGTGGATCAGGGTTGAGGTACTCTGAGTCAGCATGCAACCTTGGCCTACACTTTACCTGGAGAAACAGGAATTCTCTTTCCAGAGTTCCAGGTTGTTTTTATTTTTCACTAACATCAACGCCATCTAAAAGGAAATGGAGCATTTATTTTACAGCTGCATAGATCTCAGTGTTCATTAACATAATATTTATGTAGAAAGGATGAGAAGCAAAGCAAGTATAGTTTTCATCACTTTGAAAGTGTGTGGTTAATGCATTTTATTATTATGTACAGAAAATATATTTAGCATAAATGGTCACCATTAAAATGTCAGCAAATGCCAATAATTACCACATACTGCTCTCTGAGGTACCACAGCAATTTCCTTTTTCTGCAAGGGACGAAGCACTGTGGTATCTAACAGACCACCATGCAGTAAATGTCAGCAAATGATGACTTTATAATGTCAATCTCAGTAGCAAAGGTTGTAGCTAACTTTCCAATATAATCCCAGTTAATGCTGTTGCACTTTGACATTGCCTGTGTAACATTTTAATTTACCTTTCTTCTTCAAACACAGATTTTAATAATATATCATGACTTAAATTCAGATGTAGCAAAACATCAGTCCTAAGCTTTAGAGGCCAAATTCTGTCCTTCCTTTTGAGCATCCAAGTGGTTTAGGCATCCAAGTGCAGTTGTATTCTACCCTGTTCAAGTCCATGAAAATCGATTAGTGCATCTATATTTGTAATGCACCATTATCTAACCCTTCAGATTGAATGCAGACAAAAAGTCAGGAGAAGAACGACCCACCCACTTTTTTGTAGCAGTAGTTTTTCAGGAACTCAAGCATGGTAGAGCAGTATCACACTTAGGCCCCCTCTGTACTTTATATCTACTACTCAATTACCGTGTAAATTGTGCAGTAAGTTTAGACTGGCTACATGGGCAAATTAACTACAGTGCCTATAAAGGTCCAGCCAGCTATAAAGTTATGGCTTGAAAGTGTGTAATAACGGTATAGCTAGTTTCTATCCAGCTTTAATTTGCATGTGCAGGCACTCTGTAGCTGGGAGACTACAGCTGCTGTGATCTTTCAGCAGCTGGGGAGCACAACACACCCCTGAGGCTGGGAGATCCCAGGCACTGTGATTTTTCTCAGCTGTGGGGACCCTCCACACAGTGGTTGGGAGATCACAGCTGCTGTAATCTCTCAACCATTGCTATCTTCCAGCTGCGGGGTGCTCCACACATCCCAGGGGCTTGGAGATCACAGCAGTGCCCCATGGTTGCCAAGGGTGAGAGTCCTACAGCTGACGGGACTCTCAATTCCCGCTGCTCCCCACCCATAGCTGGGACTGAGAGTGCCCACAGCTGATAGGAGTCTTGGTCTGGCTGCCCATGTGGCGCAGCCACGCTGAGAGTCCTGTCAGCTGTGGGGACTTTCCGGCCTAGCTATGCATGGTCCCCACAGCTAGGAGCCCTCTCAGGAGAGGGCTTCCTGATGTGGGAGCCAAGGATCAAGCTCCCCCTCCACTGGCAAGAAGGTGTGATGGGAACTAATGTGCTGTCCCACAATCATGCCTCCTGCCATGCAATGTCATGGCAGGGGCCACAATTGTGTGGATTTCATATTAGATCCCATCATGCCTTTACTTGCATGTGTAGAGGGGGTCTTGCACACCTAAAGCCACTTACAAGCCTGTTATTTGGAATAGAATCTGGCCTCAGGTTTCCTGACAAAACCACAGTGGAAGCGTTTACGCATGCATTAAGGAGCTTTTCCTAATAAGCATTACATTTTAGCACGTCCAATGTGATGTACTAAATATGCACGTTAGGCTGCCTTAACGTGCATTAACGAGTGCGCACGGTTTTTAAGTGATGCTTGATGTGTGGTAGCCTATTTTACTGCACTTTAGCATAATAGCACAGCTTTTTACATGATGCTTTAATGTGCAGTAAAACATGCTATTGCATATTAAAGTGCACAGGTAGACATGCCCAGTCTATAATAAGACCTGAAAACTGTAGTAGGCATCTAATAGCCACCCACTGCCCAGAAACTGGGAATCAGCAATACTAAAATCCCTGCTTCTAGGCGCTCTCAAAATCCTGGACCCCATTTGGTAATATTATTTGTGTTGCTTTATTTCCATCATTCTGTTGACAAGCAAATTCTTTCATTTGCACAAAAAATGTCTTGCTCTACTTGGGATTTACTGATCCCTTGACATTTGTTAACAGCCTTGAAGGTCTGTTAATGCAGAACACATGTCATTAATCAGAGTGTATAGTGTATTGCTGTATCTCGCTATACTTAGGAAAGTATTTTGAGAATGCCTGCTCAAAAATGTTGTCTCCACAGTTTGTTTATTTTATTTCCTTTTTCTGTGTTCCCAGATGGTGGTAATCTTCCTCTGGTGGTAATCTTCCTCTGGTGACAGGTGCCTGGCTTCAACTCCTACTTGCACGTTTTTACTCTCTTCCTTATTTTGCTAAAAGTGAGGGAAAAGATGGCTGGCCCTGGAGAAAAAAAAACGCTGTCATTTTCTTTTATCACCTATAACACCTTGTGGGGGTCTGTTATATATAATTCATAAGTTTGATACTGCATTATAAGTCTCTTGCTAAAACTTAGGTTTAGTTTTGAGCAGGAAGGGAGAGTTTTTTTCAGTGGGAAGGAAAGAGTCCATGTGTGCGCATTACCAGGGCGCCTCTTGGTGTTACTAGAAACAATGGCCATAAACTGAAGGAGAGTAGATTTAGATTGGACATCGGGATGAAATTCTTTACAGAAAGGGTTGCCAAATTATGGAATGGGCTTCCAAGGGAGGTGGTGTTTCCCCTACCTTGGAGGTGTTCAAAAGGAGATTAGACAATCTGATCTAATAGGTCCCTTCCAACCCTAGAAATCTATGAAATCTATTAATAGACCTATAAGCTTGCGCATTCTAATTTAATAACAAAAGAATTTGGGGACTTGATCATATGAGCTGTATGTTCTCAATGCCTTTCCTTCACTGGGAGCTGGAGGATTTTATTTTCTTTTTTGACCCTTAACCTGTTAGATTTTTGTTTCTGATTGCTTAAATATTTCATGTGTATCAAACATTCAGTAAGTATGGGCAGCAGTGGAGTTCATCAAGCTTAATAACTAAGATGTAAAACCAAAAACTAAACATCTGAAATTGGAAATATTGTCTTCTGAATTCAGTGCTGCCAACCCACTATGTTTTATCCACTGTAAAGTCTTATTAAAAAGGGTTAAACATGAATTGAGAAAGTATTGAATAATGTATCCTTTAATAAGCTGCTAAAATCACAGCTGTTTCAAATTTAATAAGGTACATCTTCTTTCTTGTGCCTGATGGTATATTCTTTGCACTGAACAAAGGCGCAGAGATATTTCCCAACAAACTTTTGATTACTAAACAGACTTTATACAATTTAATGGTGTTGGAGTAATGTTGTAGCTTTGATGTTCTAGGAAATATGCAAGAGGTAAGGATTTTTGTGGGTGATATCATCTGAAGAAGAATGCATTACATTCCAAAGCTAGTCTAAGTCTATCCCAACCATGCGGTTGGTCCAATAAAAGATATTACCCACAAAAATCCTGGCCTCCCTTATATGCTTATGTTTATATGTACATGTAGTTTATATGCTGTGGTAAGTGCAGTATTGAGCATAATTTTGAATTGTTGACTGTACTATCAGTCTGGTCCAAATAAAGGCTGAAAACCAGTCAGTGCATAACATTTAAAAGCAGATAGTGAAACATTCTGTTTGGAACCACTTTGATATAGTGCAGAAAATGGGTTATCCATCATCCATGTAATCCTGACATTTCTGTATTATATAGAAGGGTTGTGTGACTTGCGCTGTCTTCATTTGAAGAAGAATAACAACAGGCAAAATGAGATTTTTAGAAGTTAACTAATAGTATTTTTTACATTGGAAGCTGGAATTCAATTTAAATTTTCTATAATTCAGGATTTTTGCTGTGACACATTTTAAGGACACTTCTACTGAATGATATTGTAAGTAATTTCTGTCACAGAATTTGGTAGGTTTGTTATACCCAAAATAGATTTAGAAGCAGCGGGGAAATAGCATCTTAAGTTCTGTTTGTTTTTGAGTCAATTCACAGCTAAGTCAATACAGTTTATATATTTGATCTACGTAGTTATTAATATAATATGTAGTATATTCTCAGTGTAGGAATATCAATCATTACTCCAAATACCAGACCTAGATTTCTGCTCATCTTCCTGTGCAAACTAAATGCTGTGCTTTCCTTTCCATGTCACACTTTACCTGTTAGGCCTGCAAGGATCCCTTAAGTTGAGTTGCTGCTTAAATGGCTATGAATCCAGATCTCTTCTGAGTTCTCTGCTCCCAATTTTTGTGTTTTGGGCAGTGGGAAATTCTTGCTTTGTTGAAGCCATTGAAAGCTCTGACTTCAGGGCTAGGGCCAGACATTACACATAAACTGGTTTAAGTGATCAGAAACAGGTTTAAACCTGTAACAGAACAGATGTTCAGTGCACATAAACCAGTTTGAGAATGGCTGAAATTGGCTTGAGATGAACCTGGTTGAATGTAGTATCAGACTTAACTGATTTGGCTTAAACTGGTTTATGCAGTGTCTGTCCCAGACGCCTTGCTGGTTTAAGATAAATCAGACACCCCCAGCATTTCTGCATGCTCTCTGGGCTGAGCAGGACTCTCTACTCCATAACAGGGCTGGCCCCTCCCCTTAGCTCCCTGGCTGCAGCTCCAGCACAGACTGTGGGATGCTCCCCTCCTCCCCTCACCAATCTCTGCCTCTCTCCCTCCTCTCTGCCTTGCGGAGAGGTATCTGTGTATTAGCTAGCAGACCACATGCTGACTACAGTCGCTGCTGAATCAACAGGCAGAATCAGCAGGTAGCTGGTAATGTCCCTCTGTTGCTTTCTTAATGGGATGATAAACACTGAGTTAGGGGGTGATAAACACTGTTATCAATTCCCTGCTGGGCTAATCAGAGCCTCCTGCCGGGGTCTGGCCATGCTCCCCTCAGCTCAGTACTGTGGAAGGAAGGAAGGGCTGTTCTACGCCCCCCCCCGGCTTCTAGCCTGAGCCACTGCAGACATGTGCCTGCATGTCTGGGATGTCTGTACAGTTACAAAAAGGTTCAGCGTAGCCAGGTTAAACTAACCTGTAAAGATTGAATCAATTCAGGCTCAGGCTTTTTGAATGTCTGCCTCTAGCCCAGAGGAGCCAGGATTTTGCATTAATTTCAAACATGCCAGGATTTTACCCATACAGTTTGATCCCTGTCTAGTCATGGTCCTGTTAGCAATGTTTTCATTTGTTGCCATGGTATGATTTCACAAATATGGAATTGCATGGAGTTCTCAGCTGGTGAAAATTCTCAGTGGTTTCAGTAGAAACAGTAAAGAAATTGACACCAGTGAGTAGGATTAAGAGTAGGGTCCAATAGGAGGAGAGGAAAGGTTGTTTGAAAATGCTCATAGTTTCTTATGATTAGTGATTGTATTAGGAAAAGAAAGTCTGGTATGACTGGAATGAAAATGCACCATCTACAAATGTTATTAATTTGTGATTTTTTCTAGAATAAAGGAAGAAATAATAATGATAGCAAATATATATGCATATGATACATAGACCAATGTGAGTAGGAGCAAGCACTATTGCTAAGATTGCATATTTTGTTCCTTCCAGTTTTAGTTTGCATATAGCTTAACAAAATTTTACCACTGACACTGAAATTGGCAGTGCTAGGTTTCTGCTTGAAGAACACCTTTCTTCAAAAATTGAGCAAAAGCTGTTAAACTGTTTTTCAGGGAAATGAGTGTGGAGAAAAATGCAGTTTCCTTATGAACAGCTTTGCAGTCACAAGCAAACAAGTAGAAATGGAAGTTTGGTAAGAAAATAGCATTGCTTGAAAAGATACGCCTTTTAAATATTCTGCTGAAAACAAGTTTTGATTTCAAAGATATTACTAATTGAAAATCTCCCTTATTCTGTGTGTGTAGAAAACCACTTTAAAAATTTACTTGCTTGCCTAGGGGAGGAGGCAGAGGAGAAATACATATGCTACCAAATCCTCAATAATTTTTAATATAAAAAAAAATTCTTCATTTTTGTTTTTTCATTTAAAGATGATTTAATCTCTTGCCCTTCTATTTAATATATTTTTAAAATAAGTTTAAGTTTTAAAATAAATTAAGTTTTCCAAATCTTTCTTGTAAGTTTTTTTGTTTCTGTGCTTTATTTGTTTGGTTAGGTTTTTAGATCTTTTTTCCCTTTGTGGCTCTTTTCTACTTTTCCCTGCAGAACTGATCTACCTTGGTGTATCTATCCCTACCTTGTTTTCATTAAAAGTGTTCTCTTGTCTTCCTCTTCCTTCATTTCCTGTTGTTCCCCAGATTGCATGCTCGCTCTCTCTCCTTTTATTTTATGGCAGAGTTTGTGGAAACTTTGTGTTTTCAAATAAAATTAGGTTTTGAGGAGACTGGTGACTCAAAAAAGTCTTTCTGCTTGCTTTGGGGAGGGCACATTTAAGTCCTGCTGCTTCTAATGATCCAAAGAGGAAGCTGAACCCTCAGAATTCAGAGAAGCCTGAGGATTTGGAGGTCAGGACTCCTAAGACTAAAGTTATGCTATGCCTTTTTATGCTTTTCACAATGTTGAAAAGTCCATGTACCAGTTTTAGAACATTCAGTGACAAAAGGTTCCCAGTAGGTCCCACCTTTCACGCATAGCAACTTTTAATTTTGCCTTTGCAACATTTTACTCAATGTTCACAAGTGATGTCTTTTAAATAAACTTATTTTCACGGTGGCTGTTTCTAGGATACCAGAATTTTTACTAATGTATTCAGTATTTTTTGGGAAGAGATCCCCTTCATCACCTTATAAAGAAGAAGACATAGAAGACAACAATCCGGCTTCCCAAATAGGTTGTCATTTGAGGAAAAAGGGAGCGTTGCCCAATAGTAGGAGAAATATTCATTAGAAATTCTATCGGAGTCACTGCAGATGCTATCAAATTCTAAGCCAGTTTTATTCATCACCTTCATGATGAATAAAACGGAACCCATTTTTTTAAATGAAAAAAAAAAAAAAGAATTTAAAAGAGCCTATTGAAGGAATAAGTCTGCTAAAAGAAAACCAAGTACTTGGAGTTCTCCATGGATTAAAACACCTCTCTTCTTTTTGAGAAGGAATGGTGGTTATTTTAAATGGGTGCATATATATAAAAATACAGTTTATAGAAATGAAACTTCCATTGCATTTAGGGGACATAACAATACAAAACTGAATTGCTTTAACAGATAGTTGCTGGATAATTTTCAAAACATCCATCTTTTGTGATAGTTAATACTTTTTTGCTTGTGAAAGTGAAGGACTGATAATATTGCTAGATTCTAGCAGAATACAAGCAGGTGTTCTGCAGAATTCCTTTATCATCTATGCCAATGCATCTTGCTCCAAAGATCTGTTTCCCTTGTTAATCCAGCCCTGAATGTCATCTATAATAGCATGGCTTCAGGTTGTGGATAAATATGCACTAAAAAGAAATAATTTTAGGAGTACCACAGTCCCATTAACTTACCTACTCAGTTAGTATATTAGTCTTTTTGTTTAAGACCCACCAGAAGAAGTGAGTATATTAAACTTTGAAGTTCTCTATGCTGTGAATGAAAATATTTAATAAAATATTGACATGTATGTGAGCAGCTCTACTGGAACTATTACAGTTCAAAACTTCATTTCAAAACCAAAGCCACATTGTTTGTCAGCTTTCTTTTGGGAGCAGTGCACATATGTATGTGTAAATGTTTTATTCCATATAATCAATAACTAGTCCCATGATAGGAAGGTATGGGCATATTCAGTGTAAGCTCCAGAAGAGCAAACAGAGGGCTATTTAAATGTGATGCTGTTACAAAGATAATGCTGAATTAGCAGAGAGCCATATTTGGATTAAGGGAAATATTTCAGTTTTGCCTGTTTTTATATGCATAATTGAGGAAAGGATTAAAACTGCGGGATTTAAAAATACTTACACCTGATCCTTCAGGGTTCTTTCTTTCTTCATCTCACTTATTGCTCCATTTAGTTTGGTAACTGATGTTAAAGGAATTGAGAGGTAGGAATACCTTTTCATGGTACTTGTATCCAAAAAGAGCCTGTGTTTAGTATAAAATTTGAGTTAAACTCAATTTTTAAGTTATCGTGATCTTTCTGTAAAATGTCCAAAGGCTTGAAGAATACATGTAGGTATTCTATTTTAGTAAAGAAGTTCCCTTAACCTTCAGTAAAGGGCTGGTTGCACAAATAGTCAACCTCTGATTTCTCTGTTTTGGAGATGGATCCATCCATCAAGGTTTGAGTGCAGAGTTAGGAGTGCTTAGAAAGCACTTTCCCATATGTGCCTGATTATTAGAGCACAGCTGCTGCCTTGGGTAATTAATGTGAGAGTGCTGCATCTTTCAGATGTGTAGTATGTCTTTATTTTCAAAACCACATGGTCTCTCCTGCTTTTGTTCTCTTGCATCTTATAACACTGACATTTCACTGATGATGGGTTCTTGGATGTATGGTTTCTTTTTTGTTGGTACCTGGTGAGAACAACCAAAAAGCCTTGTATCTGCATGGGAGAAACTTACTGCTATTACCAGAAATCTGGTTCTTCACTATATATACCCTCTAGCCATCCAGCATTTAAATAGTTTGGCTGTCCTCTGTTATCTGAAGTACAATATTGAATTAAGAACCTAAAGTATCTAAATAAGCCTGGCAGCCCATGTCTCTTTGAAAGCAAATAAGATTTACTTGATTTAAGAGTTTGGATGCTTTTAAAAGTGTAATCCTAGAGCTTCTGTTTTGTTAATAGGAACTTGTATAATATTCACAATGTTTTTCAAAAAAGAGGAAAACTTTTCATTTCTGGTTTTTGCTTTTACTTTTTAATGTGAAAATTTGAAGCAATTTGGTAAGTTTTTTAGGGAAATAGGACTCTTGATCAAAAGCCTTTTTCAGTCAAAAATCATTGTGCTTGAGTGAAAACCAAGACTCAGTATTAGAAATTATTTTTCCCTAAATTTCAGCTTTCACGGTTTTACATTCTTTGCTTCAGAAACCATTTCATGCAAGAAAAAAATTGAGTCCTCAAAACGGCCTATAACAAAATTTAAAGGAATAGTTTCTATAATTTTTTTAAATTGTTGTGTCTCACAACTGTACCTGTCTCCAGAATATCAGTATGTTGAAACTGGTCTGGAACTGCCTGACTTCCAAGTAGGAAGCAAGCTTTGGATCTTGTCTAAGGTTCGGTCTTAGTGAAGCTGTAAAGGGGTGTATGTGTGTGTGTCCTCAAGAGTGAGGTATTATTCTTACAACTGAACTGTGAGTTTGTTCTGAACCCCCACTGATTTCAGTGAAGACAGCATAGCTCAGCACGTGAGGCAGAGAGGAGAATGCAAGACAACAGATCCTGTTTCTAGCTGTTCCACAGGCTTTATGTGAAGTCAGGCAAGTCACTTATTAATCTGTTGGCACTCCTTGTTGTAAAATTGGGCTACTTTTGAGATCCTTCCATTAAAGTTGGGCTTTTTTAAAGCACTCTACGCTGGTTTAATTCTATCCCCATATGGACCATAGAGACATTCGGTGGAGCAGGGAGAAACTATCACTTGAAATAGCAGTTTTGAAAATTCTAAGCATATATCCTGAAAGATATGCATTGATATTGCTCCGTTTCAGGTTTCCTGGAAAAATGCACATCTAGTTACCTGTTTTCTACACAAAATCTTTACTAGATTCATGGAAAAATCATTCCTTTGCCATTAGAGGATTCTTATCCACCTTCTTCTGGCTAACATGGATTTGCATTTTCTAATACTTCTCTTGACAAGGTGTCCTAAGAGGCTTATCCCATTTTATTTTTTTTCTTTAAGAGGCTCAAACAATATTTTTATGCCTTATTTGAAAATTATACTGCAATTATGATTTAAGGTTATACTTTAAGGTGTGAGTAACATCTTGAAAGCTAAAGACAACAGTCTATGGTCACTGATGCCATACACTAACTTTGAGTCTCAAGTAGAGGCACCAAGTATGCGGGTGCTCGAGGGCCCTGGCCCCCCTCAGGAAGAGGGCTGTCAACTGAAATGTGTAAAACTGTCCTCATGTCCATCATCTAAGGCTCTCCTCCAGCAAAAATGAAAGTCAGTGTCCATGGTCTGGACTGGAAAGGTTACTTGAAAATCTGGGTATTTTTCTTTCCACTTTTGTTTAAGGAGGACTGGTTGTGCAAACCACTGTTGGTGGGATAACTTTTGAGACACCTTACATGGAGTAGAAGGCTACTTAGCATTTTTGAGAAAACAAATCAGTTTTTAGGGTTGGTCAAGTATAGAGCACCCAATTTATGAGATACCAAAATTACTAGTCATTTCATCAAAAGTTGGTCAGGGTTGTGCCAGGATCTTTGAGAGTGATGATTTAGGGACAGGCAATGGAGAGTACTGGCACTGGAATTGGCCAAAGGGTGTGCAAGACTAGGGCTAGCGCAGGCATTCAAAAGGCCTGAGCTTGAATTGATTCAATCTTTGCAGGTTACTCTAATCTGACTAGGCTGAACTGGTTTCCAATCGCATAGACATTCCCTCTGGACTGAAGAAATGCAGACATATGCCTGCAGTGGCTCAGGCTAGAAGCCAGGGGGCGCTACAGCAGTCCTCCCTTCCCTTCCATAGTTCTGAGCTGAGAAGGGGTGTGGCTAGACACCCTGGTTAGGGAGGGGTTCCCCTCCCCTCCCCCCCCCGGCTGCTCCTGATCTGTGAGGGAGCCATCAGGGAGTTGATAGCACAGTGTTTAGCACCCCATCAAAAAAACAAAAGCCTCTCTCAGTTCAAGCTCTTCTTAAACAACATTTTCCAAGGAAGGAACAATGGGCCATTACCAGCTGACCTGTTGATTAGCTCCAAAAAGCCCTAAGTGGACCCTGTCATGTCTGCCTTACACAGATACCTCTCAGCATTACCTAGCATACCAGATGCTGGCTACAGTCCATGCTATGGGAGAGGTGTGGGGGGAGTCCCTAGTTGAGCAGGGAGTGGTAAGGGGGATGGGGAGTAAGGGGAAGCCAGGCAGACACTGCTGTGTCTGCAGTCTCTGCTGGAGCTCCAGGTAGGGAGCAAAGTAGCCCTGCTCTGGAGCAGAGAGCTCTCCCCAGGGCTGCAAAGAATCTGAGATTTTGGGGGACTCTGGTTTAAGTTAAACTAGGAAAGTGTCTGGGACAGACTTTGCATAAATAAGTTTGAGCCAAATCAGTTAAGTGTGATACTACATTCAACCAGGTTTATCTCAAACTGGTTTATGATTTCCATTTGAAACTGGCTTATGTGCACTGAATGTCTGTTTTGTTACAGGCTTAAACCAGTTTCTGATCACTTAAACTGGTTTATGTGTAACATCTGTCCCTAGCCTAAGACGACTAAGAGTATGTACTGAATCGGAGGCTGCACCCAGCAGATCTCATATGGAGCTGAAGTACAAATTAAAGCTGCCCTTCCCTTTCAGGCAGAAACTCTCACAGAAGGCAGCAGAAATCACTGTTGCCTTCTTTACGCAAGAAAATTCCCCCTGTGGCTTAAAGGACTCATTTAGTGCAGCAAGGTGTAATTCAAACCTCTCTGTACCAGTTCACTAAATTTTCCTCAAGTTCAACATTATAGGAGTGTTAAATATGTTTTATTGGTATCTGACACATACATTTATAGTAGCTTCAAATTATAAATCTTCTGACAGGCACCTTTCCCCCTTATAGTTAGTAATAAACCATAGGCTAAAATTGTATTTTATTCTGGAGTACGTGGCTTGACTGTTGAAATACCTGAGAGCTTATATTTATAACACTGCATTTTTAAAGCACTGGGCAAGGTTCAGCATAGCTGAGACAGGCAGGTGAAAATGACACTTTGTGAGCTAGCTAAGGCCATTTGTACTGAGGGGGTTAGTGGTTCACCCTCAGGAGACAATGCTCCATTCTTATAGGTTGTTTTTTTTTCTATTTCTGCACTCTGAATAGTTGTTTATCATTATTTGTCACAAAATGAAAGTGTGGCTTGGCGCTTGATTTGGCAGGGGTCATATTTATGAATATATTAAAGTCTGCTTCTTGTTTTAGAAAGGATGCTAGGAGATTTGAGTCCTGCCACGTAACAGAGTCTTTGTGGGCTTGACATCGGTGCATCCCTCATTTGGTGTGACTCAGGGCTGGGGAGTGCACTTGGCACAGAACCAGAAAGTCAAGATGGTAGACAAAGGTCTTGCCTTTGTCTCTCCTCTTTTGGAAACTGTCTGCAGGCTTTTGAATCCCTGGCCCATGTTAGCAGCTCTGACTTTCATACATACAGTTGCAAGAGCTGCCAAGTTACCTCTTAGGCCAGAGGTGAGGGGGGTGGTCTAGGGTGGCATGTGACCAAGGCTCCCTTTTGTCACTGACTAAGCCAGCTCTGCAGCTGCCTTGACCATCTTGCCACCAGACTTCAGGGCCTACATCTGGCCAAATATTACCACCTCTGGTATTACCAAAATGAACTGGATGGACAAAAAATATATTTTCTAGTGGGTTTTTTTTTTTTGGTCTGTTGTCTGATTTTTGAAGCTGCTTGTGAATTCCCCCCACCCAAACACACAACTCCCAGCTACAGTAGGGACTCCACTCTCTTACCCCATGGGCTCGAACCAGGGCGAGCACCCATTAATCATCTCTCATTTTCCTCCCTGATTATTCTTAAACCTCACATTTCCCAACCCATCTCGTATTTCTGTGCTGCTTCACAGTCCATATTCTACCTCTGCTCCTGCTCATTCATCTACCTCACCTGCACTGCCATACCCAAGTCTGCTGCCAGAAAGCACGTACCAAATCCCTGGCATAAGGTACCATATATCTGGTTTATATCAGTCCTGAGCAATGCACCCAGGGCTGTTCTCATGCTCTGTCTCAGCAGTGCTCATTGGTGTGTTCATAGCCATTTGAAGGCTGCTACCTTGCCTCATTTCTGGGGTTTGTGTGAGCAGTGGTCTTGGGGACAACATGAAGACATACTCTTAGCATCATCAGTTCTTCAGTTTCTTCCTTACATGTCTTTCAGCTTTCTGTCCCC